>NC_143561.1:47522500-48122500 GCF_054136105.1 Typopeltis vanoorti | reverse complement strand
GGGATCCTTGTTCCTATGATTTCTCAACTATTTGTCTTACATGAAAATATGATCTTCACAGCCCTTATTTGACCTGAAACCTGGCTTGCACTTCTTGAGTGTGCTTCTATAAATAAATATTGTATTCAGTGTTATTTTCTTTTTTTTATTGATGGGTTACTGTGGGAGACTGCTGTAATTATCTGGAATTTAACTATGTTATCTGAATTATGCAGTGTAGCCACTGTAAAACTTTCTCTTATACTGCCATATTTGAGCATTTTTATTGAAATATCATCTATCTTGCTGCCTTTCTACATTTCAAACTTTTTATAGTTCTTTCTGCCTCAAGTATTGATATGTACTTCTGTTTGCATTCCTCTTGAATATTTTCTACTACTATTCTGTCACCAAATTATATATTTAGTTTAATCCTTTATCCAAGTGTAAGCAAACAAAGTTTACACCTGAAATATTTTCAGGACTGGGGCAACTCATGGTAAAGGTGGTATAAGTTCTCATCACTTGCCTTATTAGTATCTCCCATAATGCAAAGCACATCTCCTTGCAGACATGTATAATGCTATGCATTAAGGGAGAAGGGCCACTACCCAGACCGGTTTCTACCTTTATTGAGGTCTCATCAGTGGGAGCCAGACCCATTGGTGGTGATACTAAGGTGGAAGTAATGGAGAAGTCATATTTACCTATACCAGTTGCCAAAAAGGTGTCACATCTTATTATTAAAATTCTCTGGATTAGTTATGTATTCCTCTGGCTCCCACTGATGAGACTTAGATAAAGGTTGAAACTGGTCTGGGTAGTGGCCCTTCCCTTAATGCACAGCATTATATATGTCCGCAAGGAGATGTGCTTTGCATTATGGGAAGTACTAAGGCAAGTGATGAGAACTTATACTACCTTTACCACGAGTTGCCACAGTCCTGAAAATACTTCAGGTGCAAACTTTGTTTGCTTACACTTGGATAAAGGATTAAACCAAATATATAATTGGTAGCATAGCCAAGTGAAAAAAACTTCCATCAACTTATCTGATCGTCCCCCCATGTGCAATAATAAACATTCATCTACAGATTTTGCATTCAACTTCGTCATTGTTTTCCTATTGGAATAAAATTCCATTCTTTCGGATAATCATAATTAAAAATGCACTTTTGTTTTGGCATTGTTAAGGGCTTAAAGAAAGAAACAAAATTTAATTTACCTTTGTATAATTAATAAAGAAATTGAATTTACCTTTAATTATATATTTTATGTATCAACCAATATCGCACATTCAAAAAAGGCGAGATATTATTTTTTAATAATTATTGAAATAACATTTACGTACTGTACTGATACCGCACCACACAATGTCCAAATAAGAACTGTTTGAAAATAAGCAAATGCAGTCTATCTGTACAGAATTATAAATAAAATGCTTATACTGAATAAAAAGCGACCAATGACAGGGACTATCAATAAAAAATAAATTACACAATAACCAGAATTATAAATAAAATGCTTATACTGAATAAAAAGCGAATTTCAGTACAAATATTTTGTACTGAAATTAACAGTACATCATCAGTGTAGACAACAAGCAATTCAAAGGAATGGAATACAAAATACATGACAGTCAGTGGATTACCAATTAAAACTGTTGCCATGTGCTAGAAATTAATATTAATAAAATGTTATTAAATAATTCTTAAAAACTATTTCTTTGATGGTTACATAAGATAAGAATCTCCCAAACTTTTGGGGGGGAGAGAGAGAGAGAGCGAGAGAGAGAGAGACAATCATTTTGATTCCGATTTGGCCGATGTAAAAGAGCTTTCCAACTTTCTTTGAAATGGCATTCATATTTAAACTTGCATCTATGGAGAAGATGAGCTTTATCCCAATAGATATTGTGCTTAGTGTCAGTACTATGTTGTGCCAGACCAGACTTTTGAGGTTTCATGTATTTGCTATAATATTGATGTTCATTCATTCTTTTTCCACAGAATGGACTGTTTGTCCAAAGTAAACGCCAGCTAATGATAGATGTGCCAGTTTGTCTTTTGTAGATGGCAACAGGTGAGAAATTTTGTTGATAGGAAAATATGTAGGAATGAGATGATACTTCTTCAAAATTCTACCAACCAGTCTCAGATGCCAGAAATACAAGGGATTGATCTGGCAAAACATAGTATTCACACTAAGCACAATATCCATTGGGATAAAGCTCATCTTCTCCATAGATGCAAGTTTAAATATGAACGCTTTTTCAAAGAAAGTTGCGAAGCTCTTTTTTACATTGGCCAAATCTGAAACGAAATGATTGTCTCTCTCTCTCACTCCCAAAAGTTTGGGAGATTCTTATCTTATGTAACCATCAAAGAAATAGTTTTTATGAATTATTTAATAATATTTTATTAATATTAATTTCTAGCACACGGCAACAGTTTTAATGTTAATCCACTGACTGTTTTGTATTCCATTCCTTTGAATTGCGTGTTGTCTACATTAATGATGTACTGTTAATTTCAATATGAAATATTTGTACCTTTATTTCATTAAAGTTAATTACTGTGGTTATCATGTAATTTATTATTTATAGTTATGCCACAGCTACCTTTGAAGAAAGGGACTGTCACTGCTGTAAACTGTAAATGCAATTAATTTCCTTGAATTGTCAGTTTTTATGGCTTACAAATCAATTTAAGTTGGATTATTTGAAAAGAATGTTGAAAATTATAATTGCTTAACATAATATTTATAATTTTTTCTTTTCATTAAAATATGGAACATTAGGGCTGTCCCTACAAGTATAATACGGAACAGCAAAATTCAACATAAAATATAGGTCAGTCCCGTATATACGGGACGTCTCGTACTCCTATGCTAAGAACAATTTGCCATTTATTTATCATTTATATTATTACCAAATTGTTCCCATCACTTTTGTTTAACCAGTTTACACATTGCATTTTTTTCTTACATCACACTCTCTCATTACATTACATTACTCACAAACTTTGATATGCCTTCCTTTTACCATAAACCTCATTAGCTGAATCAGTCAATGTTTTCCTCCATAGTCTTCTTCTGACTTGCCAAGGTTTGAAAGTCATTCTCAGACTTTCATTTTTTGCTTGAATATTTATATATTTGACATTGTCCATGTTCCTATTTCAGTGTTTACTCGTTGCCTGCTGTTTAAGAAAGATTAAAAATATTTTAAATTCCATGCACTTTTCTGTAATACTTTTAGAAATGCAGTATATAAAATGGAGAAACAGCAACATCTCAGTGCTTGATACTTGTTTGTTCTGTTTGTTTGAATCTTCTCTTGAGCTATCCACTGTATAATAATGTTTACCAGGATTTGTAGAGGACATTCTCTTGTTAACAAAGGAATGATTTCAAAAGCAAGCATCAAAATTCTCACTGCTCTTAACTTTTTTTTTTTTTTTGCCAGTATTATGCCATGCATCATTATATAATTTTTTGACAATTGGCATGGAGTTTTGTGAAATTTCTTAATATCATAGTCCATCAGCAGAATGATGAAGATACTTAGTATACTCTTGATAGCAGTAACCTTTTTAGCACTAGAAATATGCATTCCTAATATAAATATTATTTTGCTTATTTGTGCATTAAAATTACATATTGCATATAGTATAGAATATTCAAATAAGTAAGTTCTACATTAAAAATACCTTCAACATTTTAAGTGATACACTTGATTTATACATTGTCTGAGATTGGCATATACATCTTTTTCTTATCAGTATAGCCTTTATAGTGTAATACAGTGTGACAGAGCCTCTGTAACTCAGTCAGTTTCGATAAAATCTTTTCATTGGAAAGGCCGAAGTTCAAATCCCCTCTTACTTTTGATTGATAAAGGCTTTCCAATCAAAAGTAAGTTAGCCAGTTCACACAGTGATGACAGGACTTCTCCCCCTAAGAAATTCAAGTTTTTCATTCCACAACTATAAAACTGTCCAGGAGAATATATCGAATTTAAAATATATTTAGGCATAAGACTAGTCACCTTATTCTAAAATAATGGTTATGAAAGCTAATCTGGATGGACTGTGAAATTTTAGGACCTGTAAGTACTGTGAGGTATAGTGTATCATGCAGTTGTTATTTTTTGCATATATGGAAATTTTAATTTTGGAAATCAGCATAAAATAAAATAATTATATTATAATTAATTTAATTTTTATTATTTATTTATTTTAGGCATTAGGAGTAGAAGAATTGCTTAAAGTTGGCAGCATTGTATGTTGCTGTAATCTACGATTCCAAAGTAATCAGTTCATTAATAGGGTTACATGTGTATTTGCATCAGAATTCTCAGAATTTTCTTGTAATCCTAAAAATGATCTTCTTCACACTGCTGTGAAGAATCTCCAGGACAAAATAAAGGTAAGTGTGATATCTAAATACATTACACAGCTTTTAGTGAACAAGATCATATTGCTTTCCTCTCCTTCGTTTGAATATTCTTTCATATCTCAGGTTTCTTCCTCTCTCCAATCCCCATCCTTGAGACTCTAATTGCCAGCCTGGTTGGCCAAGTGGTTAGTGTGTCCACTCTCCAGCCAAAAGGCTGTGGGTTTGAATCCTGCCGTGGACATACAGTGTAGATGTTTGTGATTGTCTGTGAAAATACTACTACTGGTGGTGGTGGTGGCCAGTAGATGGATCATTGTAGATTAGGGATGCACGGGCCGCATGCGGCTCTCCGTTGATTTGCTGGCAGCCCACCTCACCGTGTATTGTTTTAACTTTAACAAGTTACACGATAGGTAAGTTTTAAAAATGGTACATGTGCAAAGCAAAGCAGCTGTGACGTCACGATTGCCTGTCTACTTACGATAATTGGTTAGTAATAATATTAACACGTTTTATAATTCGTCTATTTGTCATATGAGTATTTTGTTTTTGTAGGTGCAGTTGCTACAATTAATTATCACCCCTAGGAAATGGTAAAAAATAAATTCTACAATGGATAAAGCAGGGCCAAGTAGGAAATGCAAACTACAGGATGAAAAACAGCAGTTTCAGGATAGCTGGACTGAAAAATACAGTTTTGTGCAGTCGTTTAATAATATCATGTGCTTGATTTGCAAAAGTGTTGTAGCCATACCAAAAGATTGCAATATAAGGAGACACTATGAAAGTCTGCATTCTACATTTTCAAATCTACCCGAAGAACTACGTAAACAAAAGATTTTATTTTTGAAATGAGAATTGATAGGTCTGCAAGTGATGTTTACAAAAACCTATTCAAGATTCAGAAATTGCAACAGAAATAAGTTTTGAAATATCTCGCCTTATAGCAAAAAGGTGCTGACCATTTACAGACGGAGATTTCGTTAAAGATTGCCTTGAGATAGCTGCTAAAAAAATTTGTCCTGAATCAGCCGAAAATGTTGAGAAAATTCAGTTAAACAGGATGACTGTGCAAAGAAGAATTACTGCAATGTCGGAAAATGTGAAGGACCAATTAACAAACCAATTACCAATTCAAAGAAATTTGCCAATTTTTCATTAACTATTGATGAATCAACTGACATTACTTCCACAGCTCAGTTGTTAATATTTACATGTGGAATAACGCAAGAGTTTGAGGCAAGTGAGGAGCTGATTGGAATGAGTTCATTGTCAGATCAAACGAACGGTAATGACATATTCACTGGGCTTTTGGAACAGTGTTCCAAAATTGATTTAGATCTGACAAAATTATCAGGTATCATGACTGACGGAGCTCCTTCCATGATAGGAGCTAGTTCTGGATTGGTAACATTATTGAAACAGCATTTGGGATGGCATGACGATGAGTTGATACAATTCCACTGTATATCCACCAGAACACCAGAAGAGCTTGTGCCCTAAGAAACTTGGATTTGAACATGTCATGAAAGTTGTGGTTTCAACGATTAATTTTATAAAATCCTGTGGTCTTAATCATCAACAATTTAAAAAGTTTCTTGAAGACATTGAAAATGAATATGGTGACTTAATTTTTTAAACAGAAGTGAGGCGGCTAAGTCGTGGACAAACATTGGAGCGGTTCCTAAATTTAATTGATGAAATTGAAATCTTCATGACTGAAAAAAACAAAAATTTCCCTGACCTAAAAAATCCGGTTTGGTTATGTGACTTAGCCTTTCTGGCTAAGTCACATTTCCAATTACTAATAATTTAAATACATTACTAATCATTTAAATACGTTAAATATGCGACTTCAGGGCAAAGATCAATTGGTTACTCAACTTTATGGCCACATTTTGTCTTTTCAGTGCAAGTTAAATCTATTTCAAATCCAACTGAAGTCAGGGAATCACATCCATTTTCCTAATTATAAGAAAGTTTCTGAAAAGTTCAATGTCAACTTCAAAACTGTGTATATTGAAAAGATTGATAACTTGATATCAGCCTTCAAGGATCGGTTTTCTGATTTTAAAAAGTTGAAACCGTTGCTAGATTTATTTAGCAATCCTTTTGCCATTTTGCCCGAAAATGCACCCGAATCAGCACAGCTTGAACTCATCGACATTCAAAACTATGAGAGCCTGCAAAATAAATTTAGCAAAGGCAATTTATTAAACTTCTATCGTTGTGTCGATAAAAACAATTATAAATGGTTGCTAGATAATGCATTAAAATGTGCAAGCCTCTTTGGCTCAACATATATTTGTGAACAAACTTTTTCAGTCATGAATATTAATAAATCAAAAAATAGGAACCTCTTGACTGAAAATTTAGAATCAATTTTGCAGTTGGCTACTACAAAACTTGAACCAAATATCAAAACAATTGTCAAATCAATACAATGTCACGCATCAAATTAAATTCACTTACTTTTTATAACTTTTTTGTAACAATTATGATAGGTATAAATAAAATAAACAATATATGGTAGATAACTTACAAGTGTTTTTTTGGCAGCCCTCTCATAAGTAACAGTGGAACTATGCGGCCCTTGGCCTTAATAAGTTTGTGCATCCCTGGTGTAGATGATGTGGTTCACTGTAATTGGTGGATTTGAGTGGTGGAGATGGAAAGTTGTAGAGTAGGTGTCCTCCCTCGATGAGTCCTTAGACTTCTTGGAGGTGTCACATAATAATAATAATAATAATAATTTTAACTGTTGTGAAATCAACAGACTAGCTCAAGAGCTCATTGAACTAACATACAACACAGCCTGACCACATATCTTTATTTGATTTGGCAGTAATTCTTTTAAAAAACTACCTGCTAATTAGTAATATAGTGTTGAATTTTATGTATAATATGAGTTTTGATTTTAAATGAAAGTTTAGAATTTTAATTTATATGAACATAAATTAAATTTCCACTCTCCAACCAATAGGTTGTAGGTTCAAATTCCACCTTAGATATGGATGTTTATAAAAGCCTGCTCTAGACAAACATAATAGCTTTTTTGAACCTTTAAGACTTATCTTGATTGTAAAAAAAAAAAAAAAAAAAAAAAAAAAAAAGAGAGATTTCACAGCAAACTTTGTTTGGGGAGGGGGAATCTCCACGTAGCTTTTTAAGGAACCAACTAGGACTTCTGATCTAATGTCTGGTTTTCACCTTCTCATGATGCACCCTGTTAGGTGTCTGCCTGGATGAATGAAGATGGGCTGACAATTTGGGATTTAGCCAATCAAATTGTATTTAAATACATTAATTGGCTTAAATCATAATGCACAATGATAGTACAACATGACAGAATTTCATGCCAGCTAGGGCATCACTCAGTTAAACAAGGTTCCCCCCCCCTTTTTTTTTTTTTTTTTTTTCATCGCAGAAATAGGGCAAACAGTGAAAAGTCAGCTACTAGAACAAATCCCAGCTCACCATCATATAGTCCAACGTTAGCACCACCAACATAAGAAGCATCAATGGAAAAGAGATGGAACTAGCAGAAGAACTGGATAAGTACCAGATTGACAATAATAGTCACTGAAACCAAGAAGACAAGAATATTCCTTTCTAAAAAGAATGCATATAGAAAGTTCCTGGAAAAGTAAGTCAGCATGTGATCTTGGAGAATATAGAGAAAAATGTAAGAAAGCAAAGCACTGTGTAAAACTAGCTAAACAAACTTCATGGGAAAACTTTGGTAAAAACAGGAAATAAACACCAGGAAGTTGGCAAAACATTCTGGAGGCTATTGAAAAAGCTTAAAAATGGAGGAAAGAGCCTTAAAAAGAATCAGATGATAAAGTTGACATGAAAACTGAAGATAAACATATTCTAGATGTCTGGAGTGATTACCCTGATGATTGCTAAATGAAAGAAGCGGTGACAGTATGGAGTGCTGTGAGGAATGCAATTAGGAGTACATATCAATACTTGAAGTAGAAAAAAGCCATCAAAAAGCTGCAATGTGGAAAGACAACTAGAGTAGATGATATTCAACCTGAAATGCTGAGATATGGAAGTACGTATAAAAGTTCTACAGTTGCTAAATTGCATAATTCAGAAGGCCTGTTCAGAGGATCGAAATCCATCTATCAAAAGGGAAATAAAACTGAATGTGAGAATTACATTCATACATTTGATATTTGATAAAGAATATCTTTTTTTCCCAGTTTTCATGTCACCTTTATCTTCTCTAATTCCTTTTACAGCATTCTTTCCTCCATTTCTGAACTTTTTCAACAGCCTCCAGAATATTTTGCCACCTTCTTGATATTTATTTTCTATGTTCTTGCCAAAGTCTTCCCATGACTTTTGTTTCACTAGTTTTACACAGTGTTTAGCTTTCATACATTTGTTTCTCTATTCTCTTAGAGCACAAGCTGACTTATTTGCCAGGAACTATTGATATGCTTTCTTCTTTTCCTTCACTACCTCTTTAACTTCCTGTATCCACCACAGAGTTCTGATATTTCTAACCTTGCAGACAACCTCACCACATGCCTCTCTGGCTGAAACAATCCAAGATTTCTTTAGGATTTGCCACTGAATATCCAAAGTGGTTCTTGTTTACAAACTCTCATTTTTTCTTGCATAATATTTATGTATTTTAGTCTACAGTTCACATCTGAGAGCTGCTCAATTTTATTCGCTTTAAAACTTTTTTACATGTTCTTCTTTTCTCTATGAAATTCGTTTTTATCCTGCTTAAGACTAAATGCTGATCACTTCCAATTTCAAATCCTCTGTATACACTCGAGTGTCCTGCACCAATGAGAAAACATCACTATGAATAATAACATAGTCATGAATAATGAGACTTTTCTATTCCTTGTTTCTTTTCACCATGTGAATTTGTGCACATTTTTATGTTGGAACATTGTGTTAGTAATAATCAGTCCATGTCCTGAGCAGAAATCCAACAGGTATTTGCCATTATTATTAGCTTTGCTCTTTTCTCCAAAATTTCCCAAAATATTTCTGTATGTCTGACAATCATTTCCTACTCTGCTATTTAGATCTCCAACAATGACCAACTTTTCTTTTTTCATTGTGTCAGTCACTTTCTTAAAAGCTTCAAAAAATTCCTGCACTTCTACTTTAGTAGAACCTTCTGTAGCACCATAAGCACAAATAAGTCTCATTGTCCAGTTTCCTATTCTGATATTTCCCACATCACTCTACTTGATGTTGCCTGCCATTTCAAGAAGATTAGCCTCATATTTAGTGTTGAATACTATAGCTTCTCCTTCTTTTCCCTGATTGCTTAGAAAGATTTCACCAGTTTTTGTCTTTTTTTGTTTCAAACACCCCTATTACGTCAATCTGGTAATTATCCAATTCTTCTGCTAGTTCCATTTCTTTGCCATTCAGGCTTCTTATGTTGATAGTACCAATCTTGAACTCTGGTGATGTTGAATTAGGATGTGTTTCAGGATTTGTTCCATTAGCTGACTTTTGCTATTCACCCTGGTTTCCTGGTGAAAACAACAGGACCTTGTTTAACCAGGAGATGCCCCAGCTGACATGAAATTCTGTCATGTTGTACCCTCATTTTACAATGTGGCTTAAGCCAATAAGAATACAGTTTGGTTGGCTAAATTCCAAATTACCAGCCCATCCTTGTTAGTTCAGTATCCAGATAGATACCTAACAGGGTGCACCATAAGAAGATGAAGTTTGGACATTAGGTGAGAAGCCCTGGTCAGTTTTCCACATAACCTTTAAAGGCTATGTGGTGGTTTCCTCTCAGTTATACGGCCATGACCCTTAAGCAACCCCCAAAATGCAATGATACATTGCATAATTCAGAAGGAGAACCCAGATGATTTGGGTAGATCTCTTGTAAAAATGTTTAAATTTGTTTAAACATAATTTGTCTGTAAACATATTTTATCATTGTTGAATTGTAACATTGTAATAGTTATCTGACCCATAGAGGGGTGCCACATAAGGACTTAAGGTGTCAGTTACAAATTAAATTGTTTCTACAAATACTTGGTTTAGTGCTGTGTGCCTGTTAAAGTTTCATTGTGCTCTGATGATGATGCTGGGTAGAAAACAAGCAAAATATTAGTGTGTTTAATGAATGTGTTTTTCCCCTCTTGGTGTTAGTTATACTGTTAAGCTTTTTATTGTGGATAATTTTACCATATTATAAAGCACCGGAACATGTTTTTGTTCTTGTTGTTGATTTTAAAGGGATAGATTCTTTCTGATGTTCCTTTATGCAGGCAGCGTCCTTCACAAATTGCATTCACTGCTAATCATGCAAGTCATGAATCACCTTCTACGGTTAAGCTTCATCCTCCTTATATTTCATTCCTAGATCAATTTTGGTGCATTTATGCAAAATTCACATTTTTCACTTTTGTTCCTTTTTCCAGTCATGATTGTACTCTGGCATAGCATACACAAAGATTAAAAATTATAAAAACTTAAATGAATACAAATACACAGCATGTCCGTGTTCAATATTAATCAAGTGAGACTGAGGATGGCACATGCATGCACGCATATTTGCCTTGCAGGAGACCACAAGGTGTTAGGTAGTATACATGTAATGTAGACACATTATGTAAGTTGTGAATCTTGTCTTTATTCAAAATATGGATTTTCTTTGTAGAAAGTTTCTCTGCTTGGTTAAAAAGCAAATTATATTCTTCTTTTAATCCTTTATCCCAGTGTACTACTCAGGCAAGGTTTACACAAGAAATATCTTTATGTTAAAGGCTTGTATGTGGAGGCTGTTGACTTCACATCAATTGCCTCAGTATCCCATAATGCTCACTATGCTTCCTTTTGGACATGTGTTGCTATGCAGTATGGGAAGAGCCATTTCTGATGCAAGCCACAATAAAGGTTATTACCATTATCAAGGCATTCATTGCTTCAAGGTAAACACATCACAGGCCTTCTTGACCACACTGCCTAATAGTAAATCATTAGATGCAAATGTTGTTGCCTCCTTTCTTTTTAATTTTGAACTTTATTTTAGGCATTTCTCCTGCTTCCTAGTGGATTAACTGAAAGTTATCCAGACACAAAAAACTCAGCTGAGATGTTTGAAATTACATGCATGGAGAAAAGCACTAATGACACAAGAATTCAGAGAAAAAAATCAATTTTATTTGTGTACCTTTCACACACTTTTTCTTTTGTGCTATAAGGTGTCAACACCAGAGTTGCTGAAATGAATTGTCATTTAAAACACTTCTTTCCATGTTTATTAACTTGATGATAAAGGCAAATATATGGTTTTCATTGCTTCTATAGATGCTATTTTTGATTAGCTGCTTTTTTTTTCTTTCAAACTTCCATTGCTCTAGTTTGGTTAAATCACAGATACAAAACTTCATTCAGTGTAAAAACAGAAATTTTTTACATATTAGCCACTCATAACCAGAGAAGTAATGATTCGATAGACAAGAGTAGAAAAGTTTTTTGAAGTTTCATTATACAATTAATTTTTGAGATTATAGCATTGGCATTTTAGTGAATGCTGAAAGCAGTTGTCACCTAAAAGACTTCTTTCCATGTTTATTTACCTGATAACAGAAGCAAACATATGCTTTTCATTTATGGTCATCAGGTCAAAGAGGACCAGACAGTTTGAAGAATGACCAGAGCTCCACACACACATAGACTGCACACCTCTCCATGCCAATCCACATCAAATAAGGCTTGGTTTTTCATCAAGGTTTACACATGAAATTGCTATTTAAGGTTATCAAGGACATAGCTAAAGCCTTTACTTGATAACCTTGAAAAGCAATGTAGTTCAAACTACACTCATACTGATTTACACTTCATCAGGAAAGTTCACATCTATATGATGCATGCCAACAAAACTGCCAAAACTCCATCCAACCAGTCTCCTCCTCCTCCTCCTCCTCCTCGGCTGAGGTGCATGAAATCATCACCAAACTTAATAGTAGAAAACCCACCTGACTTAGGTGGAAATTCCAACAAAGTCATCATGCCTGCCATAAAATTCTGTAATGCATATTGTTACTATCATTAATGCGATATTAGTGATGAAAAACCATGATGAAAAACATCTGACACAATCCTAATATCAAAACCAGGAAAAGCAGCACAATTTCTCCCAAAATATCATCCAGTCAATCTTCTTTCCTGTCTAGGAAAAATAGCTGAGTGTATAATACTGACAAAACTGCAAAAATCAAAAATCACGAAAGAAGCAAATCCCCCAATGAGTGGTTTGGATTCCATAAGAACCATTCCACCAAGCAACAAGTCATTAGACTCATGGAGAACATCAGCATAGAATACAATTGGAGGCATAGCACAGGCATAGTTTTGTTAGCAGCATCTAGGAATACTGTGTTTGTGTGTTGCTTCTTGTGACACAGCAGAATTCTCTTCAATCTCCTGGAGGCAAACTTTGCACTGTGTGTAGTCAGAATCATGATATCTTACCTCAGTCAACACAAGCATGTAGTGAACCAGAGGATATTCAGATAGCCTAAAATCAGAATCACAGCAAGCTTCCTCCACGATTTCCACTCTCACTCTGCTTTTCACCATTCATATAGCTAATATTCCACACACAGTTATTGTCATGACAGTCCTGTATCCAGATAACACTGCAGTAATGATTTGATCTTTATGACTGAAACTTGTATATAAAAAACTACAAATTGCATTCTCAGAACTGGAAATTGTAAAAGAAATGGCAAATTGACATCAATGCAGACAAAAGGCAAAGCATCTCCAGAAGGCAAATTGTTCATGGTTTTTGCTCATATCTGATGAATAACCAGTAGCCAAATATTTTGGGGTACATTTAGATAAAGAGTTTGCTCCATGACCCCGTGTCAATTACATCTGCTCGAAAGTAAACTGAGCAATACAGTTATACCTGCTGTTTAACTGACACAGCTAGCTGCACGCAGAACTCCAGTGACTAAGTAGATAAACCATATAGTTTATCTACTTAGTCACACAGTTGATTCAAACGTTGTCAAACCATCAAACACACCATGATCCCTAAGAAAATGTAAAGGTTCACCGAGAAGCTGGTATCTCCCCCCCACCCCCCCAGGATCAAAACTTTTCTATGCAAAGTGACCACAAAATTCTTTGCAAATGTGCAATTCACCCTTTTCCATTAATCCACCAGATGGTGGGCTACAGTGAACAGGACCTTACAAGACATAAGCATTCCTAAACGTTTTTGATCAAGTAAGTTATTAAACTATAATAGTCCACAATTGGTGATCAGATGCTCAAAAATAACATGATGTTCATTATGCTTTACCACAAAGTGGTATTATAGTCATATAGTAGTTTGTAATGATGATACCTATTAATAGCATCACTTTGGTTCCCAAAAACAGTATACTCTTCATCATAACAGAATTTTCAGAAGGAATCAAGAACTTAGAAAGTTCTCTGGCCCAGTCTTTATTTATATAAAATTAAGACTACTAAAACACAATTTAGATAATTTATATGCTGGCAGAATATTGTGCTTGTAGATCTTGTTCCTTTTCACATATACTCCTTTTTCTATGTGTTTGTTATTATGTAATATGTATGTATGTATATTTAAATATAACTAGTAAAATTTTTGTCTGTTTAATCTAATCCATTAAATTGTTTACAATGAATTTAAATTTAATAATGTATTTTTTTGATTTTCTCATTTCAATGTATTTATTTACTTTCAGAATGTAGATGCATTACTGCATTCAGCTGATAAATCTCTGAAGATTTTTCACAATAAACAGATGAATTCTCCAAAAATGGAAGTTACAGTTCCAAAAACAGGTAAAATATTTGCTCCATTGATTCCCCCAACAGTTTCATCACCAAACTATGGATCACCAAGCACTGTGGTTTCTGTTGCAAAACCAAAATATCCCACTTATAGTCCTATATACAGAACAAATATAAAGTGTAATCCAAGGGTCTCTGGCCATCATTTAGCAACCCCAAATGTAATTAACACAAAGTTAACTCCTATGAATGATGGCTTAATTCTTCCAGGTATAAGTGCTGTATTGCCAGATTCAGAAGCTCATAAACGTTCTTGTGAAATGAAAAGCCGAATAGCATTTCTAGAAAGATATAATTTTGCTCCAACTCTTCCAGAATTACTCACTGTAACTTCAGATGCAGCACACAAATCTTTCAAATCCCCACAGTTAAATGTTAGTGAGAAAAAACAATCACAAACTGTGGATCAAAAATTCAAAAAATCTTCAGTATGAAGAGGAATACAATTTTTTAAGTTTTGTAACATAATGTAAATTTTATATTGTTTATTTTCTAAGATTTATCCTGTATAAGTCAGATGATTTTATGCTGTTTTGCTTGCTAATTCCATGTACGAAGATTAAAATGAATAAATAGATAAAAAAAAATACTGTTAGACAAACCTTGGTAATATATTCTAGCAGGCATCCAGCAAGCATTGATATATGATGAATCTTATAGGGTTCAGCATGTAATAAATAATAATTATCTGTTTTTATAAAAGAAGATGATTATTTTCAAAAAAAAAAAAAAAAAAAAACTTAAAAATATTTAAATTTGATTCCTAGATGTTTTATACTTGTATGTGATTAGTAGGTTTATGCAGTAAAGTGCACTGTTATTATCAGTATATATTTTTATATCGATATAATGTTATTAATAAAATATTTATTGTCCCGATTTTTTATTTGTTTAACATTTTTTTCAGTGTAATTTTGAAATACCTGTATAAATATATAACCACGCAGTTAGCCTGATATAAGTTATTTAATTCAGTGTTTTGAACAGTATGAAGATATGTATTTCCCAGACATTTCATTTCATTTGGAAGCATTAATATAATGCTAAAAACTTTTAAAAACCTGAAAACATCATTAGTGATAGTCAGTATGAGCTAAGCTAATACAGTATCTAATATCTGTCAAGAATATTGATATACTTTTGAGTCATTAAAACTATTTGTCCCAGTCTGCACTGTGAATGAGTTGATACTTCTTATCAACTCATTCACATGAGGTCTCAAGATTGAAGTGATCAGAAAAAAAAGAAAGGAATCTATTATTCTGTTTCTTGTTTCAAAATCAGTTGTGAAATGAGAAAATGTTTTGGAAGATTTTTCCAAAGGAAAGAGGTAAATGGAATGAACGAAGAGTACAAGAAGTTGGCTTGGTGAGTTACAGCTGAACTGCATATGGATGTTGACCAGCAACTCTTTCATGTTCATATGTAGTTAGAGGAAAACTTAGGTTGTGCATGAAAAGCCTTCCTGAGATGTAAGACTAGTATTCTGAGGTTAGATGAGTTTTGGATTTATTAAGTATTAGTTGAGCAGAAGTGAAGTATTATTTAGAGAAAAAAAATAAATAAAAAGCCAAGCTTCTAGATGCAAACATAAGTTTCAGTGGTTTAGTAGTTCTGTGGGAAGTTTTCGGTATTGTGACCAAAGTTAAGTCGTATGACTTACATCATCAGGGGTACTGGTACCTAAAAGTTTTACACAACAAAAGTCTATTAACAATTAATTACACATATTAGATGATTTTTATAATTTCACAACTGTAACATATAATTGATTAAACCAGAATACAAATGGCAAATTCATTACTGTATCCTTTTTAGAATATTGCTAGTTGTTGCGTGATACCACAGAATGTGATAGCCACAGCTAACAATGTTCCAACATGCACACAGTAACAAATTTGCCATTTGTATTCTGGTTTATCAATTATAAGTTACAGTTGTGAAGTTATAAAAAAAACATCTAATATGTGTAATTAATTGTTAATAGGCTTTTGTTGTGTAAAACGTTTAGGTACCAATATCCCATCATGAGAAGGAACAATTACAAAACATGTTGGGTTTTAATTGCTTATTTTTATTAAACTCTTTAATTACATAATAATGTTGTCTCAATACCAAAATCTTCCAAAAAAAAGCCAAGCTTTTTGGAGGCTGGAATGAAAATCAGCCCAAGAAGAGAAATTAGCAGAATTATCAAAAAGACCCTGTGAGTGGTGTCCAAGACACCACCCACAGGGTCTCTTGGAAGAAACCACCATGCTCCACCACAGCAAATTCAAGAAAGATAGACTATTCTTAGAAGCAGCAGCTCTCAGAAATCAACCAAATCTCAATAAATACGGTTGCATTAAGCTTCCAAAGATTTGGGAAACACTCATCAGCAGAGTTCCCACCTTACATTCCAGGCCACCTACAACCGCCCTTAGAGGGCACTCCACCTAGATAGGACTTTAGTGTCACCCACATGGTTGGGCTTATTATTGTATAATATTTGTGTTTGTGTTACATTAGTTGTTTTTGTAATCCCTGAAGATGTCCTAGTGACTAGGACGAAATATAGGAAGTATTAAACATATGTTAATCCTTTCTGAATGCTGTATACATTCCATTAAGCCTCCAACATGATGTCCTCACAGCACTTAAGCTTCTACACATGAGAATTATCAAAAGTTAGAACAGTGCAGCATGAACTTTCCAGAAAATAAGGCAAGATGTGTGTGTAGCAATAAAATTTACTAAATAATCTTTATTCCACTTGAGAATGGTCAGAAGAAATGTTCAAGGCATTGGTTCATAGATGATTTTGAAACTTGTGTAATTACATAGTTTTGTGAATGATGTAGAGGAATAGAGTGTACTGATGACATTCCTTTCCTCTTCATCATCCAGAAAAGCCATTAATAGGATTGCCTTAAGTGACAGAAAAACATTAATGTATAGTAGAAAGAGTGTAGGTGAAAGCACATAGCCTTGGGATAGTTTGGCATTGATGGAAAAATGAGATGAGAGGGAACCATCCATGACAGGCAACGAACAACCAGAAAGCTCACAGTCTACTTGCCGAAAACAAGATGGAGACTGGTAGTAGTTTGAAAGAAGGCATGATACTACACTCAATCAAATGCCTTATAAATATCAGGAGGAGCAACTACATGAGTTATCCCAAATCTTTCAATTGTTTGAGTTCAATGGTGATAAGGTTAGCATCGAGGTCTACTGTAGAATGGAAAATCTATATTAGTTGATAATTAACTGATAGGTCTCCAGGTAGTGAAGAAGTTGATTGTTGATGACCTTCTCCATCACTCTTGAATGATTGATGTGAGGACATGGGATGATAGTTTAATGGCTGACTTTTATGTGACTTTTTAGAAACATTCTAAATAAAAGCTTCCATGCAGTTTGATAAATTCCAGATGAGATGAACAACTTTTAAAGGAAGGATGTTAATTCTAGGGTACCAGTTCTTAGTCAGCTGGCAGGATGCTATCTGGGATGGGTGATTTATTATCGAAGCTGTTGAGTATTTTTCTGTTGTCCTTCTGACAGAAGCTCAGTGGAGGATTAATGAGAGAGTATTTTGTGGAATAGGAGTAGGAGATTTGTCTTGGTCTTCTAAACAACAGTTGGAGGAAAAGGCTAATGCTTTATCTTTAAGATGTTACATTGTTTCATCATGGATAAAAGGTGGAAACAGAGTAGAGCAGAATTTTGACAACAGCCATGGCAGGGAATCAGAAGGCTTGCACCATTTGAGCAGGAGGCAAAGTTAGTGCATTTGACTCTTATGAAGTAGTTTTAGATTTGCTGATTTTTTGTGCAGCTGATAAGGGCTGTAAAGCTTAATGAGAGGCTGGAATTTTTAACTTGAACCATATAGCATATGCTGCATTTTATATTGGACTCTTTGCCACATTTGTTTGGAAAATTAAGCCTTGGATAAGAGTCAGGTACTAAGTAGAGTGAGGAATAATAGTGCTCATCCCAGCAAGAATAATTTATAAGATCAGAGCAAGTGCTGGACTCAGGAAAGCGTAATCAACCATGGGGGATGGGTAGAAATCAAAAGGTCATCCCAGTTGACACTATTGTAGTGCCCTAGGATACAGGACTGAGATTGGCTTTTAGATTGATGATGATTAGAAAAAGAAACAAGGATGAAGTTATGATCAAAATTGCCAAGAGAATACCTAAAATCCAAGGTTGGAAGGAGCTTGTTAAGAGAAGGTGCAGGGTGTTAAGAGAATGATGAGGATTATCTAAAATTTTGGTAGGTAATTTAACAATCTGCATTAGATCATTACTGATTGCAAAAAAATTTAGCTCTTCTTTTACCTTGTTCTGTGAAGTTAGAGAAAGTCAGAAAAAAAAAAAAAAAATCAGCTAACGCCTTTTTATTCCCGTATATAAGGGAGTAGGCGAGGCCATTTAGCCCTATCTAACTTTTGGAGACTGAGTGGGCACTTCAATCTCTACTGGTACCCAATCAGAGACAGATGGCCCAAGGCTATCACTAATTAAGCGGTACGCAGTGAAGAGAGACGGCTCAAATGTGCCGCCATCTCGTGGTCTCTAACCCTAACACAATATATTTTTAATGTCTGAAATAATGTGGGTTCTACGGTCGATTTTCTTGAGTTTACAGGACGAAAAACCCGAGTTTCCGGGAGGAAAAACCTGCTTGCCCGTGCCAGAGATCGACTAACTCGGGAACCGGTCGAAAAAAGGCTTAGAAAAATTTCCTCTAGTCGCCGACTAGACTCGAAACCAAGAGAAAGTCAGAAGTTGGAATTATGGATATTGAAATCTCCAAGGAAAATGATTCCACTTTTTGGGTGATTTGGCTGTATTTGATCAACTTTCAGAGAGGTCAGTATAATCAACAGAATTTGAGAGCAGTAAAGGCAACAAAATGAAGCAAGGAAGTGTGAGCCAATGCAGATCATATGAGGGTTAGGGATCACGAGATGGCGGCACATTTGAGCTGTCTCTCTTCACTGTGTACCGCTTAATTAGTGATAGCCTTGGGGCATCTATCTCTGATTGGGTACCAGTGGAGATTGAACTGCCCACTCAGTCTCCGAAAGTTAGATAGGGCTAAATGGCCTCGCCTACTTCCCGTATACAGGAATAAAAAGGCGTTAGCTGATTTTTTTTTTTTTTGATTTAATACCCTTTTCTTCATAATGTGATCCAGTGGAGATAATGTGCACCCTTGATGCACACCTGAATAGCATCAAACCATATTCCTGTGCCTCCTTCAATTCTGACTGCTGATTTCCAGCTTAGAGACTACGTACCATGTACAGCATATAACTAGCATTTTGAATGGCTTTTCTCTTAGCACCTTATCATATGCCTTTTTCAGATTAACAAAACTTAAATACAAGAAGGCAAAAATAGCCATAAAAATTGATATTTATTTAGTGGAGTAACATCGAATTTTTTCCAGAAATAATATCTTAAATACAAATCCTTGTTATATTCCCAAGATTTCTCTTTTATTACAAACTGCATTTGCACTGAATCCAGCTTGTTCTTCACCAAGCTCCCCTTCCACAATCCTTCTTAACCGTTTCTCAAGTATATTTGCATAAATCTTACCAGGAGCACCCAGTAGAGAAACACCTCTGTAATCTTCACATTCAATTTTATTTACCTCTTCAAAAGATGGTTACTATAAGAGCTCTGCTCCAGTCATCTGGAATTCATCCCTCTGTCTAGGTCTAAATCATGCAATGGGGCCACAGCAAAACTTTTATACATCCGTACTTGAGCAGTGCTGGTGGAATTTCATCTACTCCAGATACCTTTCCACATTTCAGGTTTTTGATCACTTTTTTCTACTTCCATTATGAATATGTATTCCTGACTGCATTCCTTTTAGGAGGTTTCTAACCATCCTGCTGCCACCACTTGTTTTCTTTAGCAGCTTTGAATATAATTACTCCAGACATCTAGAATATCATGATCTTCAGTTTTCATGTAACCTTTATCATCTCTGATTCCTTTTACTGTCCGTTTACCTCCATTTCTAATCCTTTTCAACAACCTCCAGAGCATTTTGCCACCTTACTGATATTTATTTTCTATGTTCTTACCAAAGTCTTCCCTTGACTTGTTTAGCTAGTTTTGCACAGTGCTTTGCTTTCTTACATTTTTCTCTGTATTCTCTAAGAGCACAAGCTGACTTTCTTACCAGGAACTTTCGATATGCTTTCTTCTTTTCCTTCACTGCCTCTTGAACTTCCTGAGTTCACCATTTTTTAAAATCTTATTATTCTTGACCAGCCATAAGACCAATCACTTAAAATACAAAAGCACGTTTGTTTGAAGATTCTACGAAACGACGATCGTCTATCATCTCATTAGTATTTAGATATACGAGGGTAGTCTGAAAGGTTCTCAGCCTCGACCATAGATGGCAACACAATCGGCAAGATTTTTTTCCATAAGTTGGTACATCTGTCATAAGCATCCATGTGAAATTGTAAGTCACATTCTATCCAGTAGTGTTACCAAGTCTGGTTTAACTGCTTGATCTTACACCAAGTTGGTGCACTTTCATTAAAAATCTAACTGCCAGAGATCATAGGATATGAGACTTGCGATGCCACAGAACAACTACCAGTGTTCCAACACGCATACAGTAAGGAATTTAATGTATTTTATTCTGGTTGCTCATTTGTATGTAATAGTTGACATGATATCTAAAACGTGTAATTAATTGTTTCTTGACTTTTGTTGTGTATAACTTTTTTCTTAATATTCCAACATACGAGGATGGTCTAAAAAGGTCTCTACCATAGATGGCAAGATTTTTATTTTTTTCTAACTTGGTACATCTGTTATCAGCATCCACGTGAAACTGTAATTCATTCTATTAAGTAGTGTTTTTAAACAGCTGTCTGAAGCAAAAGTGTTGTCTGTATCCCTTGAAATGGATAAAAGTGAGTATTGTGCAGTTAGAAAATTCTTTGTAAAAGAAGGTTTAACGGCAAACGAAATTCATAAAATTTTATGGGCATTCTTCTTCGTTTTCAACAATTAAGAAATGGGCTGCCGAGTTTAAACGTGGCCGTACAACCATGAAGATGATCCACGTGAAGGACGTCCAAAAAAGTGTGACAACACCAGAAATCATTGATCAAGTCCACGATATGGTATTGGATGACCTGCGAGTCAAAGTGGTGAAATTGCTGAGTCTACAGGCATTTCAAAAGAAAGTGTAGGATATATTTTGCATGGAGAATTGCAAATGAAAAACTTTGTGCAAGATGGGTGCCGCGCTTGCTCACAGCAGATCAAAAACGCAATCGCATGAAAATCTCTGAACAGTGCTTGGAGCGTTTTAACAAGAATAAAACCAATTTTGTGCGTCGATTTATTACTATGGATGAAACTTGGATTCACCAGTACACACCAGAATCCAAACAGCAGTTAAAACAGTGGACAGAAGCCGATTATTCAGCGCCAAAGAAGACAAAGTCGATTCCATCAGCAGAAAAGGTCATGACATTGGTGTTTGAGGATGCTAAAGGCATTTTGTTTATTAATTATCTTGAAAAGGATAAAAAAAAAAAACCGAGGAATATTATTCTGATCTTTTAACCAGACTAGACGAAAAAATTCGTGAGAAAAGACCTGGTTTGCAGAAGAAAATAATCATCTTTCATCAGGGCAATGCACCTGCCCACAAAGGTGCATTGTCCTTTGTTTTGTTTTGGCAATGGGAAAATTAAGAGATCTGCACTATGAATTGTTGGAACATCCACCCTATTCCCCAGATTTGGCTCCTGCTGACTTCTATCTCTTCCCAAAACTAAAACTCTTCCTCGGTGCCGGAGCATCGCTGGAACAAATGTATTAGTCTTAAGGGAGATTATGTTGAAAAAAAAAATTGAAATTATAAATTCATTTTTTCATTGTTAGGCCGAGAACTTTTCAGACCACCCTCGTATGTACTTTTTAAAAGAACTGAGTCTAAAAATAAATTTTAGTCTATAATTTCTTCTTATTTGGTGTATTATTATCTTTGCATGTTGGTGACATTGGGATAGTTCCATTTCTACTCCTCTCGGCTACAGAGTATTAATAATAAAAATACGAGCTAAATTTTTATCCAGAAATTCTAATTATTTTTCGGCACACAAATAAATAACCACTAGAAATGACCAACTTGAATTTTTTTAATTCTTATATAAACGTACAGTTTTTTTTATTAAAAACCAAACATTTCTATTTTTTTTTGCCAGTAATTTTGCAGTGCAAATAATAATAGTAAGCTTGTAGAATTATCCATTAATATTTACGACAAAAATTGATTCCACTCCAACATTTCGCAGATCTTTTTGGAGTGAAGCTGACAATTCTCTCATTGGTGCAAGCATTGGATACCGGTTGACACGGATAAACATATGGATTATTCGAAATGCTGTAAGAAAACAGAGCATTCATTAATAGCTAGGCAAATGTAGAATTTCTCAATGCACAGTGTCTATAAAGAGGTCATGTTAAGAATACGACAATTGAGAAATTAAGATTTCAAGTCTGTTTCCAGAGCTGAACTCCTTTCTGAGTTTATGCACAACTTCCAGGCAACCACACACAGATGGAAGTTTTGCTCTTTCATGTGGTTCAATCACAAGTGAGATTTGAGAATAATCTTTGAGATTGATACTGTTACTGAGTCCGTGGCTCCACTCGGCCAAAATGTAGCATGACTGGTTTCGTTTCGGGAATGAAGTTGTTTTTTATATCGATAGTGTAAAGAAGCAGTATTCCTTTTATCAGAGTAATGTGTTTCCATAAATGCAGGACAGATGTCTCCAGCAGAGAATCCATTTTATAATAACTGGCTGAAGTGCTTTTGATCTTCGATTATCACAGAAGGTAAGATAATTTTTTTTTTCTGCAACGTAATCAATTAGAGTCCTGTCAGAGCACACATTTTAGGCAGCATTACGTCCACAAGCGCAAGACAAACATTCACCTTGATAACTGTGAAGTTAGTTCGGAATACTGCTTATAAAAATGAAGGGGAAAATAACAAAATATCACTTCTGATAAACAGTGATTATGAGACGTGATTTTAAACTTTGACGAAATATTCAACTAATTAAGAAAAAACAAAGAGAGAGAGAAATAAAAAATTAGTACAGGGGAAGAACAAATTGGTTCATATTTCTGAAAATATATTATTTAGGTAAAGAATTCGTAATTAAAACAACATTTGCATGAGTGAATTTCATTGCCCGCTGAAAGACGACCAATTCCATGTTTAGGCTCTAGAGCAGAATTTTGGACGATGAAAAATAAAATAAAACTAAAAAAAAAATATCCGCAATCCACTCACAGTAAAAATGTACTATAGGTTTACTAATAACCATTTGTAGGCGGGAGCAACATAAAAAAAAAGTGCATGGGATAAAATTTACGTATTACATAAACTCGAGGGAGACAAGATGAATAAGTTAAAGATAAAACTAAAAATATTTCGGCTTTTAACTCACTCGAGTGGTTCAGTATGCGTCTCTCACACAAACCACGTACAAGCTCCTCAGTCATGATACTTCCCAATTTTAGGATTTGTAAATTCTTGCAACTTTCTACCAAGTCCTGTACTTGTGCTATGGGCAGAGGTATGCCGCCTTCATACATCAGTCGAAGCTCCTCTATAGGAAAAAAAAAGGAATAACGTCAATGCTCTATATTCCATTCTAGACGTCATGATAAAAACCAACTGAACAGTGCAAACAAAATCAATAATTGTAATCAGGACTTACCCAAGCTGTTGAGAAACGTGAATTGCAGATGAGAAAGGAAAGCACTCACACTTGAGGCTGTTCTGGGGTACTCAAACACTGACCAGTACTTCAGGGCACGAAGAGGCATGCCTTCGCAAAGAATATTGCCAAGAACCTGATTGTCTACAATATCGCCTAAAATTAAAACAAACGAAGGACATGCTATAAGTTCTCGAGTCCGATAGGCGATAAAAACTAGTAAATATTTTTCTAAAATTAAAAATGAGATACCATGGGAAGCATATCTTCCGCTGACCATAGTGAAAACCGCCACTATAAGGCGTGAAGGATCTAACAGCTCTTTCACATATACATGGATAGAATGAGACTAAACCGAAGACTAAAATATAAAGTCAAAAGGATTCAATTTACCATAGGTAAATTGAATCCTTTTGACTTTATATTTTGGACCCATCCTAATTTTATAATGGAATAGAGAAGTACACTTTAAAAAAGTTTCGAAAGTTTACCAGAGAGAGATGATGAGAATACAGTTTTGTTCACTGGAGTTGAGTTGGTTTGCATTTTACTTAAAAGCCACAAGCTATGCTCGCAGCCCAATAGGTTTGACTCTTATTGGGCAAGCATTTCTGGAATATTTTACAATTTTGATAGTTTATTTCTATATTTGGCTATAAAATATAGCTGGATCGATTCCTGCATCTTAATATAACAGACGATCCCTGGTAAACTGACTCACAGCTGATCACGTCATTGCCATTTTATTCACTTCTGTCGTGTCCAAGTTGTGTCTTGTTAGTGAACCGAAGTAGGTAATTTACTGATTGTAAAAACACATTATAAACCCTAAATATGTCTCAGAAACGTATTTGTGATAAGAATAAATACGTGTATTCATAACGAGAAGAAGATGCGCATTATAAACATGGCGAATGTAAATACGGAGAGTAGACTTTGAAGCAATGGAAGAATGCCATTCTGATTGAAGATATGCAACGACGAATACTGAATGCATTTAAGAAAGAAAATCGAAGATGCTATCGCATGTTATAAACTATTTAGGCCGAAGGTGAAAAAAAAACTCAGGAGTACGGACTGCACATGAAGTATAGCATATTCTCACTGATCTGTAACACTTTGTGATAGTTTGGCTACGATCGCTTATATTTTATGGACTCGAAAGAATGCTGAATAATCTCATTTTTATCAGAGGAGGGGGGGCCCTTTCCCCCTGGGTGCCCCCACTGGTTGTAGGTTTAATTATCCTCTCAAAACCGAACATATATGTCTTGCATTCAACTTGTGCAGAAACCTTCTGAAGAAATCTGCTTGAAGTCAAGGATATACTAGCGAACGAAGAAGATACAGATTGGAATTTAAAAACAAAAAAAAAAGGGGGGGGGGGTAAACGAAGTTTACGAATTTCGTGTTGCTTCGGTCTCTGATTATATGAATGAGTATGACTAAATTATACGAATTAATAAATAATAAGCCAAAATATGCGGAAATTCATATATATATATATATATGCACTACATGAGTTCTCGAACCATCTTAACAGTAATATAACATTTCACGTCTTATCGATATGTAATGTTATGTAGTACTGTTTCTTATATCAGCTCCAGTTCTAATAAGTTGGCAAAATTCATCAAGAAATATAATATCTGTTCTTTGTTTATCCCCCCCCTCCAACGAAGCTTATAACCTAGCTTTACTTGGTAAAATACAAAACAGTAATTTGAAGTATCCAAGTGTGTGTACCGTCTTTACTGTGGCTGTAATTCCCCCATATTATGGACCAAGAGAAAAACCAGTCGATCTTCAATCATCTCAGAGAGATCACCTATGTTAGAACCAAGGCCTCAGCTTTATACAGTCATGTTGTTAATTCTTCTGTTTCCGTCCACGATCAATTCACTACACACTCAGTAAATTGGAATCGATCTGAAATCATAAATTAATGCTTAGAGTTAACAGAAATTGCACTAAACCTTGTTCAACATTGGCGATCGTGAGACCACGTCATCGTTCACGATAACCACAACCCAGCAAGGCCAAGAATTCACTGAAATGTCAACAATCCGTTGATAATTTAGAACTTTTGGTGATATACCCAAGTAAGAAAGACGAAACTTTCAGAAATAAATAATTATGGGTTCGAACAACCAAAAAACGGAACGAGTCTAAGAAGCAAAAACGGTGTAAATTATGTGAGACAATAAGAGTTGTTTATACTCACTAATACTGATATCTATCCCGAGTGAAGGCAAGCTATTTCGCACTTGCGCCCAGATACGCTCCCGAATTACGTGACTGTGTTCCTCATACTTCATACTTTTTATTTTGATCAGCTTCAGTTTCTTGCATGATTTTCCCAACTTTATCAACAAGTCCTCGGATAAGTAGATGTGGTTTAAGGAGACTGTTTCAAGAGCTTCGAATTTGCTAAGAATATTTGGGAATTCTTCAAACCTGCAAAGATATTTCAAAATTCGTACATTGAGCAATGATTTACATGCACTGTATATTTTATTACTTTTAAGGAATATCGTCGTTCGAAATTGCTTACATGCAATAAAAAAATTCGCTTTGCCATCTAAGGAAGTCAAATAAGCATGCGCAGGGAGAAACGGCTTTTAGACACAGACTGGTTCCAACTTACCTGTACACTTGTAGTTTGACGGAAAAATATTCCTTCAGGTGCAGTTCTCTGACGGTACGAGCATTTCCGTTAGCCAGCACTGATAGCATGTCGAATCCCTCTTGTTGGGTACAGCCAGCTCGCGGGAACCTGACAACTTTCAGATATTTCTGACTCCTGAGCATCTCAAATATACTGCTATAAAGGCTGCTGTGTCGATAGCCACGACATTGGCTTTGAGGCATCCGCAGATTTTCGATGGTCAGACGCTGAAGCCGGGCATCTTTCATCAAAGTAAAGAAACTCTTAATATGATACTGGACTTTTGGCTGTTTGAAATTTCCTCGACAAAGGAATGTGATCTTCAAATTTTGCAGCACTCTGGCATATCTAAGAAAGAGAATTTATTTATCGATTAGCATAGCCTAGAAAAGTTATTGACAAATGATTCGAATTAAGTTAATTTTCGCATCAGGTATATGTGAAAGATTCATCCTGTTTAAACCTGGTTTCGTATTAGCGAATTGAGTTTCAACCTGCTGGGAAAGAACTTGTCTAGCATCTCATCGGATGGAAGTCCTCAGATTTAACTCAGTGGCTACAGTGACAGTAAGAAGCCCACAAATGTATATTTTCATAACTCGATCAATTGGATAAGTAAATACCTTTAATAAACTTGACATAAAGAAGAAATATTGATGTACACATAATAGAGTTACAAAATATAATTTTAACTATAATATTGTTTATTATAATCATGATAGTGTGTCAAATCGTCATGAATTTCTTCTATGTTTTATTAGTTTGTTAATGCACCTATCAATAGTTTAGTTAACATATGTTTGATTTCTGGCATGATGGTTACTGTAGTTTGTTTTCATTCTTTAGGTGTTTGTAAAGGTTAAACCATTATAATATATAAACTTGGATTCTGTGAGTGCAGGGAAGTGTGAAATGCATCAGTATTAATGTCCAATGGAGAAAATACATTTTTGAATTCTTATTGTAAACCCTCGATTTAACGGGTTAATAGGGACTAAGGGGTGTCCGTTAAATCGGGAATTTTTTAAAATAAAAATATCTCTAACATTATACTGCAATTTTATCAATATTAGCACCAAATAATAATAAAAAATTGTTTTACACACACACTTTTAGATAAGTTAATGTTCGATGTTGAGGCGCTTGGTTTGGTAATCCTGCTTTGAAAAAAAAAACAATCAAGTTTTTTTGTTTTATAATTAACTCCCTAAAATTACGAAAATATGTGTAATACAACTTTTTTAACTGTTAGCATCACCCTTGATTTAAAACGGGGAAAGTTGTATGTGTCAATGAGACGACTTAAGGAACCCAGTACAGATCCCACGATTGCGCTTGAGCCATCTATTTTGTTTAATCACCAGTAAATAATACCGTAACTACAACCAGCTAGCATGTAGTACATTAATTATAATTAAAAAGCTTACTCGGTTCTGATTAAAGTTAACTTATAGTCCATAATATAATATATAATAATTATTAATTTTTAATTAATTAAATTATAACCATTTAATTATTTTAAACAGTTTTACTATGTTTTTAAAATGGAAACAATCTCTCAATTATAATCGGTCCGTCTGATAATTAACGAGCATTTAACTCAATTTCCTATACATTACAAAGCAACCAACAGAATAAACAGTCAGCTGATTTACCAGATGAGAGTCGAATAATGCGGAGATCGGCGGATTGATTTATGCAATATTTAAATTGTGAGAAGTTCAGTTAATTGAATGTCAATAATATGCTAATACTGCACTTTAATTTCGAAATTAAAATTAAATTAAAACGAAATTATTTCCTTTAATTAAAAGACGCAGAAAAATCACTCAATACTGGATTTAATGATATCCGAACTTTCGATAGTTAAAACTGGTTTACTTACTGCCTTGCGAACTGCATTGATTTTCTGAAGCAGGTTATCATGGGGTATCCTTGCCAAATGAAGACCCTTCTTTGCCATAATTCAGGAGTACGAAATACTTCTGCCCAACTCCTACAAACACGTGATGCGTTCACTCTATCATTTGCTCCCAAATGCGAGAAAATCTTTACCAGGGCCAGTGATGGCAACTGGCTCCAGTCCTTTTCACCAGCCACCTCTTGACTCATTTTAAACGATTGCTGATAATGTCCCCAGTTTTTCACAGTTCCTTTCAGCTTACTTGCTAGATTTTGACTAGGAATGTAGAAATGTGATGCAACAATTGGGACTTCAACAATCCCTATTTGGACCATAACAATGAAAACCGCTAGCAGTGCTATTTGAAAGACTTCAACTAAGAATTATGTGAATAATTCTTGCATCGTTTTACTGTTGACAATCTGTTATTCAGTTATCAATTAAATATAAAATAATTAATAATAAATAAATAAATAAAACTTGTAATCCTTTTAATTCCTCGACGTGGAGACGTAGTCATTGTAGGAGATGCTTTCTTGGCCTTTTTTGAAAATGGTTAGTAGGCTAAACATTTTTTTTCTGCTATGATTCCTGCAAGTTATTAAAAATCTCAGTTTTTAACCAGCAAATAAATAAACTCAGTTCCGAAATAAACTGTTGAAATTTACTCACAAGTAACTAAATAAAAAGCTACTTATTCTCTTTCGTCTTTTATATTACCAAATTCCATAATTTTTTTTTTTTTTTTCAGAAGCCAATTCACAGGACGTTAAAAATTCATTTTTGAAAATGTAATTATAATTATTTTAATTAAAATACAAAACAAAATATTACTTTAATAATCTAAAGGAAATATTTTCATATTTAAATATACCTTAGAAACTTGAATAGTTTAAATTTTATTTTAGATTTAGAACAAAAAAAAAAAAGAATTATTATAAACACCTTTTATTTATAAACAAAGTAGATATACAAATTGCAGTTAATATCAAGAAGTTTGTGAAACTTGGATAGTGTGAAATTCCACCTTGGACATCATTGTTTCTGATTGTGTTTAGATTAGAAAAATGAGCCGTCCACTATTGGAGACCTAAAGTGGCTTGAAAGAGTTCCATATTCAGTCTCTAGAACAGGATTTACGATTTATGTAAAACTAAATAAAAACTATGTAAAATTAATTTAAAAAATTGTGTTTTTTTCCTTAGAAAATTAGTGTTTTGTAGTATATTAGTGTAGATTTTAGTGTTTTACAGTGTATTTAGTATTTTATCAGATGTTTTATTAAGATATTTCAACATTTAGTATACGTTTAAAATGGCTTCAAAAAGGGGAAAAAAATGTAATGCTGAAAAAAGCACCGCAGACGAGAACAAGAAGGTTATCCCTTCTAACGAGGTTATTATACACATGGAGGAGGTTAACGAAAATCAAATAACCGCCAAAATAGAGAAGTTGAAACATATCATCAGGGAGACGACGCGGAAATTGAGCATAGGGAGAAAAAAAAAAAAAAAAAAAAAAAAAACAGGAAAATAAGAAACAACAAAGCAAGGAAACAGGTAAGTCAGGAAATAACGGAAATCATGTAAGATTATGGTGACCCTATAATAAAACATGCTATAGATGAGCGAGTTATAACATCGAGTTTTCCTGCATCGAAAATTAAGAATATAAAGGAAGCAATTCAAAAACAAACGGAAAGTAAACCAAATCGTAGTGGTAGGTACGAACGATTTAACTGGCGATAAGTTCAGTATGAGAGAGGACATGAAAGGATTGTTGGAAGAGGCGCGAGTGAAGAGTGAGAAACTAAAAATCGTTAGCATTTAACTGCCCTATGATAAAAATGAATTAAGAAGGGCTATGATGACGAACGATTCGATGCGTAGGCTGTGTAGAAGGAATGGATGCGAGTTTTTGGATGTGTGGAGTGAGTTTGAGGGAAGATTGGATTTGTATAAGAGGGACGGCCGACACCTGAATGCGTTTGGTATCAGTAGTGTGGAAAACTAATAACTACGAGACCTAAGACAGAGAGTCAGGGAAGACGCTAAGAGCGATAGCGTTATATAATTGTGTTAATGACGCGAATGGGATTTGCCATGGAAATATTGACGAGGCGAGAACGATTTCGGGCTATTGTTCGTCCGGATCGGACCCATCAATATGTGTGCAAGATGCCCAACTGTCAGGCAGACTATAGACAAGACAATAGAAAAGAACAAACAGGTAGATTATTATATCTGTTCACGAATGCTAGGAGTATCAGAAACAAAGGAGTAGTTTGTTGCCTTGGTGAATATGTTGCAACCTCAGATTGTAGGAATTAGTGAGACCTGGCTATCAGACCTACTCATTGGTATCGGGTGTCGTGGTTACAGTTTTTTTAGGAAAGATAGAGAGGAGGGGGGGGGCATGCTGCTAATGATATCGGATGACTTCAATCGAATTAGGGTTGAGTCCTATAATTGTAGTACTACAAATAACAATATTTCATGTGGCACTGAGTTTGAAGCCATCTGGTGTGAGGTGGAATCTAACAAGATCAATTACATTAGGGTGTTGTCATACACCTGGTGGATCGGTTCCTAGTGATGAAGAAATGCATCACCAAATAGAATAGATGAGCATGAAAAGAGTAATCATAATGGGAGACTTTAATTATCCAGACATTGATGGGTAGCTGAAATCTCACGAGAAGAATGAAAATGCTTTATTTAGCTGTTGAGGGACAACTTCCTCAGGTAGCATGTGACAGAAGGAAGTCGAGGTCAAAGGGTGTTAGATTTGATTATAGTGTAAGAGGGCGTTTCACTAAAGACTTAACTATTCTGCCTCCAGTTGGTGACAATGATCATTGGGTACTCACTTGTGAAGAGACTAAGTTTATGAATGTTCCATTCAGAAAAGGTTACATACTGATGAACTACAATCAGGAAATTATGACCAACTCAGGAGTGTACTGAGTTCAGTGGAATGGGATCGGTTGCCCGATGGGAAGAATATCGACACTGCATGAGAAGCATTTAAACAATACTTAAATGATGCGATATCACAATTTGTCTCAAAAGTTCGAAAAAATAATAGAGTAGGAGTCATATGGATGTGTAATCTTATTAAGCTAGAGATTCGTAAGAAAAGGACGATTTGGAAGGAATACCGTTTGCATAAGGATAACATCCGTTATGAACGTTATAAGCAGCAGGCAAGAATAGTCACAACTGTTGTACGTTAAGCAAAGTCTGAGTAAGAAAATAAATTGGCTCTGCATGCTAAAGACAATCCACAAGAATTCTATCGATATGCTGCAAGTAAAAGAAAGAATGAATATGAAAGAATAACTTATGAATTCAGATTGCATGAGGGTTAGGTACAAAAGAGGTTGTTCAGTTAATCAGTGCCCATTTTGTTAAAAGCTATCAGCCTAGTGAACGCAACATTGAGCTCACTGTTACCTCTTCACCAGGTGAAGAAACGCAGGTGTGTGTGAGGCCGAGGTTTTTAGAGCTGTTGCACTGTTTAATATGATTCAAAGAACAAGGAAGATTCCGCAGTAATGGAAGGAATGTATAGTAATTCCATTGCGTAAGAATGGTGCAAAGACCGATATATCCAGCTATCGACCAATTAGTATCTCAGCAGTGGTGGTGAAGATTTTGGAAAAATTGGTTAGCGCTCGCATTCAGAAATAGGTTGATGGTGAATCTCTGCTTTGCAATAAACAACATGGGTTTACTAAGGGAAGGTCATGTCTTAGCAACTTGCTCACATTCTATAACAATGTTACCATTGAACTAGACAAGGGGAATGGATACACCATAATACTTTTGGATTTTGCTAAGGCTATTGACAGAATACAGTATGGCAGACTGCTGCATAAATTGCAGAAAATGGGTTTGGGTTATACAATATTAGCATGGACTAGATGATGGCTGACAGATATCAAAACGTGGTAAACGGGGGATATTAATCCGCAAGGTTTAAGGTAGCAAGTGGTGTACCATAAGGATAAGTGCTTGGTCCAGTGTTATTCAATCATCTGTACATTATGATATTGGGAAGGATTTGACAGGCGACATACAGCTATTTGCTGATGATGTTGCAAAGATAGGTAGGGTAATCAGGAATGCAGCTGATATGCAGTCGTTGCAGAATGATTTTAATAGGCTCGGATTGTGGGTATGGGAAAATGGGTGTCAGTAAATCTAACGTCATTCACTTCGGCATGATTAGATTTCCTACACCATAAGTCGTATTATATTTGTGGGATTAGGCTAGAAGAAACCGATGAAGCTAAGAACCTTGGAGTGTTAATAGATAGGAAGTTGAAGTTCAGGGGCCATGTGGCAAAGATTGCAAATACAACTCAAAAATCAATGCTGAAAAGAACGTTTACATGTAAAGATGTTATTTTGCTTCTTTACAAGACCTTGAGAAAACCTCAATTGGATTATTGTGCGCAGGTCTAGTCTCCTGGTTTCCGTTGCGATTCTGATATATTGGAGAGAGTACAAAGGCGAGTGTTAAAAATGATATCGGGATTATGGAATACTGATTATGAAGACAGAATTGAGAATTTGTAGACTGCAGACACAAACAAACAGGACAAAGAGGGGTGATATCGAGACTTACAAACTTCTAAAAGGATCATATAAGATTTCAATTGATGGAAATTTTCACTGTATGGAGGGTGGGAAAAGGACAAGAGGGCGTCCTTGGAAGCTGAGAATGAAGGCCGCCAAAATGGTGTGAGGGGTAAATTTTTCTATTGGAGGGTGGCTCGTGATTGGAATGGATTGTCATTGGATGTCTTGAGTGCAAGCAGCGTGAATGAATTCAAGAAGTATGATAGCTGGTGTGTGTGTGTAGTATGTGGCCTCCCTCAATGATTCTCTGGAGGTTTCTTAATATTTAATAATAAAATTCATAGCCCACCCACGGTACTCACGTCGTATAGGTTTATATCCTTTCGTTACGGAAAAAGGAAAATAAAAACTAATAGACTGGTGGATTGATGCAGTTAGTAGCACATTAGGAGATCGAACTGTAAGACGATATTTGAATGCTGACAAATCAGAGGTTAAATAGAGGGAAAATATTCATAAGCAGCCCTTAATAGTGCTAGCACTTCTGAGGATTTGAGTGTTTTTGCATACCTTTTGAGGATGCATACCAAGAAGTCTGTATGAAGTTGACGAAAACTTGAAATAACTGGAAACAAATAAGACAGTGTAGGCGATGGATATAACTGAAACATTACAATGGAATAACGGAATACAGAAAAGGAAAGAGCAAAAATATACAAAGCTACAGAGCCAGACAACAGACAAATAGGATGAAATAGATCCTGGTACATAGCGGTAGGCCTACGCATGCATCGGCAAATGTTGAAGAACCCCGACTAAATTTCTCTTGCTAGTACTTCACCCCCGAACATTTTTAAAACCACTCTCGCTCCCCATCTTAGTTTCTCAAAAATCAAATTTTTGTCCTTTCTAAAATGCGATACTCCTCAATTTCGGTTCCAGTGAAGATATCACAATTAGGCCATAATCTGTTATTCTAGGGATTTGTTTTCAGTCCGAAACAACCAAAGTCATAAATTTTTGTTTGATTTATAAGAAACTATAAGATAAATTACTACCCATGATCTTGTACAACTTTCATGGGCGATGTCTGCGCTTCATGTATTAAAAAATTTATTTTTATCACTCTTATAGAACCTCATTAGTAGCATTCTAGTAACTTTTCGTTTATGAAATGTAAGCAAGTTTCTATCATCTTCCCTCTGCTAGATGAATTCCGAAAGAACTGAGAATAAAAAACGTATTATATACAGCAAGCCAGTGGCAAACATGAAGGGTGCTGGCCGTGTAGGTTATGTACAAAGTGTTAGGAAGAGTTTGGTTGCTTGTAGATTGTTTGGGAATTAGGCTGGTTTGAGGGTACAAGAGAGTAATTTATTTGATTTAATTATTATTATTAAGAGAGACCTCCAGGGACTCATAGAGGGAGGCCACATACTACACACACACACCAGCTATCATACTTATTCTTGAATTCATTCTCAGTGCTTGCACTCACAACATCTAATGGCAATCCATTCCAAATAGGCACCACCCTCTCAGAGAAAAATATAGCCCTCACACCCTTCTTGGCGGCCTTCATTCTTAGCTTCCAAGGATGCCCTCTCGTCCTTTCCCCACCCTCCATAAATTGAAAAATTCCATCAATTGAAATCCTGTATGACCCTTTCAGAAGTTTGTAAGTCTCAATCAAATCACCCCCCTTTCTCCTGTTTGTTAGTGTCTGAGGTCTACAAATTCTCAATCAAGATCACGTCGAGACCAATCCACTCTCCGGCCTTTTTTTTTTTTTTTTTTCTATAACCTCTTCCTGATGTTCCAAGATACTCATATTCTCGAACTGATTTTCCTTTCTCTTCTTCGACATTACATCACATATTTTGTTGGCGTATTCAATGGCGATGAGTTTTTGCTTTTAAGTTCATTCCAGAAAGCCTGTATGTCTCCGTTTAAAGTCTGTCTTTGTCAATATTTTGTGCAGGGCCGTCATAACCCACTAAGTAATTAAGACAATGTCTCGAAGTTGTAAGTTTGAAGAACAGCAAAAAAAAAAAAAAAAAAAAAAAAAAAAAAATAAATAGTGCTTACCTAGGAACAGTATGTACTATAACAACGGTAGAGAATTCGTGATTCTTTTAATCACTACCAGAAAAGGAACCCCACAGTATTTAAAACAGTGCGCCATAGATTTCAGTAGGTGGATTTGGTATGTAGGAAAAAATTATATGATATGTCTATACTCTATAATTATAATATTTTTCCATATTGATGTAATTACATAAATGATTGATAAAAAATATTGATACAACTGATATGAATCATTTGACGCAGGCAAACAAGTTTTGTTATTAGCATTTTAAATAAATTATATTATTATTATTATCGCAGGAGAAATTTTTAATCCAGAAACTGAGCAAAATTTGTCATCGAAAGCGCAAAAGTATATCCAAATAGTTATTAGTTAAGGTTAGTAACATCGCTTCTAGTAAGCCATGAGAATACAAATACACATTGACAATGGCTAGAAGAAACTAGCTATTTACCAGCTTACTTCCTTTGGAGAATAAAAAGGCAACCAATTTCCCTTTATATACCGATAATATTAATTATGGCATATACAGTAATTCATAAAAAAGAAATAACCAAAAAAAAAAAAAAATAAGTGCGGCCACTAAAATAATGTGGATTATAGTGATGTGAAGTTGACATATTTTCACTAAAATTAAAAATGTGAATGTCACATTTCTTTATACCTGTTATTTAAAAAAATATATCGAAATTAAATTTCATTCACTTTTTTCGGATTTTAAAATAGTTCGATATCATATTAAACATTCTAATGTTGTATTTATGAGAATATCCTTGTGTATCAGCAACAAGTTGACTGATGATTATTACCTAACTGCTCTTTCGATATATTTTACAGATTTGTAAAACCATCTCTTCATTCCAAAAGTTTCAAGTTTGGAATTTTGCCAATTAAAAAAAAATTAGCAGTTTTGCACAAAACTCAAAAATTAGGGCGTCACATATGAAACGTGTGCAGCAATCTTTGGCCAATGAACGTTAAGTTAATTTCTCAACCCGCCTACGAATCTGCCCAGTCAAGCAATGACTTGCAATTTCATCATTTTTCTTAGTAAACATACACACGATACGCAGGTCGATTGCGTGACCTACTTTTCATTTTATACAGCGCTGCACACGGCACTGAAATTTTGCAAACGCACCAGTTGCGTTTATATATCACATTTGCTCACGACCCTAATGTGGTGAACGAGAGTTTATGCACACGGCCTTCAATCACCATGATAACAGGCCCAATAAAAGAATGGAGGAGGAACTGCATAAGCACGTCCTCTGCTGGTAATTGTTATCATTACTCTGGAGAAAAGTTTTGCTAAAAGCTCCGTTGAAAACGCTTGGATGGCTTCCAAGGGTAAGTTTTCTTTTTCCTATTCTTGAAATTTAATATAACTGCTTTGAAAGAAAATTTTTTTTTCACTTTCTTTGTTAATTAGTTATTTGCATAAACTTATTCAAGTAAACTTTTAACTTAATTTTTGAGAACTATTTTAACAATTAATTTATTTATTGTAAACATGTTTAAAATATCAAAAGTATAAGCTCAATATTTCTTAGACATACGTAAAATACTGAAGTGATACATTCAAAAATAATTTATCTAAATCTGCAAGTCAATCAACTTAATTTAGTGGGCATTTTTAAGTGGCGCGAAATTTTTATTTTATTTATTATTTTTATTTATTGAGGTGAATTTCTCTGGCTGTGTTTCCCAAGGCACATCATGCCTAGTTTGAATTCTTCATAACATTCCATACTTGAAAATAAAGGAGAAATGTTAAAGTATTGCTGGTAATTTCAAACGACAATCCTAAACTTTCCAGGGCAAGACAATTTTTATACTCCTTACACTAAGATATGTCTAATTTCTACTGCTCTGCCAGAAATAAGAAAAATTGTGAAATCTCATATAGTGGTGGCTTTTTTTTATTTTTTTCTTTCTTCTCCTTATTTTTATTCATTATGATTATTATTCTTTTATTTTTTCTGACAAATCGTCTAGAAAACGTACACAATTTGCGCACAATTAATATTAGTAGGCGGTAGATGGCATTGTGCGTGATGGAAGGATTAAGTAGTATAGACTAGTGCTTCCCAAACTGTGGGCCGCAGCCCCCTTGGTGGACATCAGTTTTGTTCAGGGCGGGGAGGGAGCGTGAAATAACGAAAACAAATTTAAAATGCTTTAAGACTATGTGTGCCATGTCAAATACATATGTAAGATGCTAAAATGTAATATTTTCATTTGATTTTTGCAATATTCGCTGTGTATGTTTTATATTGAATATAAATACAATAAATATTATAATAATATATGTCTCTATCACGATTTTTTTTTTTTTCGATGGGGACCGTGAAATATTTTAGTTTTTTGAAAGGGAGCCTTTATATCCATAAGTTTGGGAAGCACTGGAGAGAGTGGGTTGTGTGGAATAGTAGTCTCCTGCGATGAGACCTTGGACTCCGTGGAGATGGCATGTCATAATAATAACAATTTATTCGCCTTCGTTTTTCGTAGCGGAAGACGAGAAGGCATACGCCTTTCGAACAAAAGCACTTGGGTTTGATTTTCGTCATAACTTGAAGAAGAAGAAGAAAAAAAAATATACATATAGGCTTTTCATTGAAGATGAGTTAGTCAGTCTTATGAGCTAGCCAGCAAAACAAGTTAAGCCAAATAACACACAGTGAACAGACAGCAGGCAAATATACTATATAATGCTGAACAGAGTGGAGGCTTGGGGCTCCATTGGAATTGTCTTTTTATTTTTTATTTTTTCTCAGCTACATTAATTCTTTGCATTATCCTTTACCACTTCAGCAATACATCCTTTAAAGTAAAGGAAAAAAAAAACCTCTTTATATCCTCTATCAAATTTCATTTATAATAATTTTAATTTCTTATCAATTTTAATGAATAAAATTGTGTGTATATGTGTGTCGTTAATTAAAATTGATTAATTAAAATTATCCTCCGTCTCGAGGTTCAGGTTTTGTTGTCCTTCGAAACTGCTAACCTCAACTGAAGTTAATATTAAATATCTCCAACTTAAATTTGAGCACTGTAATCAAATTGTGGCTGAAAATTTTTAAGAATACCTGGAAAATCATTTAATTTTTCTTTACAAGATACTTCATATAGCATTGTATTGTTAAATTAAGCTGGACAAGCCATGCCTTTTCTTTAATAACTATGCCAAATTTTTACTTAACATGCAGTTAAAAAAATAATACATTTAACTGAAATTTATTTAATTTTAATTTTTTTCTGATCTACTACTGAATTCCGCGTCTTTCTCCGCAAGAAATTATCGGTCTAGAAATGGATAATAATTGATTACGAAATGGCATCGCCTCAAGGTTCAGGTTTTGTTTTCCTGAACAACCTAACCTACCACAAGAAATACATTTAATACGGGGATGCAAATCTTGTTTTATAACGTATATAAAAATATAACAGAAGGTCAATTTATTACGTGAATTTATTAAGAAGGGAAACGATGGCAGAAAGAATCAATAAAATATTAGTATTTTTTTCCCTTTCAATGTTACAATTCTGGTTCTGTTTTTTTTTATTATTATTATTATTATTTATTTTTTCAATGATGGGTCTGTCAGAACGAGATACAGAGAGTTGTAAGTTTTTAGATCGATTCGGAAACTGTTTTTTTTTTTTTTAACCAAGTGATTGAAATGTCACATTTAATTAAGCAAATCAATAAAAAAATTATCAAAATGTCGCTACTGAGTTTGAAAGTACGAAAATAAGCTATTATTTATCCATCCTTCCAATTAATCAGTAAAACTGTATTAAAATTATTTCTGATAATCAATATAAGCTGTCAGGACCACAAAATTAATGAGTTGTGACCAGCACTTTGATAAACACTGATATAGACTATCCTGTATTAGGCATTCTATTAGAGGACTTCGCGTGATCACGTGGGTTATAAAAGGGGATGAAGACTGAGGTGTAACGCCTTAAAATAACGGTTACCAATTAATTTTACTTCGCAATCCGTATCACAGAAAAAGTAATGCATTGAGGTCTGATACTTAGTTGGCAAATATTAAGAAAATGTGAGAAAAGAGTAATTAACTGAAGAATTAATTAAAATTTAAATGATTGTATAGTTCAGTAATAATTAATGAGCAGAATGATATAATTCTTTTCTGCAAAAATTATCCGAAATTGAAGTCCAAATTGTATTCGACATTTGCAGTATCTTTAAAGATGGTTGTTTGCTTATAATAGATTTTTTATGACGTTTCTTATTCCCAATTCTGAATAAAAATCCTCGGTCTATGCACTGTTATAATATCAGCCGTAGACTAATTATTATTATTATTTTTAAATCCTGACTTATACTATTCTCATGTGACAAGGGTTCATCGCGGGAAAGCATAGAAATAATCCAACTACAGGAAAACCTCGCTTAGCGCAAATTCGATATGCGCAATAATCAGTTAGCGCGATTGAATGAAATGATATTATTGCCCGCTTGAAGCGAGTGATTAATCAGTTAACGCAATTTTTTTACGTTATGCGAAATTTTACGTTACGCGAAATTTTTTGCCGCCAGTCTGCAGCGAGAGGAAAAGCTGGAAGTAAGACCTGGGATACAGCGAGTCTACCGTTTGGACTAATTTAAATAAGAGCAAAGAATACAAAGAACAAGGAAAAGTTGCTTCTTTAAGCATGCAGATCACCCAAAATAGAAGCCATTTAATGATTGAGATGGAGCGCCTTCTATCACTCTGGATCGAGGATTGTAACCAAAAAATAATACCTCTTAACTCAGGGAATATTCAGGCAAAAGCTCTCAATATTTTTGACTCATTGAAAGAGACCAAATTTTAAGAGGAGTGTCATAATTTTACTGCGAGTTTAGGATGGTTTGGCTGTTTTAAAAATCGAACTGGACTGCATAACGTAAGAATAACTGGGGAATCTGCTAGTGCTAATAAAGCTACCAAGTTTCCTGAAGAATTAAAAATGATAATTCAGGAGGGTGATTATGATTAGTGGCAAATAATCAACGTCGACGAAATTGGTCTCTTTTAGAAGTGTATGACAACAAAAACTTTCTTAGCTAAAACTGAAGCATCTCACCCAGGATACAAAGTATCTAAAGATCGTCTTATGTTCTTATTAGGAGGCAATGCAGAAGGCAACTTTAAACTGAAGCCTATGTTAGTTTATCGTGCGCAAAATCCAACATTATTGAAGAAATCTGCACAACTGTAAAAGAACTTGGATTTGATGAACTGGATAATGAAGATGTGAGAAACTTGCTCGATTCCCATTCAGAACAATTAAGCTAGAATGATATCCTTCAACTAGAAGAACGGTGGTATGCATATGAAGAAGAAGGTAAGGAGTGCGAACAAGAAGAGAATGTCACGAATAAGAAGCTAACTGCAAAAGAACTTGAGCTAGTTTCCAACCACATTGTGTATGCTAATGAAATTTTGTTTGATGCTGATCCTAATATGGAACGAAGCTTCGGAGTCCGCCGACATCTTGATAAAACGATCTCCAGCTATCCCACATTGCATGAAAAGATGGAAAAGTCGAGCACGATCCAAACATCTTTACTTTTTTTTTTTTAAAGTAACTTAATCAAATGTTTAGATATTAAATAAAAATGTAAGCAATTTATTTTTATGAAATTTGATGATTTTATCCTCTAATATAGCTTATACTGTATTTTTTTCTCTCAAAGTTATGAATGAATTATTCTTATATTGTTTATTGCATTCGCTTAGCGCGCATTAATTGATGGATTAATTAATCGCGTTAAGCGAGGTTCTGTACACACAACTTCGACGTCTCCATTATTTAACTAGACACAAGCTCATTTACCGCCCACCATCACCAGCAATATTATTATTACAATGTATGAACAAATCATGTTACAAATATAGAAATAAATATATTTGAGCAAATTTGATCTTCGAGCACTTCAAAATTCTTGGGTAAAGTTAATTTTAACTAATGCCAAAGAAATTCATGAGAGTTAGTACGTGCTCAACCAACCAGGCTGTTGGCCTAATTGGCAAGTGGTTAGCACATCTGTTCTCTAACCAATAGGCTTCAGGTTCAAATCCTACGGTGGGCGTGGATGTCTATACTAATCTTATGGCTATTTAGCCTATTTTTGTTCAGGAGTGCCCTTTTTTATAATGTGATTTGCTTTTTACTCAGTTTAGTGCATTACTGAAGTTTTATATAGATAAATATATGAAGAATATAAGAGGGAAATTCGGACATACTTTTGTTGGATGGTGCTGGCTGTCTTCTTATCCAGCGGCATCCCGATGTGTCTTCTTATCCAGCAGCATCCCGATATATATATTATTATTATTAAGGATGGGCAGAGAATACTTTGGGAAGAGGTGAAAATAGAAACAATTTTTTGGAGAAGTGGAAGGATATGATGGGAAGGTTCAGGAGTGGGAGTAACGGGATGTGAGCCGTTTCGGCAGTGCGTCGTCTTGGGAACTCGTGGAGGCTATGTCATGTTGGCTTGGTGTTTCTGTCTTTGGTGTAACTGTGTTATTTTCTATTGGTCGAAGTCGTCGTGACCTAATTTTTATGTTATGGAGCTCCCAACACTCGGAAATTATGTAGGCAGGTGGACGTTTATTGTGTCACATTTTATGGCTATCGTTCCGATATTCTAAGCATTGTTTCGTTATCTTGTCTATCTATTATTATGGACTTGTCAACTTGCGGGGTATGTTTCTGTTCAAGGGCATGGACTGCTATTTCGGTTTTCCCTGTACTTTGTTTTCTGTTTTTCTTTTGGTCGTTGTGTTTTTTTATTGTTTAAATGTTCTGGAATAGGGATGTTACAGTCGCGGAAGTGTTTCTGTAGTTTTGCCCATAAAGACCTGATAGTAGAACCTGTGTAGAAGATATCACAGTCTTTTTGGCAAGGAAATTTGTAAACAACATTGCGGTGTTCTAATATTTCTTTCTGTGTGTGAGATTTTGTAGGTTTTAGAAGTGTTGCCAATTTCTGGTTTGTGGTGAACACCAGTTTATAGTCAGTGTGTTTGAAAATGTATTTGTATACTTTGTATGTATTCTGGATGTATGGCAGTTTGCTTTTTTGTTTTGGGAAGTTTGTTTTGATTGATGGATTATTTTGACGAGTTTTTGCTGATTTGTTGGCCTAATTTATTAGTTGTGTTGGGAAATTTCGATTTTGAAAAATCTGCGTTAACTTCTTAATTTCTGTGTTTAGGTAATTGCGTGTAGTTGAAAACTTGAGCATTGATAAACTGTGCTAGGGTGACTGTTTTTTAATTTTTTTTTTATTAGAATAAGGATGATATGGGTTGACTCGGAGGTAGTTCCCCATATGCGTGGGCTTGTGGAATATTTTTGTGGCTATTTTGTTGTTTATTCTAACTAATGTCAAGTTTAGGAAACTGATGGATTTATCCTGTTCTGTTTCTATGGTGATTTTCAGTCTGTTGCTGAAGTCGTTTAGGAACGCTGTTTAGGGAAATGTCCATGGTTGTCTTTAGGTGGAAAATGAATTTCATTGCTTACTAGAGACTGAAAATGAATTTCAGTCTCTAGTAAGTAAGGTAGTAGTCTCCAGTAGGAGACTACTACCTTACTTACTAGAGACTGAAGTGGATTAAAAAAAGTTCCATCTTTGATTTCTATAATAGGGTTTCTGGACTATATACTAGGGAAAATATCCTTATTCCACCCATGGTGCAAATGTACTATAGATAAAAACCACTTAAAAATTATGAAATATGTATTTAAGTTACTATACTTCTATTATAAAACATGGAAAATTAACTTGTATAACCTGAAACAGAGCTTATTTTAAAAGAACCAGAAAAAGATTCTGCTTTTTCTAAGTATAAGTACATGTGAGTACAAATCTAGTTTTAGTCTGCCTCCCGATTTTACATGTATCTTATCAAATTTGACCTTGGTCAAATTTAATAAGATACAGTAAAGATACATACTTTAATAAGACAGAAATGGACCAAATTTTAGTATTATTTCTGTAGATATGGATCATAATCCACTTAATGACCATGAGGGGGGATCTGAGGTGGGCTGTTAGAATAGCAAGGAAGAGAAATAACATTAAAATGAATTTAAAAAAAAAATAATCAATTTACACTTTTCCGAAGTTAGTTTAGTTGGCCATGGATAATTAGTTGTTTAAGAGATAGTTCTGCCATTAGGTTTCTTCAATGCACACAAAAACACAAGGAAGGAAGTAAATTAATATTCATTTAAAGTCATATGGATGTTCGAACATTTGTTCAAGTTTTTTTTTTAATACAGTTAATGAATAACTAATAAAACAATGTTTCCTCAGTTATACCTATGCATTGTTTTATACATAATCATGCGCCTTGCACTGTTTCAAATCAACCCATTGTTCGTGTTCTGCCTTGTTCATTAAAAGGAACATAGCATTACCTTGCCTGAAATATACAGATATGGCTTTAAATAAATATCTACTTATTTCCTTGTTTTCATGTGAATTAATGGATACTTATTTGAAATCTTTTGTCAAGCTTAGTTCACTTGCTTCACACTATATAACTTCATTCAGAGAAGTCTTGTACAAACATCAGTTTTATGCAGGATCAAATTCTTCATGAAACTAATGCTTGTACAAGCCTTTGAGGTAAACAGTAGCTTTATCACATACGTTGCTCTATATATTTTATATTATGACATATAGCATTGTTTTATAATTAAAAAAAAAACATTGACTTCATTTTTAAATTTGCAACTATCATTGTCAAGTTTACAATAGTTTTTTTCCCAAGAAAGAGCAAACATTTACTCATTATTCAATCTGAAAGTTCCAATGAGAATAACCTTATAATCAGAACTACATATTTATAAGTGGTATATGAAAAAAAACATAGATTTTCATAAAGAGATTATACAGAGCAATATTTCACGATTGCTCGTTTGTATTTATTTATCAAGGATGATTATTTTTTAATTTACAGTAACCAAATGTGGAAAAAACTGCAATTGTCCAGCCTACAAATGCGGCAGTGCAGCCAAGTGCACGTGTGGATGCAAGCGCGAAGACTGCAAATGTTGTGATGCTGATAAATGCGGAGCTGGATGCAAATGTGAAAAATGCCAATACTGCGACGCTGCCAAATTTGCAGCTGAATGCAAGTGCAAAGACTGCAAATGTTGCAACGCTGCCAAGTGTGGAGATGGATGCAAATGTGAAAAATGCCAATGCTGTGATGCAGCCAAGTGCACGTGTGGATGCAAGCGCGAAGACTGCAAATGTTGTGATGCTGATAAATGCGGAGCTGCATGCAAATGTGAAAAATGCCAATGCTGCGACGCTGCCAAATTTGCAGCTGAATGCAAGTGCAAAGACTGCAAATGTTGCAACGCTGCCAAGTGTGGAGATGGATGCAAATGTGAAAAATGCCAATGCTGTGATGCAGCCAGGTGTGCAGCTGGATGCAAGTACGAAGGCTGCAAATGTTGCACTGACGGCAAGTGTTCAACAGGTTGCAAGTGTAATGACTCTAAATGTTGTGTTGCTGCTAAGTTTTCAACTGGATGCAACTGTGAGGACTGCAAGTGCTGTAGTGGTTCTAAATATTAGCCAATCAATCAGCGTTTTTGAAAATGTTTTTCTTTGTACACAAACTATCACCTGCAGTTCATAAGTAATTTCGTCTATCGCTTAGTGAAATGAAGAAAGAATTATATAAGTAATGTAATTCAAATTAACAAAATTAAATCATTGGAAATATATTTTGTATTCAGTGTATGTACGTAATTTGAAATATTCGTATTTGTTTTTATACACTTATTTATAGATGTATCCTGTAAAGTGTTATTATGTTAATAAATGTTATTAAAATCAACATTCTGTACTCTTTGTATACACATAATCAGTCAAACGTTGGGTATGTTATGTACAATACATTTTTGAATGATATAATATTTCTATTGAAGTGTTTTAAGTATTTCTGAGACAGACAAGCTAATATTGATCATTAATTCACTTCATTTATTTTTAGAAGCATTATTAGAAATGAGTTTACGAGTACTATCTAAATGTATGTAATAAACACCTACATTTAGTTAGTAAATATAACATTTCATTTATAAAATGAAATTAATATTGACTAGCGATTTTAACGTCAATTTGAATTTTGTATTTCACAATTATACTATTTATCATGAAGTAAATTCATTAGTACAAACGAAAAAATTTAATATTTATTACTTTTAATGAAATCCTTTCATTATCAGAACAGTGCATTTCTCCTGGATTGTTGAAGGGTTGCCTTGCATTTGTACTGCTTTTAATTTAACTTATTTAGAAAGGGCAGCAAATAAGTATTTAGTACACACACGCATATAGATGTTTAGAAAACTGTTTTTTATGGTGTGAGCTTATTTTTTTAACGCTCTTTTCAGCTTTTTAAAAGCATCACATTTGCAAGAATGGTCTTGTTTTCATTTTTTCAAAAATGGTTTGGCAAACTGAATTTCATTCCATACCTTTTTATTTAATCCTTGAAAACGAGTTATGGTATTTTCAAGATGTACATTAACAAATACAGCATGAATCTCTCTCTCTATACAGTTTAGTAGGTAGAAAAGGATGGGTTATATGATTGCGATGTATAGATATAGATATAGATGTTGAGAGATTAATCTATGAACACTAGAAAGATATTTGGCATTCTTGGCCATTGAACATAGAAGAAAAAGTAACTTTTTCAAGTGATGGGTGCTAGTGATGCAGTTTAGAGGAGTGGGATGATAATCAGAGTGGATCTTCTGCAATGCGTCTATTAACTTCCCAGAGGTCTTGTTATAATGATAATTATTATTTCTGATGAGTATGTTGAACTTGCATTCAACTTGACAGAATCACAAAATTCAACATGGAGGTCTATTGCTACTATTGCTCATACTGTTTATTAAATCAACACATCTGTGCAATCATCAGTTTCTTTTCTGGTATTATTACTTCATACTTCAGTTTATTCCGTTTGACCTAAATGACATTAAGAACTTTTCAGAATTAGAAAGCTTTTATTATCCAAAATCAAGATTTTCATAACTCTTGAATTTCATTCAGTTACCGTGAAAATAGGAAAAATTTAAATCAAAGACATCAGTGCATTCATCAGTTTCTTCTCTGGTAATGCTACCATCCTTACTTCACTTTTGAATCCCTACATAATTTCTGCAGGCCTGGTTAGCATAATCTGATCTCCAGTCAGGAGACTGTGGGTTTGAATCTGCCAAGGACATGGATGTTTGTGATTGTTCTACTAACTGTTTACCATATGTACTGCAATGAATCTCTGTGTTCTGGTGTCTTTAAACAATAAAAAATCACACTAAACCCTACATAATATCTGAGAATGTTTTCTTCTTCTCTCTCTCTCTTCTTCCTGTTCAGCCATGAAAATATAAGCATCTATCCCTTCTCATGAACTTATTTGGCTCTATGATGTGGATTCAAATCCCACTGTCATGAATGTGGGATTAGCATCCATCTATCTATGTGGGATTGGGTTGGGAAAACTTTGAACCTTTTATAAGTTCCCAGTTTCCTCAACCAATAGTACCTCTAGTATTTAATCAGGAATCTTTTTGTGTAGGTATTTAACTTTATGCGGACAGGAGATTGCTAGATTACATATTATATTCTTATTTTCATGAGAATTGAATGAAATTGAAGAAATAAAGATTACGATTTCGGATAATATAAGTTTTCTAAATTTCCTAGAGGTCTTAACATCATTTAAGTCAAATAGAATACACTGAATATTTTTTGCCACCTGTGCTAAAGAAAACTGAAGATCAGCATAAAAAAATGTATCCTTGTATAAGGGTGCAATTCAGGTCTATTTTAACAATGCCGTAAAAAACGGAGAATTTGTAATTCAAGCAGCGTTTACTGACATAAACAACTGAATTAATTAAAGGATGACTTTTCATGGTAGTCTCACTTATGAAAGAATGAAAATACTGTGTGCTAATACCGTGAGTGTACAAAGGATTAGATAAGTCAGAAATCTGCTCTACAAGCCGAATATGGTTTCATACCACAAGCTCACAGCTATTAAGGAATGAGCACATCGCATTAAACCGAAATGGAAAACTGTAATTTTTCCTATAATCCTAAAACTTAGGAGATCAGTTTATTCTGCAGGAATGTTCTGCAAGGGCCTTCGTTGCTCAGTCGGTATAGTCCACTCGATCGGAAAGACCTGGGTTCGATTTCTATCCATGACGTGAGGAACCTTTATTTGGTCTAAATATCAGTTAGCCGGTCTCATAGAGAGTTAGACGGTATTTTCACCCGGTATGGTTTTTCGTCCCTCAGAATAGGAACACTGGCTGCATGAACACAGATATATAGTCAAAAATATATAAAATATATAGGGAACTTTTCCCTTGCACTTGGTTCTTGAGGCTCCCTGTGCAATGTTAGCCCCAGTGTTGTATTATGGATAGATCGATAATTGCGAACCTTCAATATGAAGATGTCACCTAAGATTATGATGTTCTGCGAATACAGTCCTCGACTTATTATTATTATTATTACTTGACACTTTCAGGGAGTCCAAGCTTCATCGAGGGAAGGCACCTACTCTGCAACTCTCCATCTCCACCACTAAAATAAAATAAAATAATCTGCTTATATTGTTACTGTAACTTGGCATAATATGGATAGACAGTAAAATCTGATAACAATCTCTAAGCTGAATGTTAACATATTTCTTGTTCACATCATGCTTTCTCCAAGGAGAAACATTAAGTGAGCAAGAGGGTGACGATGATTGGTGAGTGTGCATATTTAAGCTTAGGTGTTGTTTAAACTCGTAATAAAATTTAATGAGATAAATACAGCACAAAGGGAAATAACTAAACAACATGTTTAATCATTTTGATATTTCATCTCTGTCACAGAGACATCTTCAAGATGTCTCTTGTTTGAAAGAAATTAGACTATATTATTATCATTATTTATATGGGTACTCCATGGAGTGAAAACTCATTGTGAGAGACCCACGCATGTATCCATTAACACAATATTATCTATCATACATCTCCTTAAACTTATTCACTGTTGAGGCACTCACAACCACCTTTGGCAATCCATTCCACTCATTCACCACTCTCCACGCAAAGCACCCAATCTGCACACTCTTAGACAACTTCCAAGTGTACTTCCCTCGTATTTACCCTACTCTGAATGTATTGAAAAATTTCATTTGTGTGCATCTTAAAGAATCCCTTTAGTAATTTGTAAGTTTCTATTATATCTCCTCTCCTCTGCCTGTTAGCTAAACTCTGCAACCCACACACTTCAATATATCCTCATAAGGAACTTTCCACAGTCTTGTCACGAGCTTTGTCAATTGTAACTGAATCATCGTCACCATTGTAGATCTCCAAGAAATCCCAGGTGACCAAATTTGTGCATAGTAGTCAACATGTGGCCAAATCAGAGCCTTGTGAAGAGGGATAATGACCTTCCTATCTTTACTTGTCAATGTGTTCTTGAACATCCAAGCAATCATCTGAGCTATTTTGCCAAATCTTGCGGTATGTTCTCTGAATGCGAAATTTCTATCCATCGTAACCTTAAGATCCCTAGCTTCATCAATTTCCTGTAATCTAGTACTGTACTATCAATATGATACGAAGTATGTAATCCTTTCATCCTAAAGGGGATTGGTTAACATTTCACAACATTAAATTGACAACTATTGTCCACGCTGCCAATTTATTTAAATCATTCTAAAAGATATCTATATCATATTTATCAACTATTGCCCTTCCCAGTTTTGCATAATCAGCAAACAATTGAATATCCTCTCCCTCAAAGTTTCCACTATATTATTAATGTACAAATTATTAAAGAGTAATGATCCTAGTACAGATCCTTGGGACACTCCACTAGTCATTGTCATTTACCTTGATTCCACTCCACTATACCCCTCCTCTTATGGCTATTAAACACTGTCCTATACAAGCTACCAACCTTGTGTCCATTCTCATCTGCTCCAATTTATGTGTTAATTTTCCATGTAGTATTCCGTTGAATGCTTTTACAAAGTCCAGCAGTATCATGGCATTATTATTATTATTATTACGTGACACCTCCAGGAAGTCTAAGGACTCATCGCAGGAGGACACTCTACTCTACTTCTATAAATACATATCAACCTCTCCAATACTACTTATGCCTGTAAATGGGATGAAAAACCCAAGTTTCCAGGAGAAAAACCCTGCTACTTCCATATGAAATAGGCTAACTCACCTTCAATTGAAAAAGCCCATATAAGGATTCCCTCTCGTCACGATGAGAATCAATATCCCGTTCTTTTTCGATTGAAAGGTGCTCCGTAGCACCTCCCTGCTACGGGGAAATGACACAGCCATTTCCTTTATCCACTTCTGCTGCCAACTTATTATTAAATGTAAATAAATTATAAGCTCTGCCATTTTCAAAGCCATATCGTATCCACCTATTCCTGAACTTTACTTTTAAACAACTTTTTCCATATTTTAACCACAACTCCAGAGATACTAATTAGTCTGTAATTTGTTGCGTCTGTCTCAGCACCATTTTTTTGTAATGGAACTATCTGACCTTCTTTCCATTGCCTTAGAACCTTACAGAGCTGAAACGTAGATTAATCAACTTTGTCAGAGGCACTGCCAGTTCACAAGCATGTGAGCTCACACGGATAGGATATGACTGACCACATCCACTGCTGTATTAATATTGATAGTTTTCAATATACTGAGAACTTCCAGTTCATCTACCTCAATTCTCACATCAGAAACTGCAAGTCACTACCTGGATGATATACCCTTGCAAAGTGATCACTTAACAACTCTACTATTTCTTCTGCTTCTATCACTTTCCTGCCATTAGCACTGAGTAAAACTATCTTTTCATAATAATTATTTCTCTTACTTGCTACATAGCGAAAAAACTCTTTTGGATTTACTCTAGCCCGCTTAGCTAATTTTCCCCAAAATCTGATTTAGACTTCCTTACTATACTTATTATCCTTCTTGCTTGCGCTTTTCATTGCTGATATGCATGCAGATCACCTTTTTGTTTATATTCCTTCCAAATGCTTTCTCTTTTTTTTGCAGCTCCTGCTTTATATTTCTACTCATCCACTTTAATTCCTACCCGGTTTATCCTTCTGATCCTGGGTATCCCGTCTGATACTGCCTCACTCAAACAATTCCTGACCACTTCCCATACACTAATGACATTCGTTCCATACAGCGTAAGCCAAGGCACTGATCGAAGTTGCCTTCTAAGTTTGTCATAGTTTCTAGCTTTGTAGTTCCACATAAACAATTTCTTGATTGAAATTCCACATGTTGAACAACCATCCATATCAAGACTACATGGTCCCTGATGGGAGGCAGAGTTGCTACTGAAGTTATAGCTTTATCTGATGCTATTACCAGATCCAACACTGTATGTTAATATATAAATATGTATATATAATGAATAAATATGTATATAATGTATAAATATGTAATATACATACCAGGAATCCTGGAACTTATAGGTTTCTATCATGTTCTGTCTCTCAGCTAAACTCTGCAACCCACGCACCCTCAATCTATATTCATAAGGAACATTCCACAAATCTGTCATCAGCTTGGTCGCTCGTCTCTGAATCTTCTCCACTATCACCTCCCGATCCCCAAGAAATGCAGATGACCAAATCTGTGCACAGTAGTGAACTTGTAGCCAAATCATAAACTTATAAAGAGAGCAATGATAACCTCCTGATCTTGACTTGCCAATGTACACCTCAACATCCAAGTAATCCTCTTAACTGTTTTGCTAATTCTTACAATATGCCATTTGAATTTCAAATCTCTATCCACCATCACCACCAAATCCCTAGCCTTAACAATTTCTTGTAAACTGATACCATCAATGATACAAAGGGTGTAATCTTTTCATTCCGATATTGCACACTATATATAAAGACTAAAGTCTTATGAGGGACATCCTCTATGGTGCTGTTGTACGGAAGCGTAAGATTTGTTGCTGATTCTAAAAAGAGCTTTTTAAGTTTGTATTTACTGTGATGAAGCATAATAGTTTTATTCCATCCGTTCTTGTGCAAAGTATCCCAGGCATGGTAAACTAGACCTGACTTACAAGAGTTGTGGCAGCAAATGTCTTTTTTAATGTTTATCCAAGTGGATGTTATCATATTTCCAGTTTGGCCATGATATGATAAGTTGTAAGCAGAAGGAATCCTGTAAACACCTGGAACAAAAAGAAGTGGATGCTTAGGCAAGCAGAGAAAGGAAGCCATATACAAATGAGCCTTGAAAGGACTGCATAGATTATATTTCTTTAAAGTTAGTGAGTGGAAGATGGTTGGTATGTTAGTGAGTAGAATGAATTGCTTGAAATGTGGTTAGATGCAGAAACCATGATGGATTTAAGGTGGTTTGACTTTCTGCGAAGCATTTTATTATTATTATTATTATTATTATTGAAATCATAAAATTCTGAAACCATAAAACACAGCTTCATGAAAGATGCAAAATCTATCCAACAACTAGCAAATGACTTTAATCAATACTTTGCAGACCACATCCGAGAACTGCACAGAAATATTCTCCCAATCACAAAAAGTGATCTACTTGGATCTCAATCAAAACAGACGTTATGGTTCCCAACCATAAAAGAAGCAGAACTTCTCTCTGTAATACATCAAAGCAAACCAAACAAAGGCCCTGCAATTGATGGAATAAGACCTAAGGATATCAAGAAACACACAACTAACTTAGGCCATATCCTACTAAAATTAATAAATAAAATATTTAAAACAGGACAGATACCAAGTATGCTAAAGACTGCCATAATCACACCCATATACAAACATGGAAAAAGAAATTTAATCAGCAATTACAGACCCATAGCAACATTACCACTTAGTAATCAAATTATGGAGCGGATCGTACTAAAGAAACTCACAGCATACACTGAGATCTTTAATATTATCCCCAAAACACAATATGGTTTTCAGAAAAATAAGGGAACAACATCTCTCTTGGAAGACTTTACAGACGTAATTCATACCGCCTTAGACAAAAACAAAATAGCCATGGTAGTCTTTATTGATCTAAGTAAAGCATTTGATACACTCACACATCAACATTTATTAGAAAAACTGAGACATGTTGGAATAGACGGGTCTCTGCACAGGTGGTTTTCAAACTACCTTCAAAAATAGAAAGCATATCACACGTATAGGGGTCAAACCGAAGTAGAAAGCTACCAGTAACCTGTGGAGTGCCACAGGGAGCTGTACTCTCCCCAACTCTATTCAACATTTACACGCACGATATTAATCAGCTACCTCTCAAAGGTAAGATCTTCTCATACGCAGGCGATACAGCGATAATATCCATCCATAATAACACAATCGTAGCCAAAATAAATATACAACATGACATAAATCTGCTCATAGACTGGCTCACCAAAAACTCCATACTCTAAACTCAGAAAACACAAAATTCATGATATTCAGAAATCCACTGACGCGACCAGTTGATAACAAATATATAACCATCCAACATCCACTTTCCAACATAAAAAACACACAGAACAGTAAAACCACTGCAATCACTCAGGTTGAAACAATACGATACCACGGAATTTACTTCGATGCAGATATCAACTGGAATAGCCACATAAACCATCTACACAACAAACTCCGAACAATAAGTGGCAAACTCTACAGGTTAAAAGACATAGTTCCCATATGCCTAAAAAGACTAATATACAAAGCACTATGCCAAAATATACTAAGATACGCTATAACAACGTATGCTTTCTGTGCACCCTACAAATTAAATAGATTAATGTCGCTACAGTACAAAATGATAAAACTGATCTTTTGGGATCAAAGAGACAATAGCGACTTTATATACACTGCAATGTCAGAAGACAAAACACTGATAGCAAAACACTTATGTCACTATACAGCTTTGCTAAAACATTATTTCGATGCCAACTACAGGACAGTCAGAAATACATACCGTATAACAGGACCTCAGAGAACTAATTATATTACACATAAATACAATAATCTCTACCAGAGGCGTATTTAGGGAGGGACAGAGGGGGAGGTTCGACCAGGACTGCACTTTGAACATTTTTATACTTTTGCAGTTAATTCCAATATATAGTCTAGAGAACTCAGTTCCAAATATTGTAATACTACTGTGAATTTTCCTCATAATTGCTGTAAGTGTTGCTAATTATAAGAGGAATTTTTCTAAATAAAATTGATTAAGAATTACCTACATTACTATGAAGTAGACTTTGTCAATGTAATCAACGATTTTGCTAACAGAAAAGAAAGAAAAATAACATTTTAGAATGTTGAAATTAAACTTTTACTTCGAAAATAAACATAGTATTTTAATTTATTTCCCTATACGTCGTTTTGACTTTTCGTAGTATGGTGTGTATTGAGAGGATCGGCAAACTCAGGGACTGCCCTGGCGGCAAAGCTCTAGCTACACCGCAGATCACTGCGGAAAGGCCACACGAAGCTTCTACATTCCAGACATGCTAAACAAATTACCTTTTGAACACAGGAACCTCGCAAACTACAATATCCTGAAAACAGCCCTAAGGACATACTATGAACAAGAAACACGCTCCCAAAATACCATACAGACTTAATGAAACACAATATATTCGTTCAGGCTTCCAGTTCAGTGATGCATCAAGAAATTCCAAGTTATCGTGCGTGTGTGCATATGTGTGTGTGTTGGGGGGGGGAGAATTTCTCAATCAGCGGCTGTATTGGAAATCAAACCTAATAAACATCAGCCTACTTCCCAACACAGCAAACAAACCAATAAATAATAACTAACTTGTATCATCCTTAGATAAGCTTAACAAATAAGCTTTGAAGAGGAAAGCTGAAAAATTACATCTCATTCAAGAACAACAAAAAAAGGGGAAAAATTTCATATATTGTATCATATTTAAGTGCTATAGTTACAGCGTTTAAATATATCAAAATTGTAAATATATATAACTCATTGTTAAATGAATAAATGCTATATTATTATTATTATTATTATTACAATATACAGAAAAAAACTAAAAGGAAAATCTGTACGAATTTCATTGTTACAAAAAAAAAACAGAATTAAACCTGTCGTAAATATGTAATCATAATTTTAATAATAAAAAATGAATTAAAAATGTAATCAATGTAGTTATATGATCAATATCATATACAATCAAATGCATGTAATATAATACATGTATCATATGTAATCGCATATATGTAATGTATGTATCATATGTAATCAAATGTATGTATGTATGCAATATAATACGTATCACATTTAATTTAAATCTGTAATCATAAATTTTAATTTAAAAAAATATTATCACAGGGCAGGATTAGCAGACCATACTCTGAATATCTTGTCACTGAGCACAAAATAGAAGAAGACCACAATGCTGCATAAAAGTTGCTATAAGTCTAATAGACTATGTTTTGGGTCAGCATCAATCAAAGTGATAATGAATGAATCATAACCTCTCTATGCCTACTTGTCAGTATGTTCCTCAACAACCACATAATCTAACGTGTTATTTTGGCCAATTTTGCAATATATAATTATGTAATTAGCTTTGACTTTCCTCACTATACAGATTGCCCTTCTTGCTTGTACCTTGTACTGCTCATGGGTTTGCCGATCACTTTTTTCTTTATATCCCTTCCATAACTTGATTTCTTTTTCCCTGCAACCCTTGCTTAATGATAGGGTTCACCCATAACTCCTACCTGATTTATCTTTCTGACTCTAGGTATACAGTCTGCTACTGCTTTCTTCAAAAACTTCTTGAACATGCATTGCCATCATCTCTCCCTCCAAATTCCTATTCCCTGTACTACTCTGAGCTGACTCTTCAGTTTGTCCTAATCACCTGCTTTGTCATTTCAGATATATCCCTTCTCAAGGGAAAATTCTGCATGTCTAGCAGTCTTCTAAGTCAATAACACATGTTTTCCCCAAGCAGCAGAAGCAGTATGGTTACATTGGTTATAGTATGTTATCTATCACTCAGACCAGATCCAGAACTCTTGAACCTCAAGTCCCATCCATTACACGTTGCCTCAGGTAATTATTTCTAAGCAGCTGTATAAAGTTCATTTTATTTCTTTCCTGTGACCTTTCCGCATTGCAATCTAGATCATCAATGGAAGACTGTTTAATCTACATCTATTGCTGGGGACTTCAACTGTGTTCCCATAGTTGAAGTCCTCGACAATAATTACTCATCCTGCACTCATTGTGCTAATTCGCCAATGTACGAACATTCACATTCTCCCTTGTATTCCCTGGCCTGCAGCAGCAGCAACTAACTGTATTTTACATCCTGTTGGCCTCCATCTCACATCAGATAATAGCCTCAAATGAACTGCCTTCTGCATTCCTCTCCTCATGATGTACTACTGCTCGTGGATATTTGCGACTGTCTTTAGGTGGCAGATAAATTTCATTCCAGTGTGAGACCAGTGCCTTACTCACTGGAGGTCTGAAGTGGTCTGAAAAAGTTCCTTTTTTGGTCTCTAGAGCAGGGTTACCAGATTAAAAAAAGTGAATAAAAATAGAAAATAAAAAAAAAATTAATAAACAGAAAAAATAATCCTTAAGCCCATTATCGGTACTCACATTACTTTAACAAAAACAAAAATCAAATTCTCATCATTAATATTTATTTCGTCGTGTGAATTTCGCTCACTGAAATTTGATACGTATGTATCACATTTGCGTGAGTGATTCTTTCCATTAATTCGGGAATGTATTTCAATATGATTTTGAGGTTTTAAAGTCCCGTTACTATTTGGAATTTCGATTTTCTGCTTCAATATATGGTACGCTACTCATTTGCAAAGTACTTTGCATATATGTTAGTTAATTTTAATGCAACCTAAGTTTGAATAAAAATGAATAAAAATTTCAATTTTTAAAATATATTTAAATTTCTCTATAAATTATTATATAATATCAAAAATATTCATAAGATAATTTAAAATTATTAAAATATTTCAAATATTTCTAAATTTTTACGGAATTAATTAAATCCGCCGTTTTTATTTTCATAAGACTTTTATATTAAATAAATAGTTTGAAATTGGTATCACTCCTGAATCAGCAGTAGCAGGTTAAGGATCGCGTTGAGTGGAAAAATGGCGGCTCGCGTGTTAGTGTTTTGTGTCGTGTGTTATTGATGGTGAATTGTGTATTTGACTGATAAGTTTTCAGAGATTTATGCTTATATTCATTAGTAATATCAGTTATTTGCTTGCCGCAATAAACAGGCATTTTACATTTTATTTCCCATACAAGGTAAGTCAACTGACTTCGCAAAGGCGATACGCTAGGCCTACTGCCATTAGTGTCGTTGTATTTTAACATCTTGTTGCTAGTTGACGCGCCTATGCTTGATATTGCTGGTAGTCCTTTGCGGCTGCGGGATATTTTACAAAAACTTCTGCTGGCAGGTCTTTAGACCTGCGGGATATTTTATTAACGCACATACGCAACTAAATCGATATGAGCGTGCCTGACCTGGACGTATTTGCTGATCTGCTCGAAAGAGAGCCAGCTCTTGAACTCATTGATAAACTACAAAAGAAGTTCAAGTTGACATGGCCTACTAGCATGATTGACCCCGACACTATTATTGAGTCACTCGATAAAAAGCTAGCACTCAGTTTTATTAAAAAGCTCCTCAAAAAGTTTGAACGGGATTGGCCCGGCTACTTAAATTTGTATTCCTCACCTGAAGTTGAAGTTGAGGAAAATGAAGACTCCCCACAAGTGGAGGAAAAACTCAATCTAGTTGTCTCTACCTCTAATCCTTCTGATCAAGAAGAAACTCACGCACGTAAGAAGAGAAAAATTCTTGCTGCTGAATCAACAAATGTTGTTGGTATGGAAGAGGATGTTCCCATTTCAGATCCCTCTGTTTCCCACAATGAAAAGGTGCCACCGATTATCCTAAGGGAAAAGCAGAGATGGACAACACTCAGAACCATCATGGCAAATTCACAAATTCATTACACGTCTGCTAAAAATGCAGACGAGGGAATACGAATTCAGCCCACCACGGTGGCTGACTATAGAAACCTTACAAAGGAACTGGATACTAGAGGAACCCAATATCACACATTTTCACTTGCCTCTGAAAAAAAATCTGAAAGTAGTCTTACGAGGAGTCTCTGAGGATATTGACACAGATGAAATAGTTACTGACCTTAACCTACAGGAACTACCCCCCATAAAGGTCACTAGAATGTTTAGATCAAATAAGACACCTATGCCTTTAGTCTTAGTAGAAATTCATAACATCTACAAAGACATTTATAATTTAAAATCAATCTGTGGACTCAAAATCACCACAGAACCATTGAGAAAGAAATCATCTTCTGGGCAGTGCCACCGGTGCCAAAAATTTGGCCATGCCCAGAAGCTATGCAAAGCTCAGTTCAGATGCGTAAAATGTGGCGAGAATCACCCCACAAACACCTGCGCCAAGCCAAAAACCACCCCGGCTAAGTGCGCTAATTGTGGGGGTCCCCACCCTGCTAATTATAGAGGGTGTATGCATCATCCCAAAAACAGATGGAATGATCCCAGTTATCAATCTACCTCGTCATCTAATGCGAGAGTTCCTGAAGCTCAGGCTACTCAGTTCTCCAAGAGTGAGAACATGACAACTGGTGCTCGCCCATCATTAACTGAGCCCCTTAAGAAAACGAATCTTCAACATCAAGTAAGAACATATGCTGATGTGGCCCGCTCCAAACAGATAGTACAAACCCAGAACCGGAATACTCCACACTCAAATCTATCAGCTGTTATCACCTCTTCTCTTGCAAACATGCTCCAGGATTTCAGCAACTCAAATCCATCCTTAAGTGTCACAAAAAGATTCCTACAGCAAACCCAATCCATATTATCTGCACTCTCTGATGCATAGGAAAAAAATCGTCCCAAACTCTCTTAGGATTATCGGTTGGAATGCCAACGGTATAAAAAACAAACTATTAGAAATCCAGGAATTTAATAATAGATACAACCCAGATATACTGCTAATTAATGAAACTCACCTGAGGCCTGCTGACACCCTGAAAATCAGAGGGTATCAGATTTACAGAAACGACAGGCTTGGGTATAGAGGTGGAGGTACAGCCACCCTTATCAAAAGCTATATCAATCATCACTCAATAACCAACCCTACTACCACCAACCTCGAAATCACAGGAATCAATGTTCTCACAAACTCAATTGGGAACCTCAAAATTTTTTCTGCTTACAACCCTCCATTAAAGACATTATTGACCTCAGATCTGGATGCCATCCTTGGAGTAAAAGGACCGATCATCATCGCTGGAGACCTCAATGCAAAGCATCCTGCTTGGAACAGTAAATCCACTAACAAAAATGGTCGTATCCTTTCTAGCTACACAGGATTAAACCATGCTGTTGTGGCTGGACCTACCGAACCAACTCATCTCAGTACATCTGGCACTGCTGACATCTTGGATATAGCCATCCTGCAAGACATTAAACTACAGTACAGCCTTACATCACTAAACGAGCTGTCGTCGGATCACAACCCAATTCTACTGCAATTGGGAGAACAAGAATGCCTGTCTCCTCCTTCTCATTCAGGCATATCGTGGGAGAGATTGTCTAAAGCACTTCGGGATCAAATAGGACCCGTCCCACACATATGCACACCAGAAGATGTGGATTCTGCAGTGACTAGCCTCACCCAACAGATTAAGTCCGCTATAATGGTTGCAACCTTCCAGAAACCTGTTCCCAAGCCTGATCGTTTGCCTGAGGACATTATGGACCTGATCAGAGAGAAGAACAGAGCTAGGAAGAGATTTCGTAACACTCGCGCTCCTCAGGATAAGACAGTGCTTAATAGATTGAATGGAGCAGTAAGAGATGCACTTAAAACGCATAGAAACGAAGTTTGGGATAAAAAGTTAGCCTCTATCTCACCTATTGATCACTCTATCTGGGGCCTACTGAGAAACATCAAAAACAAAAACAGATCCCTCCCCCCTATAATCTCAAACCAGGGCCTAATCCACACAGATGCAGATAAGGCAGAAGCCATACTTAAAAATCTTGAGGATCAGTGCAAACCATCTTATAACAACATTGATTTCAATCATCTGTATAAAATCCACAGACAGGTTAGACATGCACTAAACCTCCCGGATACCAGTGCTGATCATATTGCACCCGCATCACCTGCTGAATTATATGATATTATTAAAAAACTTAAGAACAATAAAGCTCCTGGACCAGACAGCATCTCAAACAGGGTGATCAAGCTGCTGCCTCGAAAAGCTATAGTGCATCTGACCAGTATAATAAATGCAATCTTAAGACTTCACTATTTTCCTTCCACCTGGAAACTGGCTGATGTGATTCCTATACATAAGCCAGGCAAAGACCCACACTTACCGCAGAATTATCGTCCAATCAGTCTCATCTCCAACCTGGGTAAGATTGCAGAGAAGGTCATCCTCTCACGACTCCAAACCTCAATAAATGACCTAAACATCCTCCCTAAAGAACAGTTTGGTTTTCGGCAACACCATAGTACTACCCAGCAAATCCATAGAATTGTGGAATATATCATCACCAGCTACAACTGGCGCCAGTACACAGGAGCTGTTTTCCTAGACCTATCTAAAGCATTTGATAAAATCTGGCATTTTGGACTCCTGCACAAACTTATCTCAGCCGGCATCTCACTAAAAATGGTTCATCTAATCCGTTCATATCTTCAGAATAGATCAATGCAAGTTAAAATTAACGGTTCTATATCGTCCCAGCGCCATATCTTTGCTGGAGTGCCACAGGGATCTCTACTGGCTCCATTGCTGTTTTCTGTATACATGTCAGACATCCCTCACAATCCGATGACTTCCATTTTAGCGCTGTATGCGGACGATACGGCAATACTAACCAGATCCCTCAGACCCCACTTCGTTACTAGAAAGCTTCAAGAAAACATTCTAAAGCTGGAGGGTTGGTTCTCTAGGTGGAGATTGGAAGTCAACCCCCTGAAAAGCTCAGCGGTTCTTTTCTCAAAAAGGCCAATGTCTCCTGCAGGAGATGTGTTACTATTCAATACTAAAATTCCCTGGCAGACAGAAACAAATTACCTGGGTGCAATTCTCGACAAAAAGCTATCTTTCAACCAACATATCAAGTCTGCATGTGCAAAAGCATCTAAAGCCATAGCTCAGATTTACCCGCTAATTAATAGAAATAGCAAGCTCAGCAACAGAATCAAATTGCAACTTTACCAGATGACGATTCGTCCCATAATCACCTATGCCTCTCCAGCCTGGAGCCACACCTCTAACGCTAACATTATCAAGATTCAGCGTGTGCAGAACAAGTGCTTGAGAATGATTCTGAACGCCCCGTGGTATGTTAGAAACAGCCAGCTCCATAGAGACACAAATATTCCATATATTCTCTCTTATCTACAATCCTTAGCTTCCAAGTTTTTTCTAAAGACGTCCACACACCCCAATGATTTGATTCAACAAGCTGCAGCATATGAGCCAACGGACATATTCAAATATAGAAGACCAAAAACTATATTAGCCTCCTATAACGATGCATAATCTCCATGCCCATTCAGGGCGAGCAAACTGCTCGTAAATTTTACCCTCACTGTAACCACGACAGATAGCGGGGAATATGAAAAGCATCTTGCTTCACCCTTAAAGACATAAATGTCAATTGTCAATTGGTATCACTCCTGAATACCCTTGGAGGGTAATGGATGGCAATGCTGTAGCCAATGAAGTTCTAACTGAGGCTCTGCTATTGCTGTTACCCTCCTGCCATGATCAGAGCTTTAATAGCTCAATACCACCTTATTCCTACACTGTCCTCTACAGATAACGGGGAAGATGAAAAGCATTCTTGCTTCGCCCCTTTAAGCCAGTCCTTATAAGGACTATAAGGTATCACTCCTACTAATCCAACAGAAATGATAAATATCATCTCCCATCTAAACAATAAAAAAGCCCCAGGACCGGGTGACATAACTAATAGAATAATAAAACTACTTCCAAGAAAGGCCATAGTCCATCTCGTCAACATTACAAATGCCATCTTTAGATTCCAGCATTTCCCTTCTACATGGAAAACAGCCACAATCATGCCACTGAAGAAGACAGGAAAAAATGCTCACCTACCTGAAAGCTACAGACCCATAAGCCTATTTTCCTGCCTCGGAAAGATAACAGAGAAAGTGATCCTCTCAAGATTCCAAGCAGAAACAGATAAGTTAGGAATTTTGCCTAATGAACAGTTCGGCTTCCGTAGGGCCCATAGTACATCCCAACAAGTGCACCGGCTGGTAGAAATCATTACTAAAGGTTTCAACTGGAAACTCAATACAGTTGCCATCTTCATCGACGCAGAGAAGGCGTTTGATAAAGTATGGCATCAAGGTCTTCTCTACAAACTGATAAAATTTAATTTTCCAGTCAGGCTAATAAAGGTAATACATTCTTACCTGAAAGACAGATACATGCAGGTCAGGGTAGGAGAAACGGTTTCGACCAGACGCAGGATCTCGGCAGGCGTACCTCAAGGATCTCTTCTGGCACCTCTACTGTTTTCAATATATGTAGCAGACATCCCTCTGAACCCAAGAACAACATTCACTGCATTATATGCAGATGATGCTGCACTGATGGCAAGATCACTGAGCCCAAAACTGGCAACTAAAAGATTACAAAATAGCATACACACCTTAGAAAAATGGATGGCAGACTGGAGGATCCAAGTTAACCCCCAGAAAAGCTCAGCCATACTGTTCACTAGAAAGAAAATTCACACCATGGAGGATATTTATTTATTGGGAGTAAAGATTCCATGGCAGACTGAAGTTAAATATCTTGGAGTGATTCTTGATAGTAAACTCCTATTCAACAAACATATTAGTTACATTATCTCTAAGACATCCAACGTCTTAGCACAGCTCTTCCCTATGATCAACAGAAAAAGTAAACTGGATATGCAAACAAAATTAACAATCTACAAGATGGTAATTAGACCGGTTATCACTTACGCATCCCCAGCTTGGAGCCACACCGCAAATTCAAACATTCTAAAACTTCAGAGATTACAGAATAAGAGCCTGAGGATGATTCTGGATGCTCCCTGGTACATAAGAAACACCCAGATCCATAGAGAAGTTAATATCCCTTATATCTCTTCCCTTCTCAAAAATCTAGCTGAGAAGTTCTTTACCAAGACAAGTAACCACCCAAACCCTTTAATCAAGGAAGCCTCGGAATATAATGAAGAAGAAATCTACAAATATAAAAGACCAAAGTCTATATTAAGTTCAGCTGAACACAACTAACTTCACTGCCCTCAATGGGCGAGCATAAAGCTCACAAACATTCCATTTAAAGTCCTACCATTACAAGACAAAGGGGAATATGAAAAGCAATTTTGCTTCACCCATCTAGCCAGAAATGTTAATGTTAATGTTAATGGCAAATAATTTTGGAAGGCAGCGAGTGATTCATTCTATCCAATACTCTTGGAGGGTAACGGATGGCAATGTTGTAGCCAATGAAGTTCTAACTGAGGCTCGGCTTTTGCTGTTACCTTCCTGCCATGATCAGAGCTTTAATAGCTCAATAACACCTTATCCCTACACTGTCCTCTACAGATAACGGGGAAGATAAAAAGCATTCTTGCTTCGCCCCTTTAACCCAGTCCTTATAAGGACTATAAGGCAAATAATTTTAAGCAAGAAACTTATTTAAATTACATACATGCTAGGTATATTATATATTTAAATTACATACATATATGCTAGGTATATTATATATTATATTATATATTATATTATTGAAATGATATGCTACGAATTAAAACAGGTTAATAAATACAGGGTGGTTAAAAATTCCACGTACAAACTTTGAGAGGAGGTAGAGAACATCAAAACCAACCATATTAACATAGGAAAGCATGACCGGAAATGCCACCGGAAAGTACTGACAGGGACACAAAGATACAGAAATAACACAAGGCAGTAAGTAGTGTAAAAAACTTTATTAGGCATAACTGAACAGTACAATAGTAGTTGGATACATAATATGGTAAACGAGGTGCATGTCTGCCATCTCAGCGTTCGTAAAACGACGCATGTTCTTCGTACGACGTCGAAAGCCCCAATTGCTCACCTGGAACGCTGGCGAACAGTGCCCCCTATCACTTTCGGGTGGCATTTCCGGTCATGCTTTCCTAAGTGAATATGGTTGATTTTGACGTTGTCTACCTCCCCTCAAAAATTTTGTACGTGGAATTTTGAACCACCCTGTATAAATTGACTAAAACAATTGCAATTATTAATTATTATTTTATCTCTCAATTTTTCTCTAGAGTCTATGATTGGATCAGGGTCAGTGTTAGATCCTGAATGAGGACCTTTTTATCAAAAGGGTCGTTCAGTCAGGATTTAACAAGAAACAAAATTCTAAACTAGAAATATTTGTACTTCTAGTCAAAAAGGCAAAAGGAAAACATGTTAGAATTACCCTAGAAAGAAGTAAATTAGAAGTGAAATTTATATGTTTAAGTAACTGTTGGTATTTTATGGTGCAAAAGTTGCTAGCTAGCTGCCTACGATGACGTAACGGCCAAAACAAAAGCGTTCATGGAAGGCGAGCTGAACTCCCGTTCAGCGAAAAGAGCGGTCTTCAAGGAGCAGGAGTGTGACGCAACCACGTAAGGGCGAATAGGAGAGTGCAATGAGAGATCCTCCGATACGACAAGAGGGTGCTACGAAGGGCAGCGCCCTCTTGTGGTATCGGAGGATCTGTCATAATAAAAGCGACTTCACTTGGGTTTGAAGCCCCGTTTTTTCTGTTCCTGTTTCCTCGTGAGGACCAGCAGTGCTGACTGATTGACGGCACCGGACGGCAATCTTTCCGGTTGCTAACTGAAGGAGTCGGGCATGCTATACGTGAGATGACGGCATCCACCAACTCGGGCCATCGGTAAAAGTTTACCGATGCGAGAGAGCTGAAAGTCTCCCTCCCTGAAGGACGGCAGAGCTGAGACGACGACCCGCTAGACGAGCGTTAGTTCAGCAAAAGGCAAGAAATGGGCAGTTGTGTCGATCAGAGCAAGCTCCAAGTGGATCCGACTAGATAAAGCAGAAAGACATCTGACTACAAAGGACGGACGAAAGGAGCATGACGACCGCTCAAGAAAGTGGTAATGTACAGAAATATCCTTATTCATGTAACAATTAGTATTGGAGAAAAGAGAGCAGAACAGATTTCTAATTGAAGGGAAAGAGAACTTTTAAGTGACTTTGTGCTCAGTAACTTATTAACTATATTGGACTAGTAGTCTAAGAGCCTGAGAGTATACAACACTCAGTTGAATGTGAATGGAATTTGTTAGCGAACTTTGCTTAGAAATTGAACAAGTGTTTTATGATGTGTATCTTTTAACCTAGAAATGTAAATAGCGTGTTTGTTAATTGGAATGTTCCTTCATTGTTTAGCTAGTGAATTAGAATTTTCATATGACATACCTTTGATGTGTGGAAGTTTATTTGTATGCAATTTGATATTTAATAAACATGTTTTTTCTATGTAAGCCTGAATTTGTCTGAGCATGAGACTGATTTTACCACGCGCAAAAGTTCGGACCTCTAAATAGGGGGAAATTAAGGGAAGTTTAGAAAGTTAAGGCCATGACTGCAATGTCGAAATTTCTATAGGCACTTAATACTTTAACAAGATTATGTAGTACTTGAACTCTGGGAAGGTTTCTTTGAGCAAGAATTCCTCTGTTCTTGGACTCTGACTGGCGCAGCTAAATCAAACAAATTTTGTCAGAGTTCCGAAAGGAGAAACGGCCCCAGAGAGATAGGCTAGAGATTTAAGCTTAGTAGGCAAAAGAGGGATAAGGAAATAATAGAAAAAAGTAATGACGTAACATAAGCATCTTCTGAGTGCAACGGGAAGTATTCCTAATTGATCAAAGGAACGCAGGTGGGAAGACACCGAGTTCTTAGCCGATTTGGAGTATGAAGTGATTGGGATCCAGTCTGAAGTCGTCTACCGCATACAACTAGCACTTGAATGGAATATTCGTTATCGCATCAGTGTTCGAAAAGTCTTAGTGTCAAATTCAGCTAAGGCAGGTTTGATCCGACATGTGACTTCAACGTTAGTGGAGGTTGTGGCAAAAACGTTCAGACTTATATTGCTGTCGGTGATTCTACAGTTCCAGACAAACACTTAGCATTCGTGTGTCCTTCAGATAGCACTGCATGGTGTGTGTCAAGCAACTCCTCACATCAAAATCTAGTAAAATTTTCTATCGAGGGGGTTATAAACTGAGTAGTTTTTAGACTGTCTGCGTTGGCTGTTTGAATTTCATTTCCTGTAATGTCGAAGTTAGTAGTTGCAGAAATAATGATTCCCTTGTATTTTACGATACTTGTATAGTATTTTATGAGATGAGTCTTTTTCAATTCAGTCAGCATTTCACCAAAATGGCTTCAACTAAACTGGCTTATCGAGAATGAGAATCAAAACATGCTCATTTTATCGATGCTCTCACATGCATATGCGTAGGCTGTTCAATGAGTAATAAGACTATATTTATACAGAAAACAGATTACCTTTAATCGTTATCATTTACATGGTCTTTTTCGAAGTAACTACCGTAAGACGCGATGCATTTGTCCCAACGCTGCGTTCACTTCTTAAACACATGTGAGAGTCCGTTTTTTGAGAGTTCTTTCAAAACCGCCTCCGCAGCTTTTACACATGCTTTGTTGCTTTCCAAATGGCGACCTGACCTCTTAGTGGCTTCTTGAGCTGTGGAAACAGCCGGAAATCGCACGGTGCGAGATCAGGACTGTATGGAGGGTGTGGTAGGATATCTGTGTTGTTCTTCTGCAAAACGTCCACTACACAACCAGCAATATGTGGCTTTGCATTATCTTGGTGCAATAAGAAGCCATTCTTCAGCAATGGACGCTTCCTTTTGACGTGCTTGATGATAATCGCTGCTATGTTGATCATCGTCTCTGTGATGGATCTTCCACATTTTGCCTTCCTTACTTAAAAGTTTTATGCCAGCGAAAAACACTTGCCCCCGACATTGCTTCATCGTGGAAAGCTTCTCGTATCATGTTAAAAGTGTCCGATGCCGATTTTTGCAAACGCACACAAAATTTAATCGCATAACGCTGTTCCAAGGACGCTTCCATTTCGAAGACTGGTCGCACCTCGTAGGCACGCCGATGAGCACTTGCGTTTAGTCACGTGACTCTGGCACATCAGCCAGTATACGCCATCTATCAACCTCTTTTGTTAATACAGACATCAGCATTTCTCTATTCCACAGAAATTAATATTGTGATGAGTGGTTTCGCCACAGTAAAATTAGTCTTATTACTTATTGAACAGCCCACGTATGACGTGTTTGCTTGTGCGATATTCTGCACGTTCCGCACGTCATTTTGCTTCATCAGATGGTAGATTTTTTGTTGAGTAGTTCTGCGTAGTCTCTGTTTTTTTAATTAGCAGAGAACTGGTTGATTTTTTAAATATAATTTGAATATGAGGGCCACACCAGTTGCACGTCTGGTATTGTGTAATTGTTTTCTTGCATTAGGAGACTGCTGAATGCATTTCTCACCATTTTACACAACGAAATGGCACTATCCGACTTGTGCATGCTCGAATAGTTGATCCTCCACTAAAAAGAGCTCAGATTTAACTAAGTCGCAAGCTATTTTGCAGGTCATAAATTTTGCGTAGTTATTTATTGATCTCGACTAGCACGCGGCATTGGTTTCTTGTTTGAGGCGAACATGCTACTGACCTTGCTAGAAATGAATCTAAGGTTTTGAAAGCATATCAAGAATCTTTCCTTAGGAGTTGTAAGCCCACATTAATCAAAGACCATTTCAGATTGTATTCGGACACCTTCACTGATTTTTTTTTATAGTAAATTTTTCGACCTTTAATGGCAGTCGCTAGTACCTTGCATTGATTTTTGGCCCCAAAAACGATAGATGTTATCCCATTCTTTCTTACCTCCACCATCTTTATGACCCAAGCGAAATGCATTGTTTCAGAAATATAAGAGATATTTCGTTTATTCATTCTGCTGTCCACCAGGGAACCTTCATAACCTACTTTCTATTAATGGGTTGCTTTGTATATAACCTGGTCCAAAATACGAGGATGGAGAATGCACCACTGGGTTTCAGGTCGGACTACTTTATGTGAAGCTGTTAACCGAGTTTTCTGAAAAACGAAGAGAATATTTTCAAAATGAAGGCTCTGCCTACATTATCGAAGAACTCAGTTACTACAGTCACTAGTTTCTGCGCGAATATCACCTAAATTAAGGAGAAGGGAGAAAGACAGAAATTCACATTCATAACTTAATAATAAGTATTACAAATAATGTCTGTGAAAGATAACCAAATTATGCCACGACACATGCAAGTTATCTCATCAACTCGGGAATAAAGAATTCCAGAAATATAATAAATAAAATAAACATAACAAATATAATAAAACTAATTGAAATCTTCTTGATGCTATCCAAATATAAATATATAAACTGATGCGAGATATATTGAGCTTTAAGTTCTGGTCATGGCGGGGTAAGCAATAGCCGAGCCTCAGTTAAAACTTCATTGGCTATAGCATTGCCATCTGTAACTCTCTGATTAATCCACTTTTAAAATGAAATATACTTCACGAAGTTAATCCATTATGGAAAGATATGTAAAAACTAAAGAAGTAGATGTAATAAATTAAAATTTTCAAAAAAAAATCATTTTGTAGTCATTATGCTTAACAAATGTTCTAATTAATTATAACTTGTAGAAATTATTAATCAAATATTATGAAATATCTTCTGCAAAGCCTTGCAAAGTAAAAAGGTACTCTTTCGCAGGAATTTAGAGGAGATAACGTGTTCCCCAAGACAGACTACTCAGGATTTATTGAATTTTAAAATTTATTAGACCAAACATTTTTCCATAAATTGTTTATTGGTATGCGGATCTATTTTCTTTGATTATATGATACACTAATCGAAAAAAACCCTCTTAAATACGACTTTATTAATTAATGGCGTTAAAGTGTTTATATCCTGTAAAATATTGTAGGGCACATGCAAGTAAAGCATATCATTTATAATAATCGCTTCTAACAAGAATTTAAAAGATTTGACTCCTGCCATCCCTTCCACTACTTCAGAACTCGGTATGATGCCACCCATCAGGACTATTAATACATTTTAAATGAAGCAGATAAAGTAAATCTTGTAACTGGCTCGTTGGTCTAGGGGTATGATTTTCGCTTAGGGTGCGAGAGATCCCGGGTTCAAATCCTGGACGAGCCAGCGATTTTTTATTTTCCATCATCCTGAGGGCAACGTGATAGTTACAAGAAAAATTCAAGCACGCACGATGACGTCTCGGCGCTGATTTGTGTAGCGCATGTAGCGTAATACTGCTCATGCAATGGTGATCATTTCAATGTGTTATGTATTTATAGCACAGAGCATTTCAATTTACTTCTTCAAATAACCGGTCTTATTTTTTCCGTTTTTTACCGTGGTCGATGAATGATAATGTTTTTATTTGTTATAAACAACATTACCATATTTCGTTAAATAATTTTGATTAATTAGAGGACAATCGATTAAAGCTTTTCTTTTTAAGTTATTTTATAATAAAAACACGACTTTCCGTTTATTCATATATAACATAAAAAATGATAGCAATTTTAGAATACGTTTTATTTATTTTCTTCTTCTTCTTGGCTATTAGACAATTAGGCAATTATTTGCCTGTAGCGTTTTCAAGGGTTTAAAAAGTCTTCCGGCCATCTCCTCCTGGGTATTCCTCTTGATCGGTGTCCCTTTGGTTTATATTTCCAAGAAATATTTGGCCATCTGACCTCATTCATTCTTTCTATAGTTTGTGATGTCGTCTGTTATGTTAGTTATGGATAATTGTTTTCTTATTTCTTTATTTCTTATCTTGTATATTCTTTTATAGACTGAGAGTGGTCTTAGGAACTTCATTTCTGCAGCTTCCACTTGTCTTTTAACTCGTTCTCCCCAGGTCCATGTTTCACTGCCATACTTCAGAATTGGTTTGGCTATTATTTTATACTGTTTCGTTTGAGTTGTTCTCGACATCTGTTTACTGAAGTGTCTGTTCAAAGTTCCAGTGACAGCTAGGAATTTTTGCTTTTTATATGCAATGTCGATTTCTCCATTAGGGTTTATGTAATTTCCTAGATATTTAAATTTGTTCACTTGTTCTATTACTTTGTTGTGGATGACTAGTTTGCATCTTTTAATTTCTTTAGTTTGAAATGCTATTGATTTCGTTTTATTTATTGATATTTTCATGCCATACGGTTCTATTGTTTTGTTCAATACGTGTAGATTTTTCTGTAATTGGTCTTCATTTTCAGCAAAAATAACTTGATCGTCAGCATACAAAAGGCTGGTTAATTCTTTATTTCCTATTTTATTTCCTATGATTTGGTTTTTCCTCCATTCTCTTGAAATTTTTTGTATTGCTATTGCTAACCTTGTATTGCTATTGCTTTTGTGATTTGAGGTGGAACTTTCAATTCACACAGTATATTGATTAGTTTTGTCGTGTTGATTTGATCATATGCTTTCTTATAATCTAGGAAGTCCATATATGTTGGCAGGTTAAATTCTATTCTATTTTTTTCAATAATTTGTTTGGGTGTAAATGTGGGATCTGTGCAGAATCTTCCTTTCCTAAACCCGCATTGTTCTTCTCACCTCCGCATTGGTCTTCTCATGGGTCGAGCAATTTATTGCTCGGCCCATGGTGTTAATTTACTTTTAATTATATCTAGATATATTTTATAACATGTATTTAATAAGCATATTCCTCTGTAGTTTCCGCAATCCTTTCTGTTTCCTTTTTTAAATATGTTTATGACTATTACTGTCTTCTATTCTTGTGGGATGTTGGCTTTTTCCCATATTCTGTTTAGAAATCTAATTAATCGTAATTGAAATGGTTTAGAACTGTATTTGTATAGTTCTGAATTTATTCCATCTTCTCCTGTAGCTATTCTATTTTTAAGTTAATCAATGTTTTCTTTAGATCATTTAAGTGTATTGGTTCTTCATTTGTTTCTTCACTTATTACTTGTTTTATTTCAATTTGATTATTATTGTTTAGAAGCTGGGTGTAGTGATTGGGCCATTCTTTTGTGGAGGGCCTAATTGTAGATTATCCTTTGTTTCTTGAGCCATTTTTTTAATGATTTTAAAGCTCTTTAGATGAGGTCCATTTATGTCATGCTCTAATCGTGATACAAATTTTTCCCAGTCTTGTCTTCTGATTTTCCTGGTTTCTCTTCTTGTTATTGCTCTGATTCTTTTATATTCTATTTCATTTCCTATGATTCTGTTCTTTAACCATTTAAAGTGGATTTCTTTTTTTCGTTCTTATTAATGATTCTATTTCTCGCTTCATATGCTGCTTGTTTTACTACTTGTTTAATGTTTCGCCATTCATTTTCTATATCTGCATCTTCATTTATTTTCTTTGTATGATTTGTAAGTCTTTTTTTATATAGTTCATTGATATTATCTTGCTGTAACAGTTCTATCTTAAATTGCTCCTGCTTTTGTTTTTGTGTTCTTGTATTGTTTCTATTTCTCTGGTTTGGGATCTTAATAGTAATGATTAATAAATAGTGGTCTCAGTCAATATTGCATCCTCTGTATACTCTGCAATTTCTTATCATCTTCTTTAGTTTTTCGCCCACTATTATATAGTCAATGATGCTTTTATATCCTCTGGCTTCCCATGTATATTTATGTATATCATTATGTTTAAAGAAGCTCTTGGTATTTTCAAACTTATAGGCCATAAAATTCCCTGGGTTCTCTTAAATTGTTATTTATGGTGTTTTCTCCTTGATTACCTATTAAATCTTTAAATGTATTTGATCCAATTCTAGCATTGACATCGCCTGCAATGATTAAGTAATCTTGTTTATTTATGTTCTGAATTACGTTTTGGAGGTTTTTTTTATACAATTCTTCTGTTTCAGATTTTTTCATTCTTCGGGTGCATATATTCCTATGATTGCAATAAATTTCTTATTTAATTTAAGTCTAGCCGTTATTATTCTTTCAGAGATCTTTCGGACATCAGAGAACGTTTGTATAAATCAATGAAATAAAAATTCCCCCGAATCTGAAAATAAGGTAAACAATGAGTCCTTTTGACAACAATCCCTTCTTCTGTCAATAGTGCGTGGTTCGTCTGCTCGTTGAACTTCGAAAAGTAAAACATTGCTGTCGATAAATAAATTAATAGTTTTTTCAGTCAGTTGTTTTGTATTTACATTTGAAACCTTAAAAAACAACACTTGTTAAAAGAAGAAAAATACTCCTTTAGATTAAATAGCGTAATATGGAACTTGACGAAAATGCAGCAAACTCAATGCGTATGCCTGACAGTTTTCAGAAATTTAGATTTATTTGAAGAAAGAAATCAACTTTTTACATATGAAAGGGTTAATAAATATAGAAGAAATATCCATAATTAGAAATAAATCAGAACACAAAGGCAGGAGATTACTACAGCCATTACTAAAGATAGCGTCGTGTATTTTAACTTATTGGAATAGTTCAAAACTGGAAGAAATAAATTTAAAATTTAAGGTATCATAAATTAAACAATTCTTTTAAGAAACATGTCTTCAATTAAAATAAAATAATATTATAATATAAAAAAATCAAAAATCTTTAAATCAGCAGGGTTTATATAAAAATAAAAAAAAAACTTGATAATTTCAAATACACCTTTTATAAATATATATAATATTCATATATTCTTGAGATTGGGATGCGTAGGAGTCAGTTCTCAACTGATCATAGCTAACACTACTGCCCTCAGAGGGCGAGCTTAATTGCTCACAAATCTCCCATTCCCAAATAACTCTCATTACAGATAAAGGGGAATATGAAAAGCACTTGTGCTTCACCCATCCTGTCAGTAACGTCAATGGTCAATGGTAGGAGTCAGTTGCCTGAATGGTTGTTCTTTCAGAATTATAATAATGATCAATAATAACTTATCTTAAGAGCAATCGATAAAAGTCCAGCCAATGATGTGTTGACCACGGTTTTAACCATATTCATATCTTAAGAGCAATCGATAAAAGTCCAGTCAATGGTGTGTTGACCTAAGCTTGTAACCATATTCATAAACAATTATTATGACTACCATAATAGGTAGTCATAATAAATGCAAAACTAGCATCCCTGTAAAATTTTAAAAAATAATATTTGAGTGTTCAATACCGAATAATGAGCAGCCTACCTACGATAGGACAGACATAGGATTTTCCATAGGGAAAGCCAATTCCAATAACTAATCAACATAAGATTATAATGAATCTGAAATTTTGAATTATTTTCATTTATTCTAGCCAAAGTCTTCCTTCCTCTTTCCTATATTCTTCAAATCATAGTCTTAAGAGATTTGTCAGGTCAGTGGGTGGCTTATAATAATTTTCTATGCCAAACCAACAGCCTAAAATTATAATATTATATAGAAAACCACTTTTGATTATCAAACTACTTGGTGTAAGCAACATAAAGTACAAAGTGCAGTTTAAAAAGGTGAATGTCTATTTGCAGCTATGATAATTATACACTGCTTGGAAAGAAATCAATGCACACCATATTGTGAGGAAAACAAACAGCCAATGCACCCATCTTAATAAGATGTAGGACATCCTTCGCTGAGATGGCATGCAGTAATCCTATAGGGCATAATTTCTAGATGCGTACGATGACGATTAACGAGAAATTTGGACCATTCGTCCTGCAGGCATGTAATGAGGTCCTGGACTGTTGTCCGGAGGACATGTCTTGTTCTTACCGGACGCTCCAGTTCATCCCATAGATGTTCAGTAGGGTTGAGATCAGGCCTCTCTGGAGACTAATCGAATGCAGTGACGTTCATGTCCACAAACCACGCAGCTAGAGCAACAGCCTTATGACATACTCCTTTTTCTTGCTAAAAGAGACAATGCTCAGTTCTGTAAAAAGACGACAAAGCAGAAAGCATTGCATTGTCCAGAATGTTCAGATATCACTCGTAGGCCAACGTTTGTGACATCACAGAGTTCCGAGGCCAAACCAGGAAAAACAGGGCCATACATATCACACCCTCATTTCCGAATTTCATAGTTGTGGTAAAGTACTTTGGAGAGAGGCGTTGACCCGGCTTCCTCTGCACCTACACCCGTCCATCTGTGTGGTAGAGGTTTTAGAGTGATTCCTCGCTCCAAACATACTTTCCAAGCTTCGATGTGCCGCTGTATGCGATCTTTGCATCGCTGAAGACGAGGCTGCAGGTTGGTTCAGGTAATGTTGGGCTTGCATATTGCAGTCCAACCATGGAAACCCATGTTGCGAGCTTCGATTCTGAATGTTGTTTTGTGCAGATTCGTGTTCCATTGGATGCTCGAAACTCCGCATTCAACGTGTCGGCCGACGAATGGCGGTTCTTACATATTATTGTAAACTGGGGTGGGGAGTCCTATTTATTTATTATTTATATATCTTACCTTTTTTATCCTTTCTTATTTATATGTCCCCTTCTTTATATCTCTAATTATATATTTTCCTTAATTGGCTTATCTCTGCGTCCACTCTATATATATACGTTAATGCAATAATTATTATATATTTCTAACTGTTCTTCCTTATCACTCTTTGGTATCTCTTTAATATATCTTTAATTATATACCTTATTGTTTTCTTTATGTCTCTATCTTATCTCTTTAAGCAATACTGCCTTCCGCATTTGCCTTCTTGTTCTTTGAACGCCAGAAAATTTATTTGAAAAAAAAAAAAAAGCTGTGCCACTGATGTCCGTTTTCTACTAAGAAGAAGTGTAAAACGCATCCAGTAGTTTTCCCATTACATTCAAATTATCCCTGATTAATTAATATCTGCAGTCGTGGTCTACTATCTATCCTTTACTATCCTTTCTCCTGGGTTCCTGCTAATAGGCTCTAATATTTTTTTGGAACAATGCATCAAAGAAATAAATATCAGGCAACACTCTATTAACATTTAAACATTTATTTATTTACCACAAAACAATTTACACTCTTATTGCAATAAAGAAAAATTTGCTTAGTTCAACAGTTAGCTTAAAGTGGCCTTTCAATTCATGAAAATTATGTCACGAAATTAACCACTCACTTCCAAATACAAGCTACTACCCTAAGCAATGGTACCTATTAATAAACTATTGCTTCTTAACTGTTATGCACATAAAAAATATCATTACAACAAAAGCTCTTTCCTTCCGATATTAAGATAATTCTATAGGCAAAATGCACCATTGACAAACAGTTACCCTCTGACTGTTACGCATATAAATTTCTATTAATTATTGAACATCTAATTTTCAACCTTCATCAGCCTCAACTTAACAGTCCACTAATAAAGTTCTCCTATAATTCATGAAATTTGAATAAACGGATCAACTCACTTTATGGCTGCTACCGACTGTGTACTTGGCTTCGAACTGGAGTCTGACCGTTTTTTTCCGAATCATGTTTTTCTCTCCCCCTTTACTGACGATTAACTGACGCTTCTGGGACGCTGTTCGCACTTCGGGCGAAGATTATCTGCTTGTGGAATGCTTGCATGCGCGTTGGCCTAACGAAGCAATTTCTTCCCTCGGAAAACAGCTCCCAGCGAAGATTCGTCATTCGTCATCAAATATCTGCTTTGCCTGGCGGATCGACTCCCGTCATCTTTCTTTTAGATCACTGGCATGATTTCTCCTGAAGTTGCGTCCTCGATGGCTTACATCTGACGGACAACCGCTGGCAACTCCTTGATGACGACCTCTCGACAACCAATGAGGAACTCCTGGTACCGATACTCGACATTCCGGCCAACACCTTTTATTCGCCTTCTTTCGTATCCCTGCACGAATATATGGGACCCCGAACATTTCGGTGCAGTCCCTTGTTCTTCCACTGACGCTGACCCTTTCTTTGTTCTTCTCGTATACTCCTCTAATCCTATTTGATTCGGGCAGCGGACATTCGTCTGAAGTTTGTCGGTCCGTTTAACACTGACCTTGAGTATTTACAGGTGGACTTCACAAACAAATTTTATGTCCTTATAAGGAGCTAACATATACAGTTTTCTGGTGGCAAGGTATTGCCTTAGTTCAACACATTCAAAAATTTTTTGTCTTAGGGCAGAAAGTAAGGACAATTCCCATAGGGATTATTTACATTAACAAACTTTTAAATATACACAGATACACAGGTTATTTTTATAACATCCTTATAGGGCTTCACTTCTGTAAAAATTGATGTAAGGCTTTTTGGTATTATTAAGCTACATCAATGTTTTACATTATTACCATACTGTTCGGTGAGTATTGTGGGTCGTCCACTGCAGGTAGCACTTACAGTTGACTCCCTGCACTTCCCTCTCAGTATGGCGTCAATGACTGTTGATTTGAGATGGCCCAATTTGTGAAAATTTGTCGAACGGGGAGGCGTGCAACATGGCATCCTGTCCCGACGCCTCTTTCAAACTCCGTCGGTTCGATTTCGTATACGTTTCACCTGGACAGAGTTGCGTTGACTTGAGAGCAGCCTATTTCTCCAATTTATACCGGCTGCATACACGTGACTCGTTACATGGCACGATGTACCTTGTCCATGGGGGTGTCCGTTTACTTTTTTCCAAGCAGTATAATTTATAAATGCGTATGTCCTCCGTCGATGGGGTGTTTGTGAAATCGCCATTTTTTAATTCCAACCTTTCGATCTTCAAAGTCACTGTTTCATCAGCATCTGCTAAAACTAGTTATGCTAATATTTCCTTTTTCCTTCTGCTCCTTTGATCATATCGACTGTAGACTGCTTCTGCTCACACACCCTGATGAATGCTAACCTAGTCATGAAGATATCACAAAAGATTCTTTAAATTGAAGTATCGTCTTTTTAATATGATTCTGCCATCGATGCCATCTTCTAATCGATTAATTTCTGTTTTATTCAGTATACATTTCTTAAGCTGCCCCTCCCTCCCCAATTGAAAGCAGGTTTGATTATTGTTTTCTGTTTCGATTTCCATGTTTAATTTACCAACTTCGCTGATCATAAAAATAGCTGAAATATTTTACTTGTTTTATAGCCATGTTGAATGTTTTTCATACTCCAGTTTTAACTGTTTTTCTCATTTGTTTCACAATTGTTTCGCCTGTATAGTATCCCATTTTCATTTCTGTAAACTGACTATTTCATAATAAGAGCCAATTTTCCAAAATAATGTTGACTTTTTGAAGAGCTTGTCTCTTGGCATCGGATCGAGTGTTTGTACAAAATAGAATAAAAGCACTGGCGGGGGTTAGGATGTTATTAATGATTACAAAAAGAATTAAATCCAACCATAACGCAGTTTGTGAATATTGGGTGTTATTTATATGCAGCGCCACATTGGGTTCGAATTTGTTTGGCATGATGTAGGGATAAGCGAGGTTCGTGGAGTGACTGCACGCTAGGTAACGCTTATGGATGCAAACAGAACTTTTACTGTTGATGGTCATATTATACAATTCTTTTTTGAATAATTTATATAAAATATTAATATTAATTATATATTAAATATGATTAAATTAAGTATTTCTAATATTTAAATAATTCGATTTTTTTATTTTATAATTATTAATACCCCTTCTAAGTATTTATATGCTGTAAAATGATTAATATGGAAGTTTCAGTATAGTAGTTTGAATATCATTAATCGACGCTTGGCATTTTATGTAATTGCTATTATACGTAACACATTTTTTTTTCATTATTATTATTATTATTTAATGATAATTTCATGGTTATCAAAAGAAATAAATATTTATATTTATAATAAAATTTATTTATTAAAATTAAAATAATTAAACTACATTTTTTTAAAAAAGCAGAAAAACCAGCCTGAGTACACACGCAGTCAACACATATAAATCCTTTCATCATGACTGTTATTATTTTTTTTGCTGTTTGTGTCTTGTTTTTTAAAAATACTCAAAATCTTTACCGTTCCAGATTTTTATCTTTTAGAATCTGGACAGCACTATTTTCATTGCTCTAAAAACCAAGAGATTATTTCGATCAATTGCATAATTACTTTTTAAAAAATTAATTTGTTATTCAAAATCACCAAACAGTTAAACATTTGGCAAGCATAGTACCTCCATATAGATTCAGGACTCATGTTGGGAAATGATGATATAATATTTGTGTCTGATAACAATCCTTTTCAAAAAATACTTAGGTGTCTGTAAATTTCAGTCTATTCGTTCACATAGAATTCCTATTAATAAATGACAGGATGTATGGAAGTCACCTAGTATATTATATAATAATATGCACCTCCATTACTCCAATTAATTAATTCCATAAAACAAAAAATTAATTCCATAAATAAAAATATCCGTATTCTTTAGAATAATATTAATAAAATATTAACACACCATCATGTTATATTAATATTATTCTTTTAATTGCCGATATCCAGTGATGTGCATTTCCATTCCCGTGTGGTGGCCGGGATTAGAATAGCCCCAATGTAGCCCATGCATGTCGTAAGAGGTGACTAAAATGGGACGCAGAGTTTCGAGAATTTCGCTCTCTTAGGTTTCTTCCGAAATTTTGCTCCCGGTGAGTGGGGCTTAGATTTCGGGGGTTTGCCCTGAAAGAGCATTTTAAGTATCTGGCGAAGGTGTTCTCTGGCGTGGCCCTTGAGGGGCCTTGTCAGTGGATGCTTTCCCCTGGAATATGAGCGGTTCTGCTTAGTGGTGGTGGTGGGGGAGGGGCATCACTGAGTGGAACCAACGCTGAGTTGGACGGTCTTTCGGCCATTCGTAGGGAGTGGTCCAAGGGAGCGTCTTAATTTTTAGAGAGGGCTTTACTTACATACCAGTCCCAGTGTAGCCCATGCATGTCGCACGAGGTGACTAAAATGGACTTATAGCCCTATATTACCATATTCATACATTTTCTTTACAGATAACGGGGAATATGAAAAGCATTTCTGCTTCACCCATCTAGACAAAAAAAAAAAAAAAAAAAAAACTGCATTTACAGCTGCTATCTGCCACCTAGTGTTCGTTTTTAAACGTCGATAACAAATATTACTTATTGTAATTTTTTTAAAAGGCGAATATTGAAGACAATTCTTTCTTTTTGATTTATTTGTAAATAAATTAAGAATTATCGATAGTTATTAATTTTAGACAATTAATGTTTTAACATTAACCACAATATTAGCTCCATAATGAGCAAAAGGTGTTCGGTAATTTGTCAGCCACTGTTTAAATCCATTTGTTTCCTAAGGGCGACCTTTAATGTTCAGAGACCTTCATCTCTGTTTCTTTCATTAAAGAAGGGTCATCTTCGTGCTTGAGAGAAGTTATTACAGGAGGAAGAGGAGGAGCGATATCCCAGAAGAGCAAAGTCACTAGTTGCGTGTGCGAGGAGTCACTTTTAGAAGTCGTTTCCTTTTAAATTTCGTGTTAATGATAGTTATAGATAGATAAATAGATAGATTGAGAGAGGTGTGAATGATGAGATGCAGTATTTTACAGACGATAAAAAGTTGGGGAGAACTATGAGGAGTAGAGCGGATGTTGCGGGTTTCAAGAAGACTTGTATACATTGGATTGGATAGGGTTTCCAAAACAACGTTGCAAAGTGTAAGGTTTAAAATTCGGGAAAACCTTTGGTGGGATGCAGAGCGTATAATTGGGGGAAATATCTTAGAGGAGGTACAGGAGATTGGGGTCTGTGAGTGACTGTGAACAAGGATTCAAAATTTCTGGGACACTAAATTGTGAGTACAGAGGATTAGGAGAATGGTGCAGATCATACTGTCATCTAGGAGTGAGGACGTTATTGTTCCATTGTATAAATCTTTGATAAAGTCACATAGAGATTACTGTGAACAGATTTGGTCGCCTGGTTTTATAAAGAATGGAGAGATATTGGAAAGAGTCCAGAGACGATTGACTAAAGTCGTTTCTAGAATGTTGAATATGAAGAAGACAGATTGAAGAAATGCAGTTTGCAGAGACTGGTGAAGAGCAGGAGGATGAATATGTTGCAGACGCATACGTTGCAAAAGTGTTATTACCAAATTAATGTGGACGAGATTTTACATAGAATGATGGAAAACGGAGGAAGAAACGGGTCATTCCTAGAAGGCGCATATGGAAGGAGTGACCAAGATGAAGGTGAAGAGAAAGTTGTTTTTGCAAGGAGATCGGTCGGTGATTGAAATGCATTCTCTGAGAGTGTGGTGAGTGTGAAGACAGTGAATGTATTAAAGGCACGGTATAGTTAACTGCATGTGTGTGTGTGACAGAGAGACCTCCGGCGATGAGTGTTTTTGAATCTATGGAGATTTAGTAGTCAAATTCAAAGTCCGTTAAATTTTAGGAAGGGTGGAAATTGCTATGTAATATACAGTGAAAACACATCATTACTATTACTATGATTAGTTTATGTAGGCACGTCTAGGGAGTCAAGCACTTATCAAGCGATGACCCTTGAAGGAGTCTGTCATACCTCTCCTTATGAAGTTCACTGAACACTGACAGTGTCGACTGATAGCTTATTCCATTCGCTCAGCACACGATATGAAAAGAACCTGGATTCACATCCGCGCTCATTTTCCAGAGATGACCTTGAGTTCAACTCTACCTGCAATGAGCTGCAAATATTCCCTTTAGTTATACCTCACTATCCTATCAGCGATACAGTTTTATAAACTCCTTGAAACGCGGAACAATACCTTTTTTTATTCGTACAAGTGAGCGTTCTTTTTATCATTGCAGTTATCCTTTAATTTATTCCTCACTTAATATCTCCACAATCTCTAGTTTCAGCTTGAGGCAAACTCTCATCAATATAATTCTCAGCTGCAATATCTTTAACCCAAAAAGCATAACCTTTTGGCGCTCATTAACATATGACCCTAGAATCAGTCTGTTAAAGTGAACATTCAAGAATTCTTCATCAAATAATATGTCCCTTATCACGCGACATAACTTTGCATCGTCCGCATAGAATTGAATATTTCCCTCGAGACCATTCTAGTTTTATTAACATACGAAATTAACAGCAGTAGTCCCAGCATAGAACTCTGCGGTATTCCACCAAGCTTCGTTATTCTCTAGATTCAACTCAATCCATATCTGATTTAGTATATAAAAAAATTTAACAATTTAAAATATAATTAAAAAAATAAAATTACAGTTGGTTAATTAAATATTATGAATCGCATGCCATTATTCAGACAAACGGTTTTTCGTTTTGATAACAAACATTTACTAATTCTATTCACGAAGGTAGAAACATAATCTCAAAATATGATGTGAGATTGTGCAGTAAATGGCCAACTAAACATACGGAACTAATATCTTCAACGCGATTAGAATTCCTGCTGTTAAAGAGTAGTTATCCTTATAAGGACTGGCTTAAAGGGGCGAAGCAAGAATGCTTTTCATCTTCCCCGTTATCTGTAGAGGATAGTGTAGGGATAAGGTGTTATTGAGCTATTAAAGCTCTGATCATGGAAGGAGGGTAACAGCAATAGCCGAGCCTCAGTTAAACTTCATTGGCTACAGCATTGCCATCCATTACCCTCCAAGAGTATTAATCACCGCATCTCACGGTCGATTAAACCGCAAGTACATTCCTTATAGTCCTTATGAGGAGTGGCTTAAAGGGGCGAAGCAAGAATGCTTTTCATCTTCCCCGTTATCTGTAGAGGACAGTGTAGGGATAAGGTGTTATTGAGCTATTAAAGCTATGATCATGGCAGGAGGGAAGCAGCAATAGCCTAGCCTCAGTTAGAACTTCATTGGCTACAGCATTGCCATCCATTACCCTCCAAGGGTATTGGATTGAATAAATCTATCACCGCATCTCACGGTCGATTGATTTAATTCTTAAATAGTAGTTGGAAAAGAGATGAATTTAATAATGCATGGTGATCTACGTCAACTGAAGGTGTTTTTGTTTTCTTTATTTATTAAAAAAATTTGTTATATTCCTTTATGATTAATTCTGGAAGACTTTGAATTTTAGGTGTGGGCCATAAAAATATAAATTGTAATATTCGAACTTTAGTAATTAAAATAATGAAATAAAATAGCAAGTATGAAACTAAAATAAGAGGAGAATTTTTAATGCGAAAAAAAAACTAATTTTAAAAGATGAAGACGGAGTCTAGTAAACACATACTTTCAGATTTATAGCTAAGAGGGGGGGATTTTTTTTTTATTTTCGTTTATTATTTATTTCTTTTATTTTATTTTTTTTTCATCTCGTAAAGTTGTTTTCTTTCCGGTAGCAATTTTTAGCAGTGGAACCTCCAAAGAAAGAAAGAAAGAAATATAAATAAATGAATTTAGAACGCGGCAAAATCAATGACAGAGAGGTTTATCAAAGATATTTGGTAAGGAAAGAGCTCTTTTTTATACAGATATCCGAAATTCGAATTGTGAAGATTATGAGATTGTGAATTAATTTGTTTGTCTGCATTAAAGTGTCTTTTGCAGCCTAAAGCAACCGCTCTTCAAGTATGTCGCGAGGGTATTCGTATCTGATTTCGATGGGGGGTAGTTTCAGTCCGGTTACCTTCTAACGATACTTGGAAATCATACCTTCGCTTATTACTATTCTTATTATTCTTATTATTATTTTCTAACCTTTAAGAAAAGTCAAAAAATCTTTCGTTGATTTTGTGTCTGGGGACACGTGCCAGGTAGTTACACTATTGGCTTTACTTCTTCTTACTATCAGAAGGAGTTTTAAACTGATTTTTGTGTTTCCTGAAAATGAACGAGGACCAGGGGAATATCTAGCTTGAGAATTTAATAGGAAAAGTCACATACGAATGATACTCGAATGACGGTTGTCATAACAACTGTGACTTCGTTTTCATTGTACTGTTTCCCTCTGAGGCACAGGCTCTTGGAACATAAACCGAGCTAATTGAGCTTATACGGAAGCCATGTAAAAAGTATCACAGGGGGAGAGGATATCCTAAGGCTCCAGAACTTTCGGAATCTTTTATAAACACATTCTTCATGAAATAGAAGAATATTCCTGTTGCGACGTATCAGCAATTGGTTAGAAGCTTTCCCCGAAGGGTAGTTGCTGTTATACAGGCCAAACGTGGTACCATTCATTTCTAGAAATCTAATTAAAACGCATTTTTAACCCAACTGGGGATCAAAATACTTTTGACAACATATTGCATATCGGTTCTCACTCTTGTTTTCATCATATTTTTCTCATGCTCGGTAATAGAGCCTGATCTCGTCAAATGTAGCAAACCATTGATATCTATCTGGTCTGCAGTAAAAAGCATCAGTTAAATCTGTCGTGTTTTGTTTCGTGTTATATAAATTAGTAACATTAAAAATTGAAGTAAGAAAAATTTTTAAGTGAATTCATTAATCTGACATACATGTGTTTTCCTTGTCAACTGCAAGTGATAAGCTAAGATATCAACAACATCCTCATTCTCTATTACGTCATTACAAAAACTTGTCTCTTCAGTTATTGTCTATATCAGCTATACATAATCATTAGAGCGATACTTTGTCCACAGTTTATTTTTTAATTTCTTTATTGACTTGATTGCTCGTCTAATTAACTGCAATGTGATAATGAAAATTTCTCCGAATGTTATATGAAATGCAAGTAATCCCTTAGTAATAGTCATTTTTTATTCTAATGCCTTCCCTTAAGTGAAGTCGGACAGTTAATAAAAGAACCAGTAAAAAAAAATTAAATTGCACCACGCATGTATTCTAATTGTCATTTAGCCCTTTAACTTAATTCTCCACTACCTTTGGAGCTCCTGTAAGATGCCCTTTGTTCGGAAAACCTGGATTAGAATCTTTATAAGAACCTTTAAACAGACCGTGAGTTAATGGGTTAGCAGAATTTTTTTTTGTTGTTGTTCTGTGGGGCACTAAGGTGTTTCTTCGGGGAAACCTGTCAGTTGGCTAGATCAAACGAGCGGTTTTTGGACATAATACACCGGTCCAAAAAGCCTTAGTTGCTTAAGGTGTATATCAGGCAACCAACTTATCCGAGGTAAAATGCAAACTGCTGTCTCCGAGTTTATAATTTTCTTCCAAAATCCATTTTATTATTTCCGCTTAGTGTTAGCAAATGCATCCCAGAATAGTATATACAAGGACGCTCGAAATGCACAGTATTTTATAGCATTAAATATTTAGAATTTAAATTATTGTTTCCCTTATATTCTCACGCATATCAAAGTGAATTATACATAATATGGATTCAGAAATTTCACGTTGATTATACGGCAATACTTTTAATCAGAAACAGTTTAAATCACATTTTAGAGAAGGTTAACTGATGCTAGTATAATTTAGGTTCTTTCACCTGATACCAGTAAAAATATTCCCACACTTCCTACGTTATAAACATTTCCCGTGTTAGTAGTGCTCGAGTCTCTCTTTCTCACCCTATTCTTTTAACTCATTTACCAGCGATTCTAAATAGGAAATTTATGAGAATATTTCTCCTGACAGAATCTCTGCTATGAGTTTTACTTAACCTAACCACTTAGTTTTTTTTTTTTTAATTTATTATTAATGTGGCTGTCAGCTACAAAAGTCTTCTTGTAATGCCTATCTTGGGTTGGCTAATGATTTTTTAATATGTTTAGTAAAATACTCACGTAATATATATATTTATATACGTGTATATAACGGTGGGCTCACTGTGGGTAATGCAATTCGCTTTCCTCCTAAACACATTCACTAACATTCATGCACATGCGGGATTCGAACCCATAGAGTGGATACATTAACTACTCGGCGAACACTATCAGCAGTGAAAAATCATGTCTTAATAACGAATGCAGCATTTAAGCTTAATTTTATTTATTATTATTTATTTATTTATTTTTTTGTTTACAGTTCATTCATGTAAATTGGAATGAAGGGAAACTAGGTTCTAATAAGTATTGGATGAAGCGTCATAGCTAGATTGATTTATTGCTTCTTTTATATACAACTTTTCGATCAAATAGATTTTTATGGAAAAAATCTATTCGATCGATAAAGTGTAATTATTATTTCATTACTTCAATGAATAACTAAAATTAAATTATTTAAAATAATATTGATTCATTGTGAAAAAGATTTGTATCTGTCACCATTGAAATTTAATAAACAAAATTTAAATTGTGTGTGTTGTCATGAAATATAAGATTGTAAAGTGCGTAATTTTTGCAACCACCTTGCATATATGTTTCAAATTCACGAAGAAACAGTTATTCCAAATAAATGTTTATCAAAATTGATTTTTAATAATAAAACATTAATATTTAATACTGGTTTTATATATATAAATTCTTTCTGAATACTTTTATTAGAAGATATTATATTCACAAACCTTACGATATGCACAGGCTGCTTCATGCTTCCAGTATTACAAGTAATTAAAATTAAACCACTTTATGATATTAATTATATTATATTGCTAAAGGTATTATTACTTAATCTATTTTATGAAAAATAAATCAATATTTCTCTACATTTCGCACCCACTTAAGAATGCTTTAATACACCTAAACGATTATATAAAAATATTCCCATAAGAATTGAAAAAATGCTCTCCGTTCCGTATTGGGCTGGGGAGCAGTGATTAATAACCTTGTAGGGTAACAGATGCCAATGAAGTTTAACTGAGGTTCGGATGTTGCCGTACCGTAACCCGTCCTCCCCTGGGGCGCTGAGACTTGAGATTTTTGAGTCCGCTCTCTTAAGGTTTATGCATTAAGGGCCCAATTTGAGTCTCCGGGGAAGTGTTCTCCGGCACATTTCGTTCAGTGGCTTTGTCGGTGAATGCTTTTCTTCGGAATTTTATCGGTTTTCTGCTCGGTGGTGGTGGCGTGTGGGTGGAAGGCCATCACTGAGTGGAGCTAACGCTGAGATGGGCGGTCTTTCGCCCACGATTGAGTGGCCTAGGATTCGTCCGAATTTTTAGAGACGGTTTTACCTTTAAATAAATATGGCAATGCTGTTCCAATGAAGTTTAACTGAGGTTCGGCTGTTCCTGATACCCCCTGGGGCGCAGAGATTCGAGAGTTTCAGTCGCTTTCTTAAGGTTTTTGTCTTAAGGGAGCAATTTGAGTCTCCGGGGAAAGTTTTCTCTGCCAGGGCCCGCTGAGGGGCTTTGTCGGTGAATGCTTTTCTTCGGAATATGAGCGGTTCTGCTCGGTGGTGGCGGTGGGTGGAAGGCCATCACTGAGTGGAGCTAACCCTGAGATGAACGGTCTTTTGCCCACGATTGAGTGGACTAGGATCGTCCGAATTTTTAGAGACGACTTTTCCTTTACATATGGCAATGCTGTTCAAGTGAAATTTAACTGAGGTTCGGCTGTTGCTGTTACACCCTGGGGCGCAGAGATTCGAGACTTTGAGTTCGCTCTCTTAAGGTTTTTACCTTAAGGGAGCAATTTGAGTCTCTGGGGAATGTGTTCTCTGGCACGGCCCGCTGAGGGGGTTTGTCGGTGCTTCTCTTCGGAATATGAGCGGTTCTGTGCAGTGGTGTGGTTGGTGGAAGGCCATCACTGCATAGAGTCAACGCTGAGATGGACGGTCTTTCGCCCACGATTGAATGGCCAAGGGATCGTCCGAATTTTTAGAGACGGTTTTACTTTTACATACCTTTACATATGGCAATGCTCTTCCATGAAGTTTAACTGAGGTTCGGCTGTCGTTGTTATCCCCAGGGGCGTTGAGATTCGAGAGTTATGAGTACGCTCTCTTAAGATTTTTGCCTTAAGGGAGCAATTCGAGTCTCCGAGGAGTGTGTTTTCCGGCACGGCCCGCTCAGGGGCTTTGTCGGTGAATGCTTTGCTTCGGAATATGAGCGGTTCTGCTCGGTGGTGGTGTGTGGGTAGAAGGCCATCACTGAGTGGAGCTAACGCTGAGATGGACGGTCTTTCGCCCACGATTGAGTGGCCTAGGATTCGTCCGAATTTTTAGAGACGGTTTTACCTTTAAATAAATATGGCAATGCTGTTCCAATGAAGTATAACTGAGGTTCGGCTGTTGCTGTTACCCCATGGGCCGCAGAGATTCGACAGTCTGAGTTCACTTTCTTAAGGTTTTTGCCTTAAGGGAGCAATTTGGGTCTCTGGGGAAAGTATTTTACGTCACGGCCCGGTTAGGGGCTTTGTCGGTGAATGCTTTTCTTCGGAAATTGAGCGGTTCTGCTCGTTAGTGATGGTGGGTGGAAGGCCATCACTGAGTGCAGCCAACGCTGAGATGAACGGTCTTTTGTCCACAATTTACATGTAGTGTCCTAAGGATCGTCCGAATTTTTAGAGACGGCTTTACCTTAACATATGGCAATGTTGTAGCCAATGAAGTTCTAACTGAGCTCGGCTATTGCTGGTACTTTCCTGCCATGATCAGAGCTTTAATAACTCAATAATACCTTATCCCTACATTGTCCTCTACAGATAACGGGGAAGATGAAAAGCATTCCTGCTTCGCCCCTTTAAGCCACTCCTTATAAGGACTGTTTCGTATTAGAAGCAAGAGGAACATAAATCGACCGTGAGATGCGATGATTAATACTCTTGAAGGGTAATGGATGGCAATGCTGTAGCCAATGACGTTCTAACTGAGGTTCGGCAATTGGTGTTACCCTCCTGCCATGATCAGAGCTTTAATAGCTCAATAACACCTTATTCCTACACTGTTCTCTACAGATAACGGGGGAAGATGAAAAGCATTCTTGCTTCGCCCCTTTGAGCCAGTCCTTATAAGGATAAGAAAGGACTGTTTCGTATTTGTATGTTATAAACTTCCTTAATCGCTTGGACTGGCTTTTCTTTTCCAGAATAACAAGAATTTATTAGAAAATAATATGTTAGACGACAACAAGTAATTATTAAATATAAAAATTAAGGCATTTATCTAGAGTTCAAAAGTATTGTCAAAACAATAGTGAGGTGTTATTTGGTAATATTGTTTGCAGTCCAACATGCAGATTGTTTTCTTGGCTTTTCTTAAATATTTTTCTGTTTAATTTATTCATTCTTAGAAAGCAAGCACTATTACAATCATTTTTACTTATTGTTTTTAAAGTTCTTAAATGAACTGGGCGATGGACTGAGTCCTTGACTCTTTATCCCGTCATCTGAATGAAGAAAATCTGTGTGAATGGAGTGTTATTGAGCTAAAAAGCTCTAGTCATGGCTGGGTAACGGCAATAGCCGAGCCTCAGTTAAAACTTCATTGACTACAGCATTGCCATTTGTTACCCTGATTAGTAAGTAAAGGGTAAAATCTCAAAAAATCAGACGATCTCTAGGCCACTCACTCGTGGGCGAAAGACCGTCCAAATCTCCGCGTTGATTCTACTCAGTGAAACTCGACCACTGAGCAGAACCGCTCAAATTCCGAAGAACATAATTCACCAGCAAGAACCCCTCAGCGGGCCGTGCCGGAGAACACTTCCCCCGGAGACTCAAATTGCCCCCTTAAGGCAAAACCTTAAGAGAGCGAACTCAAAAACTCATCACCCAGGATAACAGCAACAGCCGAACCTCAGTTAACTTCCTTGGTTCAGCTTGCCATTTGTTACCCTGATCAGTAAGTAAAGGGTAAAATCTCAAAAAAATCGGACGATCTCTAGGCCACTCCATACTGGGCGAAAGACCGTCCATGTCTCAGCATTGGCTCCACTCAGTGATGGCCTTCCACCCACTCGCCACCACCGAGCAGAACCGCTCAGCGTTGGTTCCACTCAGTGTCGGCCGCCACGTCCTAGCACCCCGACTACTGAGCAGAACCGCTCAAATTCCGAGGAAAATAATTCACCGACAAGAACCCCTCAGCGGGCCGCGCCGGAGAACACCTTCCCCGGAGACTCAAGGTGCTCCCTTAAGGCAAAAACCTCAAGAGAGCAAACTCAAAAACTCACACCCAGGATAACAGCAACAGCCGAACCTCAGTTAACTTCCTTGGTTCAGCATTGATTGCCATTCGTTACCCTGATTAGTAAGTAAAGGGTAAAATCTCAAAAAATCGGACGATCTCTAGGCCACTCCATAGTGGGCGAAAGACCGTCCATGTCTCAGCATTGGCTTTGGGGGGGGGGGGGGGTGGGGGGGGGGGGGGGTGGGGGGGGGGGGGGGTGGGGGGGGGGGGGGGTGGGGGGGGGGGGGGGTGGGGGGGGGGGGGGGTGGGGGGGGGGGGGGGTGGGGGGGGGGGGGGGTGGGGGGGGGGGGGGGTGGGGGGGGGGGGGGGTGGGGGGGGGGGGGGGTGGGGGGGGGGGGGGGTGGGGGGGGGGGGGGGTGGGGGGGGGGGGGGGTGGGGGGGGGGGGGGGTGGGGGGGGGGGGGGGTGGGGGGGGGGGGGGGTGGGGGGGGGGGGGGGTGGGGGGGGGGGGGGGTGGGGGGGGGGGGGGGTGGGGGGGGGGGGGGGTGGGGGGGGGGGGGGGTGGGGGGGGGGGGGGGTGGGGGGGGGGGGGGGTGGGGGGGGGGGGGGGTGGGGGGGGGGGGGGGTGGGGGGGGGGGGGGGTGGGGGGGGGGGGGGGTGGGGGGGGGGGGGGGTGGGGGGGGGGGGGGGTGGGGGGGGGGGGGGGTGGAGAGAGAGAGTGGCAGAATATGAAACAAATGATAACAAAACAGAGGAAACATATGAAAAAAATGAAAAAAAAATTGCAAAATTCTTTACGAAATTGGAATAACAAGAAATATTACTAAATATTAATATAAAAAAATAACGTATAAATATATGTAAATATAAATATGCGAGAATATCAAATAACTCAAATAAAGAATTGATAATTTATATTTTTATGATTAACATTTCAAAACTACTTGAATAACAAAACATATCAAAATTGTTTCACAACGCAGTACACCCATTTTGTAATTAAAGAAAGATTCTCTAATTCTAGAGTAACGGAGAATCAGAAATCGAGAGGATCGACAGTGAGATGCGGTGATTAATACCCTTGGAGAGTAATGGATCGCAATGCTGCAGCCAATGAAGTTCATTGGTTATTCTCTCTGAGGCTCGGCTATTGCTGTTACCCTTCTGCCATGATCAGGGCTTTAATAGCTCAATAACACCTTATCCATACATTGTCCTCTAAAGATAACGGGGAAGATGAAAAGCATGCTTGCTTCGTCCCTTTAAGCCAGTCCTTATAAGGATAAGGCTTGAATTATTTGGTGAAAAATTAGAAGAATCCTTTTTATGACTTCCAGGGCAACCAATGGCAAAAGCTGTAGCCAATGAAGTTTTAACTGAGGCTCGGCTATTGCTGTAACCCAGCATGACTAGAGCTTTTAGCTCAATAGTACCCCATCCACAAAGATTTCTTCATTCAGATGACGGAATAGAGAATCAAGGACTCACTCCATTTGAGGACGTGAAAAAAAAATCGTTACTTTTAATTAAACATTTCTCTGTGGTTGATTTGTTTCTCAGTAAATTTACACATATCAATTATTGAAGTAACATATAAGTTAATTTTTAAAATTTGAAAACTATTAAGATGGCAAGAAACTTCAGAGACACTGCGGTCATAATCATAATTTAAATATCAATAAATCGCGCATGAAGTGGATTATTTGGAAGCATTCTTGGCCTTCGACATTCATTCAATCATAGTGTTAGTAATCATGGCGGGATAATTAGAAATGTTCTTATTGAAGTGATTTAAATGAAAAAAGAAAATAAAGTGCATTTTATAAAATATATAAAGCCTAATAATTCGTAATGAAAATGAATTTTGAATTTATAAGGAATTTTTAATGCTAAGACTAGTGATGTTAAAAAGTGTTATTCCTTCGTACCTGTCTGAAGCCAAACACAGCTTTCTGTAACGATTTACAGTTGAGTCACCTACCAGCGAGAAAAATAGAAATGAAATTCTTATTGAGCGCCGTAGAAACTGAAATGTTAAGTAAGACATGTACAATTGTCATAAATTTTAATAATTATAAACTTTCTATTATACTGTATATAAGTACTTTCGTAAATTTCTTATTCTATCGAGTTATTATGTATGTGAATAATAAATATATAATATAGTGAAATGCATAAAACTAATATATACAACTAGATAATATATATGTATCTGTATATGTATATATATATATATATATATATATGTGTGTGTATGTGTGTGTGTTACGGTTAAAGTGATAAATCCGGTTATTATTAATAATGACCGGTTATTATTATTAATTGCCGGTTAAAGTGAATAATTTACGTCTTTATTACATTTTATTAAATGTAATAAAAATGTGTTTATAGGTTTTCATTCTCAATTGAAATAATGACAGCTTAGGATAGATTTGGTAAAGTTAGTTTATAATGAAAAAAGTAAGGAAAGTACTTCTTTTGCACTCAGTGAAATCAGAAATCATTATAAACTAACGTAACCTAACCTAACCTTTATTGGTTCTTTAAAGATATATACTGTATGTCTGTACCAAACATTTGGGAAAGTTTTAATCAGGATAACGCATTAATTTTGTTTCCTATATTAGTCTAATGTTATTTAAGATTATTACATGAATTTCTGAATTAATATCTTTAATTTAATCATGACTCTAATTAAAAAAAAAGTTTACTCTTTTGATACTTAGCGATATGACATCACGCGGCTCGATCTATTTATGAATGATCAACTGTTCGCATTCCACCTTGTTTTTTTAAACCTATTCCTATGTAGACACTGAAGATGGTCTGTAATATTCAGACTGAAATATTTGGCAAATTAAATAACATTCTTGTGTAAACGTGTATATATTTTATAATACTAACCTTTATTGATTAGGTTAGTTTAGGTTAGGTTAGTTTATAATGAAAAAAGTAAGGAAAGTACTTCTTTTGCACTCAATGAAATCAGAACTCAGACATAACCAAAACTAACCTGGATGTCGCATGTCGAATCAGAGTGTAGTCGTAATTTGTCGTGAGCAGATTAATGGGGATAAAAGATAAACGTTGTTATGGGCCGAGCTTAATGATTGCGGGCAGATAAATGGGAATAACAAATAAAAGTCGTTGTGGGCAGATGAATGGGGATGCCGTCATGGCTGTATCACTTTCCTCATCAATTGAGAAAAAACACTCTCTCTGATTTATCTTTTATCCCCACTGATCTGCCCATAACAACTTTTATTTGTTATTCCTATTTATCTGCCTGCAATCATTAAGCTCGGCCCATAACAACGTTTATCTTTTATCCCCATTAATCTGCTCACGACAAACTACGACTACACTCTGTTTCGACATGCGACATCCAGGTTAGCTTAGGTTAAGTTAGTTTATAATGTAAGGAAAATTTAAAAAGAAAATTAAATATTTAATTATTTAAAAATTTAAAATATTTAAATTTAAAAAGAAAATTAGAAAGTTTAAAAAGTAAGGAAAGTACTACTTTTCATTGAGTGCAAAATTAGTACTTTCCTTACTTTTTTCATTATAAACTAACCTAACCAATAAAGGTTAAGTTAGTTTATAATGATTTTCAACCGATAAAGGTTAGTTTAGGTTAGTTTATAATGATTTCTGATTTCATTGAGTGCAAAAGAAGTACTTTTTTCATTATAAACTAACCTAACCAACAAAGGTTAGGCTATGTTAGTTTATAATGATTTCTGGTTTCCGATTTCATTGAGCGTAAAAGAAGTACTTTCCTTACATTTTTCATTATAAACTAACCTAACCTAACCTAACCTAAGCTGTTATAATTTCTATTGAGAAAGAAAACCTATATATAAAACCTATAAACATGTTCTTATTACATTTACCAGACTCAACCAGGGAATTATTTACTTTATCCGGTTAAAGTGATTAATTCTAATTATTCTAATTATTCACTTTAACTGGAAATTATTAATAATAACCGGATTTATAACTTTAACCGTAATACACACACACACACACACACACACACATATAAAATTACGGTTTATTATAATAATAAATATATAATAATAAATAATAAAAATATTATTATTATTATTATATATATATATATATATATATATATATATATATATATATAATGTAAAGAGATAGTATATCCAGGCCTTAAATCAAAATCAATAAATGGCTTTTTCTCACTCTTTAGGTTATCCACAGTGCAAGTTTTTCAACTTTTTTTTTATTCACCCTTTACTATAAGATTTAACATAATCATTCAAATGAGCGCTGTGCATTCTTTCTAATCGATTAGTTAAGTTATTAAGTGGTTATAAGTGTCATTGCAGAATTAACTGCTTATTTTCTCGTCATGTCCACACATGGCGAGAAAATAAATTTGTTATTATTAACAAAGACAAAGAAAAGATTTAGAAATAAAATATATAATGTCGAACTTACCTGAGAGGATATCCGGAAATATGTATTACTCTCCAAATTTTGTTTCTGTGGTCCAGGCGTATGGTCCGGCATTGTAAGGCATTAGCTCTAACTGTCACTTTAATGTCTGGGTCTACACTAACAATGAAATCGCACAACTGTTGCAATTCCAAAGAACCATACTATTGTTTATGTTAAGTTCTCTGTTGGTTGGTTGATTGTTAAATTGGGTGGTGAACCTATTACGAAAATATCTGTTAAAAAGCAGGGATTAATACTTAAGGACAGAAGGTTTATTATTATTATTATTATTATTAAACACAAACACCGCTGACAAACTAAACGAGATGGTGGTATAATAATATTTACAAAACATAAATTAGAAGTAATAGAAATAAACTATAAATTAGAATTTGCAGAAAACATACGCATCGAAGTTAAAAAAATAAAAAGAGAGAACTCCTTGATATTAAACGCATTATTCAGACCATCCATTTTAATCACAACGAGATTTCTAGATGACTTAAACAGACGGCTTTCTGCCACGGAAGAAGGCGCCTCAGAATACCTGATAATAATAGGTGACGTGAACAGAAATAACAAACCAACACAATACCTAGAATTCTTATCAGCATATTACATAACCCCATTCTTACAGTCGTATACACTAGAAGACATAGTCGAAAATACAATCATCTCATCCTGTATTGACTACATAAATATACGGGGCCCTTGCAAACAGCTATACAGCAGCCGTCATAAGGTGCAAACAGGCAGAACACAATGTCGCTGCATTACAGTTACATACTGAACTCGTACCATTAAAACTCGTTGAGACTACAAAACAGGGGAATTGTCACTGGTTGGATAGCAGTGAGAAATAAAGTCTACGAGGTTAAGTGTGTAATGTCTAGCACTTGAGAGAGTTCTCAGATTATTATAAAAGAATCCTAAACGAAACAATAGTAAACGACGAAATCAGAAAAAAACAGACTGGATGCAGATAGTATCTTTCGACTCTGCTGACGCAATATTTAATAATCTTAAACTTGCATTTAATAAATTCCATATCAAAGCATTAACAAAAATATAAAAATACGCTCCCAAACCAGACGGAATCCATGAATAACAGACAACATACAGAAATAATAGACATACAGATAAAAGACGCCCTATGGAAACAACTTAAGAAGTCACCTAACAACCGCATTACAAGCTGAATACAAAAGAAAACGGAATCTCCTATCATCATAGATTAGAACTGCAAAAAGAAACTATTATACTTACAAATTAATAATAGCTTAGAACGACATAAAGGAAACCTGGCACCTGATCAACGAAAGGCTGGACCATACACACAAAACCACAGAAACAATAAAACACAACAATAAAAACAAAAGTAGAACTGTCACTTGCAATTCAACAAATTAACCGTAACAAAGGAACAGGCATAGACCTTTAATCAGACCAAAAGGCATCGAAAAACACTGAACAAACCAATGACCAGTTACACTAAAACGTCTGAACAAAATCTTCGAAACGGGGCATATACCTGAAACACTAAAGACTGCATTAATCACTCCCATATTCTGTGTGCATAGGTTTAACATATGCACACAAAAAGAAATATTATAAATAATTACAGACCCATCCCCGCATTTTCTGTAATCAACGAAATCATGGAGTGCATTGTGTATTGCAAACTCTCCACATACATAGAAAAATTCCAAATCATCCCAAAACACAACATGGCTTTCAAAAAAATAAAGGCACATCAACAATTCTGGAAGATTTCACAGACCTAATAAAAGCATTAGATAAAAACAGAATAGTATTAATCGTTTTCATTGATCTAACAAAAGCGTCTGACACACGAACACACAAAACCTTGTTGAAGAAACTAACACAATGGCAATTGGAGGTCACCTACTCCAGTAGTTCAAACCTTACAGAATGCACATCATAGTTATAATAATAGCGCATTTTAAAGAGTTACGGTAACCTGTGGATAACCACAGAGATCCCTTTAATCACCAGTTCTGTTTAACATATGCACACACGATATTAACCATCTTCCCCTAAATAGTAATATCTTCCAATTCGCAGACGATACGGCCATAATATCCATCCAAACAACGCAAATATCAATTGCACAAATATGCAACACAACATCAATCTGTTAAATGACTGGCTAACTGAAAACAGCATATATATTAAACCTGAAAAAACGACGCTAATGATATTCAAAACTCCCCAGAAACTGAATACCCATACAAAGTAAATATCTCACTATCCAACATCCATCCTCCTATACAAAAACGCTGATCGTAAAACTACAACCAACGCATAGGTAAAAACAACACGCTATCTCGAACTTCATCGATGCTGATAAAAGTTGGAATAGCCATACAAACTACCTACAAAACAAACTCAGGATAATAACAAGGTAACTATACCGATTACAAGACATTGCTCTGACGCACATAAAAATACTAATCTATAAAACATATGAAAACATTTTAAAATACGCAGTTACATCATACGCATTCTGCACAGACTACAAACTTAATGGATTACAATCGTTGCAAAATAAAATGGTAGAACTGATATTCTGGGAACAAAGAGAACAGCACACCCTTAGGCAGGCAGCAACGACAGACCACAAAATATTTAAGGTGAAAAACGTATGCCACTACACAGTCAAGTTGAAACATTACTTCAGTCCAACCTACAGAGTAACCAGAACAACATATCAGAAAACAAGGCCACAGTCAACAAACTACATAACATACAAGTATAATAATCACAATGGAAAAGCTACCCGAAACTTCTACATACCTGACATGATTAACAAACTGTCGTTCGACGACAGACACCTAGGAACTTACAGAGAACTGAAACAGGCGATCTGTAGATATTATAGAGAGACTGAAAATTAGAGGGGAAATTTCTCTCTTTCTCTCTCTCTCTCTCTCTCTCTCTCTCTCTCTCACACACACACACACACATACACACACACCTATAACACATTCCTCTTAAACACCATTAGAAGGACACAAACATGCCATATCCAAATCAATATATATATATTGATTAAGATATATATACATCGCCACACATATATATATACATATATATATACGTGTGGCGATTAGTTTTTACTCGGTTGTTATACATTTCAAAAAATATATTTAATGACTCCAAGACCGAGATAACATATAAAGATTTTAATGATAAATACTACTAGTTTCGGCATATAGCAGCCTTCTTCAGGTATTTATAAAGGAAAGGAATACTAATAAACATTGAATTTTTTAAACAAACTGGAAATTACAGGTACAAATTGCCTCACATAATCGATACATAAAAACGTTGTATTTTTCAAGTTGTTCGAACTGGCGTGCCATTGTTTGTTGCAATTGTGCGTGCAATATTGGCGTACACGTGAACTTGCACGCACAATTGCAACAAACAATGGCACGCCAGTTCGAACAACTTGAAAAATACAACGTTTTTATGTATCGATTATGTGAGGCAATTTGTACCTGTAATTTCCAGTTTGTTTAAAAAATTCAATGTTTATTAGTATTCCTTTCCTTTATAAATACCTGAAGAAGGCTGCTATATGCCGAAACTAGTAGTATTTATCATTAAAATCTTTATATGTTATCTCGGTCTTGGAGTCATTAAATCTATTTTTTGACATATATATATATATATATATATATATATATATGTATATATATATATATATATATATATATATATATATATGTATATATATATATATATATATATATATATATATATATATATATATATATATATATATAGGTTGGGTGTGCTGTCTTGTTTTCCAGGAGGGTGGGTGGGGGAAAGCTTGGAGGCAAAAACTACATCAATAAATTTTTATAATTATGGATTTAATTAAATAATTAAATCAACAAACGTCTTTTATCTTATTTTTATGTAATTATTTGTCGATTTTATCTATAAATACATTATTTTCATTTTGCATCGATTTTAGTGATCTTTAATTCTTGGGGGGGGGTAATCAGAATTAATAGTTTTTAGAATTAATTTCATATATTAAAAAATGACCGCATATTTTATTAAAAATCAACTAATTAATTAATCCTAAATTAAATTATTTCAGTTTAAAAGCAAAAAAATTATAAAACTAACAAGTAAAATAATATTAAATTACATTCACTTACCTTTTAAAAATGTATTTTTTTGTTTAAATTTGTTTCACTATAAATTTACAATTCACACTTCACTCTGTAACTTACTATTCAGAGCAAACTAATCTGTCACTGTTCACAAATCAGAAAAAGATGAACCAAAAACAGGAACACGTGTTTTATTACTGCAATAAATCCTGTGTTCAATGGCTACCCTGCAACAGGCCAACCCATAATAAAATTTTAAGACTAACAAAGCGTTCCCAGGATCGAGAGTGTAAGAATACATATCTTAATCAATTTTACGATTATAATTTGTGGGATTTTTTAATCGATCCCTGGGAGAAGTACTCCTCCCCCGCAGACGCCCATGACCGTGGGATTGCATTTTATCGATGTATGAAAGTTTTGAGAGGGCACAGCGCATCATCACTCATCTTAATTCGTCCAATGCAATTAATTGCAAGACAACTTTGAATACTTCTGCGTAGAGTGGGGGAACAATCTGTTTTATGATCGATTTGGAAAACAACAATACAAGAGGATGCTATATTTGGTTGGTATATTTGAAATACCCAAAGATGAAAATATGTGAACCATTATTTTTAAGACATGTGAGAATAGTAGAGAATAAATGTGAGTAGAAACACTTTCATTAATCTTCTTCTTCTTCTTCTCTTCCGTCTAAGACGGGTTGAGTCTTCTGTTGAGCAGGATCTTCCACTCTTCTCTATTCCTTGCTGTTCGAAAAAGTTCCTTATATGTTCTGATTCCCGAGATGTTCTTTATTAATTTCAGCCAGGTAATTCTTGGTCTTCCGGGTCTTCTTTTTTCAGTTGGAAAAGTATTGATTAGGACGTTAGGAAGTCTGTCTGCATCCATGCGTACAGTGTGTCCAAACCATCTCAGTTGTTGTTTTCTAATTTTTTCTATTATTGTCTTTTTATACAATAGTTCTTGTCTGATTGTGATGTTTGTTTTCTTTTCTATCCAACTTGTTCTATTTATTTTTCTTAAGTATTTCATTTCAAATGCCAGCAGTTTTTTCTCCTCTCATTTGTTAACTGTCCACGCTTCTGCTCCATAGATGACTGTTGGTATAATTATTGCTTCATATAGATTGATTTTGGCTTGTTTAGATATCTTGTTTGTTTTCCAGATTTTCTGTAATTTTCCCATGGTGGTCCATCCTATCGCTATTCTGTGTTTGATTGTTTTGAGTTCATCTATTGTTTCTGTTAGTTTTGATCCAAGGTATATGAAGTTGTCTACTTGTTCAAATTGTTCTCCGTTTAGGGTGGCTGAGATGGTAGTTCTGTTCCTCCCTATTTTCATCACTTTTGTCTTTTGTATATTTATTGTCATGTCATATGTTTTACAGGTTTCATTTAGCTTGTTGATCAACTTTTGTAGTTCATTTGGGGTTCTTGCAAGAAGGACGAGATCATCTGCATATTTGAGATTATTTATGTTTAAACCGTTGACATTGATTCCAGGCTCATTGTATATTGCTTTCTTTACAACTTCTTCTAGATATATGTTGAATAGGCATGGGGATAATGGGCATCCTAGTATTACTCCTTTTTGGATCTCTATGGGTTCTGTTGAGTGTGTCCTTTTTAATTAGTGCATTTGTCTTAGAGTAATATTTTATCAGAAACTGTATTATATATTTGTCTATTGCTTTTTCTAGTAGAATTTTGAGAAGGATTCCTCTGTTGATGTTATCGAAAGCTTGTTTAAAGTCCACAAAACAACAATATAGTTCTTTATGGTCTTCCCAGCTAAGTTCTGCTAGTTGGTGCAATGTGAAAATTTGGTCTATTGTTGAATAATTTCCTCGGAAACCAGCTTGTTCTATGCCTATCATTTCTTCGTAGGTGTTTTTTAATCTATTTTGTATAATTCTCATGAATATTTTATAGGTGTGAGGGAGTAAATTGATTGGTCTGTAATTTCTGCAGTCTCTTTTGTCTCCTTTCTTGTATATTGGGATGATCTTTCCAGTTCTCCAGTCATCTGGGATCTCTCCTGTTTATAGTATTTTATTGAATATTGCATTTTACTCCTAACATCCACTTTCAGATTTTCAGTTCCAGAAAACATACGTGACAGCTGTTTGTAATAAAGCCATCGGATATAGTAATCTCTCAACTCACGACAGTGACAACATTCAATTGGATTGGATGACCCAATAACCAATCACTGCCGCAAGGTGCTGAGTAAGCTGAAAATTTAAGCTCGCCTAGTCACGCCTTCTCAGCAGTTTAAAAATAATAAAACGCTAAGAATTAGACAAGCTGCACCCTATTTACATCTTTTCAAATGGCTCAAAGTTGTATGCATTTTGAAAGAACATCCGGGCTAGTTACATGAATGTGATGACTTCTTCATGAAAAGCGCCTTCTCCATGAAACAGTAATGCTTTATTATCCTCATGAAGAGGAAAATGAAGCACTAGTACAGAATACTGTGTTCACTTTTAGGAATCACGGAAGTCTGCAAATAATTGGTGAGCCTTTAACGGGAATAAATGCAAAAATATAATATCGGTGATACTGATATTTCGTGGACGAGCACCGCACACCTGGATTATTCGTCCCTGACCTTTACCACGAGTTTCCTCAAACTTGCACTACGTGCAGAGACCCCCAGACTTGCACTACGTGCAGACGCAAACCTGACTTACTTGCCTGTTGTTTGCTTACTTGGAAAATAGAATTAAAACCAACTTTATATTTATATATATAAATTATCTTAGTATCTTTAATGTATATTATACCCATAGTTAATCAACACCTGGCTGGCTATAGGTATTGAAGCAAAACCATGAAACCACCTCCATCTATTATCTTCCTCAGATACGCTCTGCAGAAGATTCGAAGAAGCAAGAAGAAATGCTACCCAAACAAAATTATTGTTATTATTATTATTATTATTATTATTATTATTATTATTATTATTATTATTATTATTATTATTATTGATTCAAAAAATAGCAAGTTTAAAAAGTGAAATGGATCCATTCATCATTCCTTACTGATAGCAAAACAAATACTCTGTAAATATAATTTGCATATTAACATATTGAAATATAAATGTATTTGACAAAATGCAAAAAAGAATTTTATAAATATAAATAATTTCCACATCCAGTACCGTTAATGAGAAAAATATCTCTCTTTTATATATGCAATGAATCATTAAATGAATCATTGCATACATATATATATATATATATATATAATTATATAATAATATCTACAGATATTATTATTATTTATTTAATAATAAAATTATTTAATAGTAAATTATTATTATTAAAGTTTCTTAGACTAACTAGATATTAATAAATAATTCACAAGTGTAGCAAATAATTGGGAAAATATTAGTTAACTTGCGACTCTTTTCACAGAAATCCTGATTTTCTACTATGTGTGTGTCGGGTAAAATTCATATTTAATCCCCATCATCATTCTACGATTCTCTGTATATGTAGTTTACCTTTGTGTTATAACTAATGCTGTCTATTAAAGAAATATCAAGAAGATTTCAAATAAAATCGAATTCAAATAAAATTCATCATTGCCTGAAATCAAATTTCTTCAAATTTAACAACACTGTATACAAACAATTGGAAGGCCTAGCCATGGGTAGTCCTCTGTCACCACCATGTGCAGACCTTTTTATGGAAAAACTTGAAAAGGATATTCTTTCCACCATTGTACCAAAACCGTCAATTTGGTGGAGATATGTCGATGACGTGTTCATCATCTGGAGAGATACCATGGAAAACCTTCTCGGGTTTCTGAACAAAATCAACTCACTACACAATAAGATCAAATTCACTATGGAACTAGAGAAGAACAAAGAACTTCCTTTTCTTGACATCCTAGTGAGGAGAGAAGATAGCAATTTCCAACTGTCCATTTACAAGAAACCCACAGATACTGGTAGATATCTACATTTTCGTCCAACCATCATAGATCACAAAAACACAGCATCATTCACATGCTCCGTAAAGAGAGCCTTAAGGTCTATTTCAAAAGAAACAGATGTGCAGAGAGAACTGTCACTAATAGCGAACACTCTATCTCTTAATGGGATACCCTTCTAACATTTTAAATAAATGACTATTTAAAGACAACCACCAACAATGTGTTACGGTGCCCCAATATGTGTCCACAGCTGTCATTCCATATATTAATTCAGTTTCCACAAAATTGGCGAGACTGTTAAAAGCTCATAACATCAGAGTGGTTTTTAAACCAACTACCATGATCAGACAAATCTTAAGATCACCTAAAGATGAGGTACCTTTCTTCAAATGTCCTGTAGTATATGAAATCCATGCACGTGTGGCCTTTCTTACATTGGTCAGACTTCGAGAAGTTTTGAAATAAGACAGAAGGAACATGTGGGGGATGTCAATCATAATAGAATCATCACATCTGGTTTAGCTCATCATTTCTCAACATCAAATCACGTTATAGATTGGAAAAACAGTTCTATGCCTTACATCGAGAATGACTACAGATACAGAACTTCAAAAGAAGTAGCTGTGGTACTACGCACAGGCAATAATTTAAATAGAAATCAGGGTATCATTCTTAAAGACATGGAAAAATCTCATCATCTCTCTCAGTTCGACAGAATTACAATATGCAAAAACTACACAACACGTGGTCATGTACCGGATTCTGACTGAAGCTTTCGAACACACGCACGCCTTCAAACAGAATGCTCAAATGTAACGGCCTAACAGTTACTAAAGTGTATGTTTGAAATATAACTCAATGCATTTGTTTTCACACCAGTTCAGCTTTGAAAATGCTAGACAGTGGCTAGTGAAACTTGTTGGCTCTTTGTATATTTTATCATTTATCTTCTGGTCTTTTAATAATAAAAGTTCTTTATCCTTGCGTTGTCAGGCCGTTAAAGTAATAAATAACCCTGGAAATTATTTACTCACCTCGCTTCCTTTTTGTTGCTTTATTCAAACGTTGAAGAATTAAAAGTTTTTCTCAATCAGAAAATTTCTCTTCTTCAAAATATAAATGGATTCGCTTAATGGACACATTTGTGCATAAAAAAATCCTGCGGGTAAAATTCCATTCTTCGGGTTGTATTGTTCGCCACTTGGTAACAAGATTAAAATGGGATATTTTAAAGCCGTAAAATAAAATAATAACCTACACATATTTTCTTATATTTTGATTTATTCATTATGACCCATAATCATCTTTAAGAGACTCTTGTTAACCTTTAGCGTTTGATTTTTTTTCCAAAATATGGTAATAAAAAAAAACCTAAATTATCTTGATATATTCTCTTTAAATTTCATTAGTATAAAATAATATACATTTTTATATATAATAATATTGTAAGTTTAATATTATAGTAAACTTTTTAAAGATTTTTAGATATAATTAAGATTCTAAATTTAAAAAAAAATTGATTAAACTACCATTATATTCTTTGCGAAAAGTTTTTATAAGTAATTTACAAAAAATATTTTTAAGAAGTTAGTTATGAGCATATGCTATTCTCCCTGATGTTTTCGGAGTCCCTGTGGAGATCTCATCAGACAAGTAGAAGTTGAACTGCAACAAGAGCGGCAGAGAAGAGTCGAAGACTTCGATTTTCGAGCGAGACTATCTTAGATATTTGAGAAAACCAACCTTCCGCCGCATTCCACAACGTTGGCGGCAAATGACGATCGAAAGGTTTACTACATCCTAGAGAACGGCCAAATGCTAAATTCATCTCAGATAATTCTCCGACATTTCTATCAGCACTACTTAGGCGCCTTTTCTGATCAGCAGAGCACAGATGACTTTAGCGAGTGCGACATTACATGTCTTAGCGCTCTGCATGACAGGCCGATAACTGCTGAAGAAATAAAAGCAGTCTCCAAAACAATGAAGGCAAGACAAACCCCGGATTAGACGGGTTGGTGATTGAGTTTTATTGAACTATCTGGGAAGTCGCTTCACCGATATTAGTAAAAATATTTAACGATTTCCTCACTTAGGGAAATATCCCCGACGATTTTTTTTTTTTTTTTAATTCCACAAAAAGACCGGGATCGGTCTTTAGCAAACAGCTGGCGACCGATCTCCCTGACAAATTCGGATTATAAAAAATTTGACAAAATTATCTGTACACGCATCAAATGCACTGTAGAAAATGTAATAACGAGTTCTCAAGTTTACGGAGTCACGGGCAGATCGATGGAACTAAATCTCTTTCTCATAAGAGATCTAATCCGTCTTTGCAGAAACAAAAGCTGTCCTTTGGCACTTCTCTCAACAGATCTGGAAAAGGCGTTCGATAGTGTGAGGCACACGTACTTGCAGGACATCCTTCAAAAAATAGGGGTGGGACCTGGGCTTCGGCGCGTAATCAAAAACATGTACGCAGAAGCCTCTACGCAAATGTCTGTTAACGGGTTTCTCTCGAATCCAATTCTTATATAAAAAGGGGTAAGGCAGGATTGCCCGCTAAGCCCTTTCTTTTTTCATTAGCGCTGGAACTCCTTATCCGGAAAATTGATAATACTCCCCGCAATCCCGTTACCGCTAGTCTCCAGACAGAGCAAAAGTGTAGCATATGCCGATGATGTAGTGGCTACGCTCAGAGACTCTGAGTCCATCTACATCTATTTCGGCATTTTGCAAAAATTCAGCATAATCATACGTGCCTTCCCTATGATTTAACACCGCAAACTCAGTCTCTTACAGTACTTGGCGGTCCCTTTCCCGCGACTCCAGTACTGCCCTTCTCAAAACTACTGGAAGCCTGCGGGGAAAAACTAAAACTGTTTAAACCCAACTATTTCTCATTTTACGGAAGAGCAATAATTATCAAAACCATTATTACGCCAATGTAAATGCATACAATGAATATTATTGATGTCAAGGGAATAGAAGAAAATCAGCTTTACAAACCATCGATAGACTTTTTCTGGAATAATAGAAAACAAGAAGTCAGGAAAGACTATCTAAAATTAAAAAGCATTCAAGGGGGGATTCTCACTTCTCGGTTTTAAATGTTTATTTTACGCAAACAGTCTTAAAACCATACGAAAGGCTTTAAAGTCTAACCATATTTCAGGCAACTTAATTAAATACTTCCTAGGATATTTCCTTCCCAACTTCGGGATCACGAGTCACGCTGGTCCCTGCGCTGAGGTTGTGCTCAACTGGTATTATTAACTTAGAAAAGACATCAAAAAATTTAAAAAAGGGAATGGATATATTAAAATTAAAATCACAAGCAGTATACTGGGAATTTTTCTATCTTTCCAGATATGATGTACCAAATTTAGATAGAAATATAGAAATCCTATTCCAAAACATCAGGAATAGCTGGAGACAGCCGTTTCACAGGGATTTAGCATGGCGAATAGCCTATGAACAACTTCCTGTGAAACTGTTAAAGTCCCTCTATAGACCCAGTCTGTGCGACCCCTTCTGTGACGTCTGCCAGAGCATTGAAACGGTGGGACACTTCTTTTACTTTTTTGCCATGCTGTATTCTGTCAAAAGCCTTCGCAAAATCCAAACGTATCATGGTGTATCCATTCCCCTTGTCTAGTTCAATGATAACATTGTTATAGCATGTGAGCAAGTTGCTAAAACATGACTTTCCCTTAGTAAACCTATGTTGTTCATTGCAAACTAGAGATTCAGTGTCAACCTATTTCTGAATGCGAGCCTAACCAATTTTTCCAAAATCTTCACCACCGTTCCTGAGATACTAATTGGCCGATAGTTGAGACATCGGTCTTTGTATCACTTTGTATCACATAACACGCGACCCACCACACCCTGTTTACGCAAGTCATGTGGTTCACCAGTGAGATCACATATCCTTTCTAATCAACAACACACCGCAAAATCCAAAACACACAGGCAAGCACAGAACACTTAAACACGAATTATCCAACTGAATCAACACAATTAGTAAAGCGGATAACACCTACATACGCGTTACAAAAATCCCAGCACTACGGCATTCAACTCCCACGTTCCATCCATAAAAAGAACCACTCAACATAAATAGTGCTTGCTACGTTCACGCTCTTCATAAAAGCAAATCCTGGCTTCGAAGTCGGATATCCAGTGGGATTATTCCATTGCATTAAACAAGTTATTCCCATAACCATAATTATGTTATTGGCATTACTATTATTCACTTACCAACGAATATTGACTCTTGAGTGAACTCTATCAATATAAATAGCCTTAATGATAATAATCTCGATGTCGAATGCATATTTATAAAAAATCGAATATTTAGAATTCTAAACTTAATCTGTGCAGTAACAAAACTACCTTAATTGTTAATGATAGTATGTATGGTTTATGATGATGAAGATGATGGTTTTTATGTATCTTAATAAAGTGCTATGTTGAAAATAGTGTTATGCACATAACACTATTTTCAACATACACATAACATGTGTATGTTGAAAATAGTACGTATGAATTACGAAGTTCGAATTAATAATTAAAACTATTATTGTTATTATTAATCCACATGAAGGAATTGTACTTATTTTATAAAAAGCGGAAGCACTACTCAGTGCTAAAGCTTTTGTATTATAGTGTTATTCTGTTTGTTTCTTTTTGTTTTATTTATTTATTTTGTTTTGTGTATATGTGATTTCTTTGAAAGAGAATAAATATTTTAAAAAATATTAGAAGGCAACACAAATTAGGAGCAGATTTGCAGAAGCTCAACGAACAGTGAAACAAATGCTAGCAAGGAAAAAATCGGAAAAATTTCCTCTAAGCCGATGAGTGATTGTTAAACTCTAATCAGAAAATGAATATTTTTCATATTATTCATATTAAACACTAAGATATCCATTAGTTATAATTACCTGCAACAGATCCGTTGCTTCATTTCATGTACGTTTTCAAATGAAATCCAGCAGTTGGATTCTCCTGAAGTCCAAAGACCACCACTTCTTCGAAATATACTCATGTGAAGCTCGGTTAAGGTTTATAAAAAGAAAGAACAAAGATTAGTAAGCTGTTTAATAAAAAATATAATACGATTAAAGGACAAAGTGAGTTCAGGAAAGAATTGGTTCGTAGTAATTATTTTCGTTCTGCTGGACTCAGTGGATTCATGAGGATGAAGTCGCTATTAAGAGAGACAACGAAAATAATGTGTTTAAGGATCAGGAGCAGGAGAGGGGATAACGCATAACGAACCATAAACAGAAGACAGGATTGATGGTTCAAGAACCAAAGTTGCCGAAATATTAGTGAATTTGAGGAATTATGCAGAGAAGGCATCGTAAAATATTTTTAACAAGCAGATCGGACCCACTTGAAGGGACCGTTAATTGTTCCGAATCAGCGGAATCACCCCAGTGATTCCACTAACAGTAACTCTTAGGCAATAAGAGAAAAGATAAGCAATTCAGAGCGCTTCCTTCTTTCTAACTGACTTCATTCCTGCGCGATCGAAATTAAGCCATTGAATTAACTTCGTAATGCCTTTGACGAGATTGCTTCAAGACGCCCACTCGCTCCAAATTGCTTTTTGAATTTGTGAAGGAGCGAAAGAACTGCAGAAAGAATGAAAAGTGAAACAAGGACACATTTGCCTTAGGAAGTGATGGAAAATATTAAAAGGGTGTAACAGGAGAATAACCAAGAGGTAGCTGCATTTAAATTTCAGACCCGCTATTTTTGAAATATTTAAAAAATACATGAAAAGTTGTTCATTTTCAGAGGATTTCTTATCATCTTTTAATAAGAACCGAAGTGAAATCACCATCACCGCATTGATAACTGAAAGTCTGCAGAAAATGACACGATCAACATCAACACCCCCCCCACCCCCCCACCCCCCACCCCACACACACACAGAATACAACGAATACAGGTCAGAAGAATGAACATGAAGAATACGAAACGAATTCATTCTCAGAAAATATCCGATACAAATCCAAGAATTAACTACGTGTTTAAGATGGACTCTGTCTTTCGTTATAGACATAAAAAGGGCAACATTAGAACACAGAAACCCTAAAAATGACTGTTGAGGAGATAAAATGAAAATGATAGTGAATCACTTTGGAATTCTAGATTTTAAATCTTGCAAATAAATTTAAATTAAAAAAGACCCCACTGAACGAGTACTAAAAAGAACAAAATAATGTCATCCACGGGTAACAACTTTCAAATATCAATCCACCATACAACTTACTACAGATATTAACATGCCTAGAGCATAAAGAAAACTCGTTTTTTGGTATGAAATTTATATTTAGAAAAAAATAAACCAGTACTTTTAGATAAGTTATTTGATATTAGCTTCTTAGATATCCGTTTTTTTCGCTGTGTTTCGGTGCATTTCCATTTTATAATTGCGTTTATGTAGCCTTATTAGAAATATGCGTCCTATCAAGTGTCATCTCCATACAGGAGGTTGACAATTATTGATCTCTACCTGCAGTCTAAAATGTGCAGACAAAGGGTTCTAACGGCGAGTTAAGATGGTGAGGGAGCAATTAGTATCAGATACTGCTTGGGTTGTAAAAAAAGAATTACGTTTAAAGTATTGGCTTTCTTTGTGGATCCTCTCTCTTTCTCTCTGTTTGTACTCGCATCTGAGATTTCTCTACATATAATATTCCATGTACAGCATATTTCTTCTTATATTTATCGTTTTAATGTAAATTCTCCTGTACTTCGTAAGATGAGGTAAATGAGAATGATGCCGAAGTAGGGTAATCCGCTTTAAGTCCGGTTTTCACTTAATCTAATATATGTGCTATAAACTGACAGAACTACTCTATTGAGACAAACGTACTTCCTTTTCCTATTGAGCATAAAAACTACAAATGTGCATGAAGTGCATTCCTATATGCAGGCAGTCTTCCGAACACTAGCGCACACACGCTCAGGATGAAATGTAGCAACATTTCATTTGTGAGAAATACATTCATATTTCAAAATGGGAATCGAAATAACTAGCGAGGTCCTTCTTAGCATATTTACCGCCTCTTCTGTGTTCTGCTTATAAGGATAACCTTTCCCTGATACTCTTGTAAATTTTTCCCCTCGTTTTGCTTGAATGAGCCCTAAGGGATTTCGTAATGCATTTATTATTAAGCAATACCTTATTCAAAATAATTATTTATTTATTTATTTATTTATTATTATTATTATCACATGGTATTATTACACCAGATCATAGAGGTCAAGTTCATGTATTTTATACAGCAACTTTTCTGGGTTTTTATAGAGTTCACATTTGGAAATGTTCATGCAGTTTAGCAAATGCATTGGTGATCCTTCCTTGATGTTACAGATTTTGCAGGTGGGGAAGACTTTTATGCCATTGCTAAACTTGACTGGTCTTGTGTGGCCGGTCTTGAGGCGAGAGATCATGGTAGTGGCACTGCGATGAAACTTGGAGGTGATGGTAGCTCCTGGAATTTCTGCTAAGTACCAGTGGTGAGTCATGTGCTGAAGAATTGTTCTTTTTATGTTTTCTCTTTTGGGTGGTTTTAAAAAGATTGAAATCTGTGGTATCACTTGATGTTGCGCCCATTTTTGCTACTTTATCTGCAGTTTCGTGTCCCTTTAATCCCACATGGGATGGGATCCATTGGAAGATTATTTCGGAATCCTTATGTAGTTTGTTTATGTTTTTTGCTATGTCTCTAAGTATTTCTTGATGGCTAGTATAGCAGTTCTTAATAGCTTGAAGGGCTGCTAAGGAATCTGTGAAAAATATAAACTCCTTCGGGTTTTGTTTGTCCAAATATTGCAGTGCTGTGTTAATTGCTCTTAATTCTGCATGGTGTGAGTTGCATCCAATACTATTAGTTGTTTTTAGTTCTATATTATGAGAGCCATAGATGAGTATGCCAATCCCAGAATTGCCATTTGGATTTTTGGAGCCATCTGTGTAGATCTTTTTTGAGTCAGGTCCATATTCCATTATTTTTGAAAGGGCTAATGATCTCAAGATTTCAGGGTTTTCTAGACTTTTTCCCTCATCTTTCCCTATTTCAGAGTTGATAACTATATTTTTCCTGTCCTTATTTGGAGGAAATGCTGGGTAGTTGGCTATTTTATTTGGACAATCCAAGGAAATTTTATTTTCTATGATTTTATGCATTGTTGATTTTTTTTTATTCTGTTTGTTGGTTTTCATTTCTTAAGAAGTTCACTTGTTCTATGATGTTCAAGGTTGGCTCTTTTTTCTACAAATTTGGTAAGATTTTCTTGCCACCCAAATTTTAAAGGAACAAGGTTGGATTCGAATTCAGCTATTTTTCTAGGAGTTGTATTCCTTAGTCCACATATGATTTTAGCTGCATTTTTCTGAATTTTTACAAGCTTGTCTAAACTGGTTTGCGATGTTTGCATCTACTTTTAAATATATTATTAAAATTTCAATAACATTTTAGTGAAATTCTTCTCAACTAAACTTTGATTTATACTAAAAAGTCCGGATGAATGAATTAGTTCCTAGGGTCACATCGTGAGGTACACAGTGTCACGATATTCGCAAAGTGCAAAGTGAAAAGCTACGTGAAAATGTTGTCATTATATAATATAATGGTATTGTATAATATAATACAATATAATACATAATATAATGCAATTACCATTATATAATATACTGGTTGAATGAGCGGTTAGCGTTTTCCCTCTACAATCAACAGGTTGCGAGTTCTAATCCGCTTGTGGTGGGAGATGGATTTCAGAAACCGGTGAGAGACCATCACCTCGCCTAATGCAGGCCTGAAGTGCCTGAAAAACGCCTGTGTTCAGTCATTACAGCAGGAATTCAGGACTATTTAAATAAATATTTATACGAAAAATGTATAAAATTAATAAAAACAAACAAACAAACAAATCCTTAGACAACCATGTACGAATGTATCAGAGGTTTACGAATAAACCTTTCCTGAGCGGGAGCCACCCACTCATCCACACACAACACACATACATGTATATATGAGGTTATTAATATACCGTTATGAAGAGAGTATATTTTCAATCTTCTTTACACTAGACTAGATATGGAAGAAGAAATATGCAAAGCCACTTTTTACAAATGACAATTTCACATTAACTTCTGCGTTAAAGTGTTTAGATGTTCAAGAAAGATGCGATCGACCGTAGCTACTTATTTCGGTACTCATTTAAACAAAACGAAACAAAAGCAAATAACTTATGAATTGTTCTTAATAAATAATTTTAAAAATTGACTGAGATGGTTAGATTTAGTTTTTCCTTTTCACCCACATCCGATTTTGCTCTTTAAATGATGGGTGGATTGTGCGGCAGAATCCTTTCCGCGTGTTTGTTTCGATGCTTAAGTTAATCCAAGTTGTCTTGAGTAAATGGTACTGTCTGGTCTTGTAAGCAATTATCTTGCAACATTTAATAGCGATCAATATTACTGTCATAAGTTTAAATAAATAACCGTTTCTGTTCACTAATTTCTTAGCCAACATTTCCTCAGTCTCCCATCGTACATAACATTCCACAGTTCGGAAACTGTTTTGATAACACCTTCAGAAGAGAGAGAGAGAGAGAATGATAATATCGTGGAGGAAACGAAAATGTCAGATGAAATCTTATTAGACGTCTTTTGCCATGTTGTGTACTCACTTTTCGATTCGTTTTCTTCGTTCGAAAACAAATTCATCAAGGATTATTCCGAACAGATTTGGAAATCTTGAATTTGGATCTGTAATAGAAGGTATCGATTCGTTTAAATACAATATTTCTCGCGATCACTTATAAAATTACGACGACTATTGTTCATAAAATTGTCGGTAAGACTGTTTTATTCGAAATATTTCTCGTATGTTTTTCCTGTTTTGCTTATACACGACACATTGGTTGATCTTCAGATGAAAGAAATTCTCTCGCCACCCACAAAATATTTTTATAACAGTGAGATGAAATAATTTCTTGTGGTCTATTTGGCAAAAAACGATGTTTGTACGATCCCCACCAACTAAAAATGTGCGAGAATGCGATCAGACAGAATGTGGTGTGTAAAATCTTTCATAATATCGACGAGAAAGTAAATTTGGTTCTTCTCCTTTTTTTGATTTTCTCAAGTATTATCGTAGCTATCTGTCTTCTACGAATCCTTTCTCTGCACTCTCTTTCTTTAGGCTGGTTGTCTTCTTATCCTCTAAAATAGTTCGTTTCTCCTCTCACCACCTGCTGCCATGCGTTGATTGCTCTCCCCGCGAATCCCGTGATTCTTCTCTATCTGCATTCTAACTATTCAACTATCTTTACGTCTTATGTATTCGAATAGCTCTGGTTTTAAATAATACTTCCCTAAATCTTCAATCAGACTAACCCAAACTGCCAGAATTAATCAGAATAAAAGAGGAAAGCAGTGAAAACATCTTTTCTGCACTTTGAAATAATTATTCAAAACAGTGATCTAAACAGGAAGATGTTTTGTGTCCAAAGATATCTGCTCACTAAAGGTTAAAACTAACAAGTTCAGGAAATTGAAGTATTTAAATAGAATAGCGTAGGGAGCTTACTACATCTATGCCATGAGTTTCCTACTCCCCATAAAAAGGCAATATTTAAAAGTACAAATACTAAGGCTTATTCCCTCCTCCAACTGATTTCATGAGTGTTGTTTTCCGATTTCAAGTAGATTGGAGAGATTCTTTCTTGTTAAAATTTAAATACCTGTTGTAGCTCCAAATCGATTGTTATTCCATCATACTTGCCGTCAATTGTAATCGTTATTGGAAAACAATTATGAGGTTTGATCATAGTTTTGCAAGTGAAGCTTGGGTTTCTAAATCTTGAGCTTTCAAATACTCGGGATTCTCGGCCATGCACATTTCGGGGTTAACTTCAATTGATTTACACTTTCGTGGGCACGATGTTTTCAGTTGGAAGAGGTTGCATATCTAAAATCCTTTAATATTAAAGAATTTGGAATATTTTGAGAAAAATCTGAATTTTTTTTAAAGGAAAGGCTCTCTCTCTCTACCTTTCCTTATTTGAAATGAACGAATAAACTGATAGAGGGAAAAAATAACACCTAAGATTTCATTTTTATCATTAGCACTATTGAAAGACAGGAAAATAAATATCGAGTGTCGTTTATGGCCAAATATCAAATCGAAGTTTGCTGTTAAACGTAAAAAAGTTTAGAAAATATCGGAAATCATTTTTAAATATTGCAATTTTAGCTCTACTCAATAGCCTGAATTTGTGTTCTTCTAAGTCACATTAGAAATATTTTATATTTCAATAGAAAACGTAATTCCTGATTGGCTATAAAATAATGTTGAGCATTTATTATTCTTTCTTTTAATTACAAAATTAAACAAAAATCCTGAATGCCGCATTTTCATTTCCAGTTGTTTTGATGAGAATCATTCTAATAAAATATTTTATTTTGTCAAGTCTGAATTTATTTGCCAGTAGTCAAAATTAACTATCGACATGCCTTGCCCATATAATGTATATGTTACCGCTAAAGTGCAGAAATCAGTTATTCTGCAGATTATCTAGGTATTGTGCAGATTAACTACGGTGATCCGTTAATGTGCGGAAAATTGTTTCATTTCTCAAATTACCTAGGTAATCTGCAAATTACCTAGGTAATCTGCATATTACCTAGGTAATCTGCAAATTACCTACTAGGCACTCGTTAAAGTGAAAATAAGATCTTTGCTGGAACAACAGCAACGTTTCTGTATAAATTAAGATAATGTTATTTATTTATTTTTTGATATCTAAAGAATCAAGTTAATACAATCAAATAATCAACAAATTAGTTGATAGAATCAATCATCAATCAATTAATATAATACAAGAAATCAAACGGTTTAAAATATTATTACAATTAAGAAAAAAAACATATGATAAAATTATGTTTACTTATTAAAAAACCAAACTAAAAGTGGAGGGAGAGGGGGGAAGGAGTAGGGAAAGGAAATGAGAGAAACAAACTTTTGAACTTTAACGATACGGAAGCCGTTAATGTGCGCATTACCTAGGTAAAATGCGGAAAACTTTGATTCCGCACGTTAACAGAGCAAATCAGTTAATCTGCAGATTAGCTAGGTAATGTGCACATTAACGGTTTTCGCACTTTAGCGGTAACATATATACATATTCCAAGATTTTTTTATGAAATATGCGTAAAATACCTTTATATACATCACATTAAACTTCATCACTGTATACATAGAAATTAATATATTTTTATATAAAACAATATTTTAAATTTAATATTATAGTATTTCTTTTTAATAAATTTAGTAACAATAAAACCAATAAAGTAAAAAATACATTTTATTCATCTACCATTATATTATTCATGTAATAATATTATAAGTAATTTATATGGAAGGAGATTGTTAGGATTGAATGGATTTATTCATTCAATCCAAATCCCTTGGAGGGTAATGGATGGCAATGCTGTAGCCAATGAAGTTCTAACTGAGGCTCGGTTATATGAATTACCCTCCTGCCATGATCAGAGCTTTAATAGCTCAATAACAACTTATCCGTACACTGCTCTCTACAGATAACGGGGAGATGAAAGCATTCTTGCATCGCCCTTTAAGCTAGCCCTTATAAGGACTTAAAAAACTATATTCCCCGTGTGGTTGCCGGGATAAGAATAACATCAATGCAAATCCAAGATTTGTCGTAAGAGGCGACTAATTGGAAGCTGAGATTCGAGAGTTTGAGTACGCTCTCTTAAGGATTTTGCCTTAAGGAGCAATTTGAGTCTCCGGAGAAGGTGTTCTCCGGCACGGCCCGCTGAGGGGCTTTGTCGTGAATGCTTTTCTTCATAATATGAGCGGTTCTGCTCTGTGGTGGTATGTCGGTGGAAGGCCAACGCTGAGATGGACGGTCTTCCGCCCACGCTTGAGTGGCCTAGGGATCGTCCGAATTTTTAGAGATTGGCTTTACTTACGTATCACCAATGTAGCTAATGCATGTCGTAAGAGGCGACTAAAATTGGTACCCAGGGAGGATAATGGATGGCAATGCTGTAGCCAATAAAATTCTAATTGAGGCTTGGCTATTGCTGTTACCCTCTTGCCATGATCAGAGCATAATAGCTCAATAACACCTTATCCTTACACTGTCCTCTACAGACAACGGGGAAGATGAAAAGCTTTCTTGCTTCGCCCCTTTAAGCCAGTCCTTATAAGGACTATAAAACTCTATGGTCAATCGACCGTTAGATGCGGTGATTAATACCCTTGCAGGGTAATGGATGGCAATGCTGTAGCCAATGAAGTTCTAACTGAGGCTCGGCTATTGCTGTTACTCTCCTGCCATGATCAGAGCTTTAATAGCTCAATAACACCTTATCCCTACACTGTCCTTTACAGATAACGGGGAAGATGAAAAGCATTCTTGCTTCGCCCTTTTAAGCCAGTCCTTATAAGGACTATAAAATTATACACTGTATTATATTATAAAAAATCAATAGATTATTTATTATTTCTAGCTTGACATTCATCCATGAGAAAAAATTTACTTTCTCGAAAACACGACATATTAAAATGTGTTACGATATAACAGGTGGTGATATGCATCGCCCACCCTGCTTCAGATGTTTCTTTTTATTATATTTTTACATAGCCAAGGACAAAGTTTCGAACTTTGATCTAAGGGGCAATGTGAATATTTGCAGTGTGATTCTGTGACGCCAGTCACAGAAGTGCAGCCTCCTGATACGAAACTATTTTAATAGCGCAAGGTTTTGATTATTCAATTATACCTTTTTCTTTCTAAATTCCTTATTAAAAACATGTATTTCATTACTAATTCTAAAAAGTGATCAACGGAATTTCAATATAACTGGCATGCTTTTCATCACCATTATTATTATTATCCTTCCAGGATTTAGACCCAGTGGCCTGTTCCTTTCTAATTCCATATTGATATATTGATATGCGCATATTTTGTCAAATACTGAGTCTATTTTTAGTTCTTTACGTATTTCTGCGCTTGTGTGTGTGTGTGTGTGTGTGTGTGTGTGTGTGTGTGTGTGTGTGTGTGTGTGTGTGTGTGTGTGTGTGTGTGTGTGTGTGTGTGTGTGTGTGTGTGTGTGTGTGTGTGTGTGTGTGTGTGTAAAGAGAGAGAGAGAAAGAGAATATGACTGGAGTACACAAAAAAATCCGTGAACCCACATGGATTGCAGTCTTGAATACGTCCCAGCCATATGCCGGTCCCGAGCCCGGATAAAACTGGGGGGTTGGGGAAAGTAATGGTGAACTATCCTGTAAAAATCTCACCAGGAATATATATGATCGGAAACGACTAAAAGGGAAAACCATCACCACACAAGTAAGAGAAAAAAGCAGGCAAAAATAAGGAACCTGTAACTTGCCACCTCATGAGCGTTTCAGTCAAATTCTCTTTTTTTCGGCAATTATAGAATAATCAAAAGTAAAATATTTAAGAAATAAAATGTTTAAAGCAAATGAATAAATGATGCTTCTTCGAAAACACTGACCTAAACATAAAAGAGAAAAAGCGTATTTATATATCGCTGGATCCAAGTATACACCATTTCTCTTTTTTTATTTTCATAGTCATGCCTGTGTGTTGCCAAGACTCCATTGAATAACTGAAATGGTTGTTTGTTTCGTCCTCAATTGTGTCTCTCCACGCTCAGAGTGATATTTTGAATACAAAGAATGAAAGAATAAAGAGCAGACAGGAGTGTAACGAGTGATTAAGAATGTATGAGGAAACGAATGTGGAAGAGAGAAACCACAAAAAGAATGTGTCGGATTTTGTCTGGTTTGTGGCCGACTGCAAGGATAGAATGAAAACGAACAGAAATATTTGACAAATGCTTGAAACTGAAAACAGGACGTTTTTTGAGACTCCTAAATAAAAAATGAAAGAAAATGAATTCCAGATGGATTTGGACGTATCTCAAAGGCAGTCACTTTTATAATTAATAGCGTGGTTGATCTATTGGAAATAATCCATCGCAGAACACAATTGAATCTTAATTCATCAAAGTGTGCCTGCATGTACGGCTATGTTGACGCACCTTTTATCACGAAGTAGAAGAAAAAATGAACTAATGGACGGGGAGCGAAAAACAAGGAATATAAATGGGGATTGTATGGATTTCGTACAAAGTACTTTCAGGCACATATCCAGAGCTATCACTAAGAGTGTCATCTAAAGAGTGTGGATACATAAAACCCTCTGGATACTCTCTCTGACCACACGCCACACTGCAAATGAAAGAAACATAAGTAGTTTATTGTGTCACTAAATGAAGTAGAGATATAACTAGAGCTTGTGAATTATTAGGTAGCAAGTAAATTTATTAATTTAAAGCGATATTCATTCAAACAACCCTGCAGTAAGCCCTCCCCCAAGGTTTTGATGCACATAACCAGTTCGGTTCAATACGTTTCGTTTTTACCTTGAGTCCAGTAAAGTGAAACCTTTTGATGGAATTTAACAGTGGACTCGATTTTGTTTATATAATCGAACTTTTCACGTAATAAAAGAAGCTGCTAATTGAACAGATCTAAATCAATCATTTGGCGCATTTCTGGAAGAAGATTTCTTTTAATCGTTTTTTAGATAGAAGCAGTCGATTGAAGATTTTTTGTAAGACATCTTAATACAGCTTACTTAAATTCACTCAAACACGATTATTGTTAAAATCAGATCGTCCATTTCTTGCATCTGCAAAGATTTAATCATTCAAATATCTTTGTATTTATTAGTCAGTGTTTAATTAGAAGGGAACTACTCTAAAGTCTACACTTTGATAGCATTCGCACAATCTTATAGTTCTTATAAGAACTGGGCGATGGACTGAGTCCTTGACTCTTTATCCCGTCATCTGAATGAAGAAAATCTGTGTGGATGGAGTGTTATTGAGCTAAAAAGCTCTAGTCATGGCTGGGTAACGGCAATAGCCGAGCTTCAGTTAAAACTTCATTAACCACAGCATTGCCATCCGCTACCCTGAAAGTCCTAAAAAAGGACTAAGAGGTTTAATATCACAGCCGCATTCGCACAATCCTTATAAGGACTGGCTTAAAGGGGCGAAGCAATAATGCTTTTTATCTTCCCCGTTATCTGTAGAGGACAGTGTAGGTTTAAGGTGTTATTGAGCTATTAAAGCTCTGTGTTCTATAATCGTATTAAATAATCATTCGTTATGAGAATTCAAAAATGGTGTAAGAGAATGATTAAACATTTTTTTTTTAAATTCCCGAACTTGAAACTTTTGAAACGATTTTATTCTAACATTCATGTTTGCGATTTAACAATAGGGAAATCATTCAGTGGATAGTGAATACGTTCATTATTTTTAAACACCAACAAGCAAAATTACAGCACTGAAAATGTATTGAAAAACTGCTAAATACCCTTCTTGCTATGACTTCTTAATTCCTATATTGAGATAATGATGCCGATACTGCTACTAGACCAGATCATCCTTTTTCCATGCACCGTTTCACAGTCCCGTATTCGGACTATAGACACTTCATAAGATCAAAGCTAACTACTCAATGGTAGTCTTCACGGTAGGAATCACTGACAGAGAAATTGCACGAGATTAAGTCTGAAATTATGCATTAGCACTCTGGTCAACTTAGAAACAGAAGAGTTGTACTTGTTAGGCTGCGCATAGTTCACAGTCATCTTACACAATCAAATCCTATCAATCTTAGAATACTGTTTTGATATTTGGGGTGGGATACGTTGATTGTACACTAAAGAAGAAAATTCGTTTATTAGGTGAGTCTCTCTCACAGCACACACAGATAATATATATTCATTTTCTCAAAGGAACTCCGTTCCTGCATTATTCCTTTTCCATTGTCATTACGGTTAAGGGCATCGTTCCGTTAAATGCTTACCACCATTCTTCTCATCATGCAACACCCAGAGTAGCCGCTAGTCAAGCGTACACTGTCGAAAACTTCAAACATATCGAACCAATGTCTCGTCATTTGCATTCATTCCATGTACTTTTGTTCTTCGAAACGGCCTCCTCACCCAGTGGATATAAAGATATCCACTAGGTGAGGAAGAAAGATATTCATGGATAACTACCGATGATGATGATGATGATTTAACTGTTCAGTCTTGTCCGACTGTTGGTAACTTTGTAGGAAAGTGATTTTCCTCGAAGTGTTTCTGCTGAGATTTGTAAAGGGTTGTTTGTAAATGATCTTCTCTGCAACGAGAAAAGTCCGCTTTTCATTTAATGGTTAGTTAAAAATATCATTTGGTTAATAGTCCACTCTTGTGCTTGTGAGATTATTGCACAACAGACAAACGCAAGAAGGCGTTCGTCTATTTTCTGATTATTTGCTTTATCCATTAAACCCATTTGCTTTATCCATGAGGTATTAACACAGACTCATTAGCTTTCATAAGAAACAGAATGCATAACATATGAGCTAGTAGTTAAAAATCTGGATTTTAAACTTTCTTCTTTGTCTTCATCTTCAGTCTTTCTCTTTTAAGGGGCCTATAAGCCCTTCAAGTGGTTCAAGTGTTGTTCGCTTTGAAAGCGTTTATTCAGTATACAAAAGTCACTTGTAAGCTCACATGTTTGTGACCGTGCACCCAAACATTTTCTGAATTTGTCTTAACTATTTCCCAGATTTTTTCTAACAATCCTTGACGCTGTCCAGAGGAGAGCAGTTCGGCTTGTAAGTAATCCCTCTCTTGCATCTTCACTTCGACCTTAACAGATTCGGTGTCTCAAAACTGTTTGTAGTAGTCTACATCAATGGCGATTGCACTGCTGAACTAGCAATCATCTTTCCTCTGCTATTCGTTATTCTAAATTCCTAGATTGTCATTTAATAATAACGATAATTTATTTTTTTTTTTTTTTTGAAATTCCAAAGAGACACACACCTTAATTTTTTTTCATATAATTTCATTCCAAATAATTTGTAAAAAAGAAGTGTTTTAAATTCAGTGGAAATTACTCATTGAATGTTGGAAGATAATAATTTGATTCTATGTTGTGAAAAAATTCAGGCAGAGTCAGTTTCACAAATGCACTAAAAGGTCTCATAATCATAATATATATAATGCATTTCTGTGTGTATGTATATATATATATATATATATATATATATACATACATACATATATATTTTCAAAATTAATTTTTACTCGGTTGGAATATTATAAAAAAAAGGTTTAATGACTATTACCGAGAGAAAAGATGACAAGATATATTTAACAAGATACTACTAGTTTACTAGTTTCGTTACATGAACATCCTCAGGTATCATAATCAAAGAAGTATATAAAAAATTACAGAGACTTAAAATTGAACTAACAGAACAAGTATAAAAAACAGTAGAGTGTTTGAAAAAACTGCAAGTATGAGTTCCAAACAAACGAATACTACGCGCTGTCGCGAGTGCGCCAGTACTGAACAGAAGCAACGTGTGCGTCAGAGAGATTGTAACTCAGGCTGTTGTTGATATGAGAGGAATCTAGAGAAATTTCCCTAGATTCAACAATCTTTCTTTCGAGTTCATCGTAGCACACATGGATGTTGGCAGTTTGAGTCCAGTTTACATCCATCCTTCTACGTTTGGATGAACACCGTAGAGATATCTCCTATAACAGGACTAGAGCTAGCGCTCTCTCTAGCCACGTTCTCTTTTCAGCTAACTCAGACGAAGGCCGCCAGCACATTGTAAACTGGACTCAAACTGCCAACATCCATGTGTGCTACGATGAACTCGAAAGAAAGATTGTTGAATCTAGGGAAATTTCTCTAGATTCCTCTCATATCAACAACAGCCTGAGTTACAATCTCTCTGACGCACACGTTGCTTCTGGCGCACTCGCGACAGCGCGTAGTAATCGTTTGTTTGGAACTCATACTTGCATTTTTTTCAAACACGCTACTGTTTTTTATACTTGTTCTGTTAGTACAATTTTAAGTCTCTGTAATTTTTTATATACTTCTTTGATTATGATACCTGAGGATGTTCATGTAACGAAACTAGTAAACTAGTAGTATCTTGTTAAATATATCTTGTCATCTTTTCTCTCGGTAATAGTCATTAAACCTTTTTTTTATACATAATCATAATATATATATATATATATATATATATATATATATATATATATATATATATATATATATATATATATATATATATATATATATATATATATATATATATATATATATATATATATATATATATATATATATTATGATTATGTATAAAAATTTTAATCACATTTTAAATTGACTTCATAATTTAAATGCGATAAATCAAGTATCTCAGAATAGCTCTGCAGTGATTTATTTTTTTCTGTGTTTAGAAAAAACACTCTACGCAATAACCATGATTAATTATTATATCGCCCATTAAAAGATTTTTCCTCATCTGTTGTGAGCATTATTGTTGCAGTATTCAAAGAAGGTAATTGAAATAATTCTGAAACGGATTGGATGAACTAATGATCTCCGACATGACTAAAACAACTGATCAAAATTTTATCCCTTACTTAATTCAAATTAGATTTCTCTTTACTTTTAAACTTTAAAAATTAAAGTTGACATAGAAGTTTCAGAACAGCAGGATTTGTCAAACAGAATCAAAGATTGATATTAGATTGAAACCAAGGAAACAAAATTATCCTCTTTCAGAGAGAGACTTATATCCATCTAGGACGACAACGTCACGAACTCCATGAAGAATTCAAATTCTTTTGACTTTGTGAGCAGGTTTAATTATTGCCGATGTGTTATAGGCCTGTTTTATGTTTGTAAAGGGGAATCTTGAGAATCTAGGGAGAAAAAGTAAACAGAAAACCTTATTACCATAGTCCGAGACCCGGGCCTTAGTGTCGATACTGAAAATGTGTGACTCGTAGCTGAATCCTTTACTAATTAACCACTATTCGGTTCATGGTGATTAACAAGATTAACTGCTCAAACAGATTCACTCATAATTTATCACAGCCTTAATTTCCCCATCTCCCTTTCTTTATTGTATTTAAATTTCTTATACGTTATTTAAATATTATTCAATAAAATGTTATTTAAGTGTTTTATATAGTTTTAAGAATTTAAATGTTTATAAATTGAACACTCTCAAATGGAATTATATTAAAATGTAAACGCTTTTAGGCTTACCTAGGCCTATTTTTCAATATCTGGTTGAGTTACCGAGGAGGATGAAAATGGTGAGGGTTGATTCCAAGCAAAAATACTGAGAGAGAGAGAGAAATATGTTTCCTGAATGAGAAGGCAGTCACTTTTCCTCAAGCACACCAATCAACTCAAACAAAACAATCGTCATTTAGCGATCCTGACCTGTATTATCCGGGTGACCTCTAAAAATACCGTAGTAGATTTTTAGCTTCTAATTACAGTACAGTAGGCTTGTTGATGTTGTGGGCATCTAGAAGTGTTTTCCTACTCGAAGAAATTCGAAGTTTAATCACATAAACTCGAAAAACACGCACGCACTTCTTCCACTCGAAGTGCGGGCGTGCCCGCACGCACACACAATCAGCATATACAGATAAAAACTGTTAGGATTATAAAAGGGGAACAGTTGCAAATGTCTGCCGTATCCTTGTCATCTCTCGTCCAGTACGCTATAAAATATGAATTAGAGAGTTACAGTGGAAATGGATTATGACCGCCTACAGATGTTTGAAAGTCAAGAATAAAATCATTGGAATAGTATTTGAAAATTTTGTATTATTTGGAAAAATGTCTTTTGACCCTGACTGGGCTTCATCGACGTAGGATAGAGATAGTAAATGTATGTTTGGATTGGAGAAGACGTGAGTTAAAATGTGAGATATTTTCTAGGAAATAAATGTACTATTCAACTGATAACTAATTCGTAGGTGTAACAGTGATAGGATGTCTTTCCGAAGAAATCGACGTGTTCTTTCCTTCAACAGAGCGTGTAGCATTGGTCTAAGCGTAGAGGAATAGTTAAGTGTCGTCTAAGAACTGAGGACTAAAATGCAGGGGTTAACATACGTTTGCGCTTATGGTCTGAACCATATCTGCAATATGCATGCAGATAAGTGCGATGAATTTGAATCAATGCTTACACACTGAAAGGCAGAGAAACTTCGTAGCTCCGTCAGTTTTTGTGAAGCCGATTATATTGGGCTCAATGGACATTTAAGATCACGTGTTTAGAATTAGTGTAAGGTACTAATTATGAGATACTAAAATTGAAACCAATAAACTGATTAATCAAGAATACACGAATGTCTTAAAAATATAATTCTAAGAAATAAATTTCAATTCTTCACCTGAAGAAAGAAATAAGAATTTCTTATACTAATGAAAACAATCTTACTAATGTAGAGGAAAAAAAATTACGAAGGAATTAGTAGAAAAGGATGCAGCGGAAAAAATTCATTTATGTTAAAATATTTCATTAAATAAAGTTTCTTTGTCTGGAGATTTCGTGACAATCAGTAGTAAAAGTGGTAGAGGAGTGAATCCATTATTTTCTGATCCTGATGACATCAGGATCAGAATTTCTTATATTGACCAATATACGCATATTGATCAGAGTGTCATAACTGGTCATATTTAATGAGTTCAGATGAAGACGGGGTTTATAAAGAATTCCCAAACTTCCGGAGCCTTAGGATATACCCCCGTGATAATGTTTACATCGCTAGCACGATAGCTTAATTAGCTCAGTATGTGTTTCAAGAGCCTGAGCCTCAGAGTGAAACAGTACAATGAAAACGAAGTCGCAGTTGCCATGACAACTGTCTTTCGAGTATCATTCGTGTGTGAGTTTTGCTATTCAATTCTCTAGCTACGAATTCCTAGTCCTCGTTAATTTTCAGGAAACACAAAAATTATTTTAAAACTCCTTCTGGTAGTAAGAAGAAGTAAAGCCAATAATCTAATTACCTTGCTCGAAATCCCCAGACACGAAATAAACGAAAGATTTTTCGACGTTTCTTAAAGGTTAGAAAATAATAATAATAAGCAAAGGTATGAATTCCAAGTATCGCTAGAACGTAACCGGACTGAAACTATTCGCAGTCTAATTAAGATAAAATTCCCTCGCGAAATACTTGAGGAGAGATCGCTTTAGGCTGTAAAAAGACACTTTAATGCAGACAAAAAATTCATTCACAATCTCATAATCTTCTCATAGTTCGAGTTTCGGATGTCTGTGTGAATAAGACCCCTTTTCCTCCCTCCCCAAATATCATTGATGAACCTCTCTGTAATTGATTTTGAGGCGTTCTAAATTCATTCCTTTTCCTTTCTTTCTTTGGGAAACAGGTTCAATTGCCAAAATTGCTACCGGAAAGAAAAACGCTTTACAGGATGAAAAAAAAAAAAAAAAAAAAAAGACCCCCCCTACTATAAATATGAAAGTATGTATTTATAGACTCCGTTTTTAATCATTTAAAATTAGATTTTTTTTCGCATTTAAAATTCTCCTCTTATTTTAGTTTCATTCTTATAGCTATTTTTTTATTTTAATTAAGAAAAGTCGCAGATTAAAATTTATATTTTTATGGCTGACACACAATACAGAATATGCGAGAATTAATCATAAAGGAATAGCAAATAAGGCCTTTTTGCTTCTTCTTTACTTCTCTTGTGAAACTTTTAAAAATAATTTGTAATCAGAAATATCATATCCTTAACAACCGACTAGATAACGTGCCCTGTTCCACCAATGAGCTGTGGAAACGAACCTCGCAATGGGCACATGTTTTTAATTCTTTTTAGGTAAGAGATGAATTTCTTCATCTGATGTGATACCACAGCACTGCTTATTGGAGGCCTGAAGTGGTGGCTTCCATGTTTCGTCATGGAATTTCAGCAGGATTTCCGAACCAGGTTAAAATTAATAAAAACTACAACGAAACTGAAATTAGGAAACTCACCGATCAATAAATATATTACTCTCATTGTATAAGAATAAAAGTATTATGAAAAATAATTTAAATATAAACAAATTATACAAAATACATAAAAAACTATATTTCGTGAAATTTATGTTGCACTGCATTTACATTTTGTATATTAGTATCAATGCAATATCATTTCGAATTTTCTTGCGAATAACATTTTCAGCGGATTTTTTCAGCCATCAATAGTTCCCGCGATGAATTGTCCATGAACCGAATGGTCTCGAGGGAAATATTTAATTATATGCGGACGATGCAAAGTTATGTCGCTTGATAAGGGACATATTATTTGATGCAGCATCTTTGCACGCTGACTTCAACAGACTGATTCTAGGGTCAAATGTTAATGAGCGCCACAAGGTTATGCGTTTTGGGCTGCAGCTGAGTATTATATGGATGAGAATTTGCCGCAAGTTGAAACTAGAGATCGTGGAGGTAATATTAAGTGAGGAGTGAATTAAAGGATAACCGTAGTGATGAAAAGAACGCTCACTTGTACGAATAAAAAAGGTATTCTTCCGCGTTTCAAGGGGTTTATAAAACTACATCCCACATAGGCTAGTAAGGGACTGCAGTATAACTACAGGGAATATTTTGCAGCTCATAGCAGGTACAGGTGAGTCATCTCTGGAAAATGAGCACGGGTGTGAATCCAGGTTCTTTTCATAATGGGGTGGTGAAAGAATGCAATAAGCAACCAGTTGACTGTGTCAGTGTTCAGGGAACTTTTTAAGGAATGATATGACAGACACCTTCAAGAGTCATCCCTCGATAAATGCTGACTCCCTAGAGGTGCCTACATAAACTAACCATAGTAGCAGTAATAATCTGATTTACTGTATATTACGTAGCACTTTCCACCCTTCCTAAACGTGAACGGGCTTTGAAATTGACTATTTAGTCTTCATAGATTCAAAACACTCATCAGTGAGGTCTCTCTGTCACACACACACACACACACATCAGAAATGCAGTTCACCATACTGTGCCTTTAATACATTAACTGTCTCACGCCCTCCTCATACTGCTTCTAGGAATGACCCGTTTCTTCCTCCGTTTTCCATCATTCTATGTAAAATCTCCTCCATTAGTTTGGTAATAGCACTTTTGTAACGTATGCGTCTCTAGCGTAACACCCGCTCTACTCCTCGTAGTTCTCCGCAGCTTTGTGTCATCTATAAAAACTGCATATCATCATTCGCACCTCTCCCAGTCTATCTATCTGTTTATAACTATCATTAACATGAAAGTTAAAAAGAAATGACTCGAAAAGAAACGAAACGTAAAAGTGACTGTTGGCACACTAAACTAGTGACTTTCCTCTTCTGGGATATCGCTCCTCCTGTAGTAACCTCTCTAAACCCCGATGAGCGCCCTTCTTTAATGAAATGAACTGAGATGAATGTCTCGAAGATTAACGATCGCCAAATGTACTTAATATATTGGCAGATAAATCAAAAAGAAATAATTGCCATCCGTAATCCACCTGTTAAAAAAATTTAGAATAAATAACATTTGTTATCGACATTTTAAAAATCGAATACTAGATAACAGATTCCAGTTGCAAATGAACAAAAAAAAAGGATAGATGGGTGAAGCAAGAATTCTTTTCATATTCCCTGTAGAAGAAAATGTATGAATAGGTATTATTGAGCAATGAGCTTTGATCATGGCAAGAGGGTAACAGCAAAAGCCTAGCCTCAGTTAAAACTTCATTGGCTACAGCATTGCCATCCATTACCATCCCTGGGTACCTATTTTAGTCACCTCGTACGACATGCATGGGCTACAGTGGGAATTTCTAAGAAAAGCACCCTCTAAAAATTAAGACGATCTCCCGGACCACTCCCTACGAGTGGCAGAACGACCGTCCAACTCAGCGTTGGTTGCACTCAGTGATGGCTCCCCTCACCACTGAATAGAATCTCTCATATTCCAGGGAAAATATCCACCAACAAGGTGCCTCAAGGGCCGCGCAGGAGAACACCCTCCCCTGAGACACAAAATGCTCTCTCAGGGCAAACCCTCCGAAATCTAAGCTTCCCTCACCGAGAGCAAAATTGCGGAAGAAACTTAAGAGAGACTGAAACTCTCGAAACTTTGCTCCCATTTTAGTCGCCTCTTACGACATGCATGTGCTACAGTGGGGCTATTGTTATCCCGGCCACCACATGGGGAATGCAAATGCACATCACAATTAAAAAAAAAATGATATTAATATTAGTATGGTGTGATTTTAACATGTTATTATTATTATCATTATTCTAAAGAATACGGATGTTTTTATTTATGGAATTAATTTTTCCCCAAATAAAATATTATCGAGAATGATTTTACTTTATTGTTAATAATTTAAGAGTTTTTATAAATTCTCATTGTTTTATTTCTTCAAATTTTACATATAGAAATATAATTTATAAAGCAAAAAATATACTTTTAGAATGCCTATATTTGGTGAGAGGGCGCTTATTTCACTCTTGTCAAAATCCAAAGATTTTCGATTTGACAAATCACTGTCTATTCATCTGCTGGCCAAATCGGAATGAAATGTAAAACCCTAGACAAGGTTTGTCTTAATTGAAATAAATCAAAACCCAAGCTAACTACTATGAAGAATTTAGGAATAAAAATCAGCTTAATAGAGTGAATTAATTTAATAATTATTTAAAGTAATTCTTCAAAAAGAATTACTCTGTTTAATGATATAATTTCTGATATGAAAAATGCAAGGCTTTCTAAACGAAGGTATATTTTATAGATACATAAGTATTTTTTTGAAAAGATTGTTATCAGACACAAATATTTGCGACTTCCCACGATGAGTCCTGGGATTATATGGAAGTACTATGTTTGCCAAATGTTTAACTGTTTGGTGATTTTAAATTATTTAGAGAACAAGTTAATTTAAATAAAAAAGTAATCTTGCAGTTGATAGAAATAATCTCTTGGTTTTTAAGATTAATAAAATTAGTGATGTCCAGATTCTAAAAGATACAAATCTCGAATGGTAAAGATTTTGAGTATTGTTTAAAAAACTAGAAACAAACAGCAAACTACAATAACAGTTGATGAAAGGATTTATGTGTTGAGTGTGTCTGTTTTGAAGCTGATTTTTCTGCTTTTTTCAGAAAATTTAGTTTAATTAATAAATAAATTTTATTATAAATATTTTATTTATCTCTTTATATAACATTATGAGATTATCATTAAATAATAATACACTTAAAAAATTGTGTGCCATGTTTATTGTCGATAAAAATAGCATTCATGGATCAACTAAATAGCAGTTACATAAATTGCCAAAGTCAAGAGATGATGTTAAAAATATATTCGCCGTAAATTCCCATGATGAGAACCTCAACATTCCATAATGAAATTTTATCATTACAAACTTCATTTTAGTACCCGATACAGAAATATGGTCGTTTATCGATATTCAGTCTGCTGTTCTTAAAAGAACTGGGAAATGGACTGAGTCCTTGACTCTTTATCCCGTCATCTGAGTGGAGAGAGTGTTACTCAGCTAAAAGCTCAAGTCATCGCTGGTAACGGCAACAGCCGAGCCTCAGTTAAAACTTCATTGGCTACAGCATTGCCATTCGTTACTCTGGAAGCCCTAAAAAGTACTCTTCTTCCGATTCGAGTCTCCAGAATTCTCAGTCTTCTGTCCTTTATAGTCCTTAAAGGGGCGAAGCAAGAATGCTTTTCATCTTCCCAGTTATATGTAGAGGACAGTGTAGGAATAAGGTGTTATTGAGCTATTAAAGCTCTGATCATGGCAAGAGAGTAACACCAATAGCCGAGCCTCAATTAGAACTTCATTGGCTACAGCATTGCCATCCATTACTCTCCAAAGGTATTAATCACCGATGTATAAGTAAACGCAACTCTAAAAATTCGTACGATCCCTAGACCAATCCATAGTGGCCGAAAGACCGTCCAACTCTCAGCTTTGGCTCCAATCAGTGAGAGGCTCCCCCACCCCCGAGCAGAACCGCTCATATTCCTGGGAAACGCATCCACCGACAAAGCCCCTCACTGGGCCGTGCTGGAAAATACTTTCCCCGGAGACTCAAATTGCTCCCTTACGGCAAAAACCTTAAGAGAGCGAACTGAAACTCTCGAATCTCTGCGTTCCGGGGGATAACAGCAACAGCCGAGACTCAATTAGAACTTCATTGGCTACGGCATTGCCATCCATTACCCTCCAATGGTATTAATCAGCGCATCTCACGGTCGATCTAGTTCAATTTCATTAGTCGGTTGTACTTATCCTTATAAGGACGGGCTTAAAGGGGCGAGGCAAGAATGTTTTTTATCTTCCCCGTTATATGTAGAGGACAGTGTAGGAATACGGTTTTGTTGGGCTATTAAAGCTCTGATCACGGCAGGAGGGTAACAGCAATAGCCGAGCTTCAGTTAGAATTTCATTGGCTACAGCATTCCCATCCATTACCCTCCAAGGGTATTAATCACGCATCTCACGGTCGATCGACCCATTCTAGTCTGTTGTCCTTATAAGGACTGGCTTAAAGGGGCGAAGCAACATTGCTTTTCATATTCCCCGTTGTCTGTAGAGGACAGTGTAAGGAGAAGGTGTTATTGAGCTATAAATGAAGCTCTGATCATAGCAAGAGGGTAGCAGCAATAGCCAAGCCTCAGTTAGAACTTCATTGGCTACAGCATTGCCATGCATTACCCTCCAAGGGTACCAATTTTAGTCGCCTCGTACGACATGCATTAGCTACATTGGTGCTATTCTTATCCCGGCAACCACACGGGGATAGTCTGTTCTCCAAAAATTTCCATATTAATAATTTTAAAGCATATAAATACTGAGAAGGTGTATTAATAATTATAAAATTAAAAAATTAAAAATTTTAATTATTAAAAATAATTAATCAAATTTTATTTAATATATAATTTTTATTAATATTTTATATAAATCATTAAAAAAAAGAATTACAGACCATGGCTATCCACAGTAAAATTTCTATTTGCACCATAAGCTTTACCTAGCGTGCAGTCATAATCTTCTTGCGGATATGACTCCACGAACCCTCTTATTCCTACATCATGCCAAACAAATTCGAATCCATTGTATCATTGCATATAAATAACACCCAACATTCACAAACTGTGTTATGGTTGGATGTTGGATTTAATTCTTTTTGTAATCATTAGTAACATCCTACCCCCCCCCCTCTCCCGCCAGTACTTTTATTCTATTTTGTGCAAAACACTCGATCCGATGCCAAGAGACAAGCTCTTCAAAAAAAAAAAAAGAAAAAAAAAAGTCAAGATTATTGGAAAATTGGTTCTTATTAAGAATTACTCAATTTACAGAAATAAAAATGGGAGACCATGCAGGCGTAATGCAAGGGTGGAAGCTCAACTATAATCTCTTGTTATTCTGGATTTACGGCCAAAGAAATTAAGCTATGATATTTCGGGTGTTCTTCTGACATTTTGCCAGATTTACGGCATGAGAAAAAAAAATGGAGTGTGAAAAACATTTACCATTGCTATGAAACAAGCAAAATATTTCAACTATTTTTATGGAGAGTGAAGATGGTAAATTAAACATGGAAATCGAAACACGAAACAATAATTAAGTCTGCTTTATTGGGGAGAAACAGCTGAAGAAATATATACGGAATAAAAATAAATTATTCGATTAGAAGATGGCATCAATGGCAGAATCATATTAAACAGACGATACTTCAATTTAAAGGAACTTTTGTAATATCTTCATTACTAGGGTTAGCATTCAACAGGATGTGTGAGCAGAACTAATCCAAAGTTCGATATGATCAATGGAGTAGAAGGAAAAAGAAATATTAGCAAAACTAGTTTTAACAGATGCTGATAACAGTGACTTAACAGATCGAAAAGATTGAATTTAAAAAATGGTGATTTCATAAACACCCCATCGACGGAGGACATACGCATTTATAAACTATACCTTCTTGGGAAAAAGTCAACAGACCCCCCCCCCCCCTGAACAAGGTGCATCGTGCCATGTAACGAGTCACGTGTTTGTAGCCGTTATAAATTGGAGGAATATGATGCTCCCAAGTCAGTGCAACTATGTCCGGGTGAAATCGATGCGAAAACGAATCGACAGAGGTTAAAAGAGGCGTTGTGATAGGATGCCATGTTGAACGCCTCCCCTGTTCGGCATATTTTGACAAATTGGACCATCCCAGATCAAAAATCGGTGATACCATACTGAGAGGGAAGTGCAGTGAGTCAGCCGTAGGTACTACCTGCAGTGGACGACCCACAACACTCACCGACAATGTGATGTGGTGTTTGCATATTGAAGTCCTACCATGGGAACCCATGTTGCGAGCTGCGGTTCCTGAATGTCATTTTGTGCAGATTCGTGTTCCACTCAGTTCGCAACTCGGTTCCCATGGTAGAACTGCAATATGCAAACCTCACATTACCTGAACCAATCTGCAGCGTTGTCTTCAGTGGTGCAAAGAGCGTGTACAGCGGCAAATCGAAGCTATAGAGCGATGAATCGTGCTACACCCTCTAACAAGCAGATGGACAGGTGTGGAGGACGCCTGGTGAACGCCTCTCTACAAAGTGCGTAACCCCAACTATGAACTTCGGGTGTGATAGTATGGTCCTGGTTTGCCTAGGAGCTCTGTGATGTCACAAACGTTGGACTCTGAGAGGTGTTTGAACATTCTGAACAATGAATGCTGTTACCCCCTTGGGTGATGAGATTCGAGAGTTTTTAAGTTCGCTCTCTTAAGGTTTTTGCCTTAAGGGAGCACTTTGAGTCTCCGGGGTGAGTGTTCTCCGGCACGGCCCGCTGAGGGGCTTTGTCGGTGAATTATTTTCCTCGGAATTTGAGCGGTTCTGCTCGGTGGTGGCGTGTGGGTGGAAGGCCATCACTGAGTGGAGCCAACGCTGAGATGGACGGTCCTTCGCCCACGATTAAGTGGCCTAGGGATCGTCCGAATTTTTAGAGACGGCTTTACCTTTAAATATGGCAATGCTGTAGCCAATGAAGTTTAAATGAGGTTCGGCTGTTGCTGTTACCCCCTTGGGCGATGAGATTCGAGAGTTTTGAGTTCGCTCTCTTAAGGTTTTTGCCTTAAGGGAGCACTTTGAGTCTCCGGGGTCAGTGTTCTCCGGCACGGCCCGCTGATGGGCTTTGTCGGTGAATTATTTTCCTCGGAATTTGAGCGGTTCTGCTCGGTGGTGGCGTGTGGGTGGAAGGCCATCACTGAGTGGAGCCAACGCTGAGATGGACGGTCCTTCGCCCACGATTGAGTGGCCTAGGGATCGTCCGAATTTTTAGAGACGGCTTTACCTTTAAATATGGCAATGCTGTACCAATGAAGTTTAAATGAGGTTCGGCTGTTGCTGTTACCCCCTTGGGCGATGAGATTCGAGAGTTTTGAGTTCGCTCTCTTAAGGTTTTTGCCTTAAGGGAGCACTTTGAGTCTCCGGAGAAAGTGTTCTCCGGCTCGGCCCGCTGAGGGGCTTTGTCGGTGAATGATTTTCTACGGAATTGAGCGGTTCTGCTCGGTGGTGGCGTGTGGGTGGAAGGCCATCACTGAGTGGAGCCAACGCTGAGATGGACGGTCTTTCACCCACGATTGAGTGGCCTAGGGATCGTCCGAATTTTTAGAGACCGCTTTACCTTTACATATGGCAATGCTGTAACCAATGAAGTTCTATCTGAGGCTCAACTATTAATCCCCAGTAAAAGTGAGTAGGATGCTCAGATCTGATAAAAGACCAATTCCTTTGGTGCTGGTGGAAATAAGCAACACACAAAAGCAGATCTATGAACTGACAATACAGTAGTATGTGGACTCAAGATTTCAACTGAGCCTCTTAGGAAAGAGGCAGGATCAGTTGAAAAGAGCATCTGCAGGTCAGTGTCGTAGATGCCAAAGGTTTGGACATGCCCAAAAATGATGTAAGGCAGCCTTCAGGTGCTTGAAGTGCTGCGAGGGACACCAGACCATCATATGCACCAAGCCACGCCCAACTCCAGCATGCTGTGCAAACTGCAGAGGACCTGACCCCGCCAACTACAAGGGATGCCTTTCCAATCAATCCAAAAAAAATCGAAGATCAACAAAAGTCAATCTTGCTCCTTCACGTAACAATGTTTTAAGCAACCAAACAGATCGTCCTCCACTTCGAAACACCTCGCCTTCAACCTCAGAGGAAGGAACGACCATGACCAAAACATATGCTGAATCTGCAAGAACTAAGCCTCCTACATCTCTGGAGCTAGAAAGCTCCAACATAACATTCGTTTTCACTGCCTCACTTGCCAGCATGCTGCAGGAATTCAGCAAGACATGCCGCTCGCCATCTTCCAGAAAGAGATTCCTGCAAGGCACTCGAAAAGTTATAACAGCCATCTCTCATGAGTAATAAATTCAAACCAAAAGCTCTTAACATAATCGCATGGAATGCAAATGGATTGACCGGTGTGGAGGTACATACCTTCAATGCTGGGAGTATCAAAATCTATGCTGCTTATAACCCTCCGAGCATTCCTCTGCTGACAACAGATCTGGACTCCATACTTGGTCCAAATGGCTCCATAATAATAGTAGGAGATCTGAACTCAAAACACACAGCTTGGTACAGCTCATCAACTAACACCAAAGGCCACACACTTTTCAACATTGCAATGCTCAACTCTGTTGTTGTAGCCGTCCCTACCGAGCCCACCCACTTAAGCCCTTCAGGTAGCTCGGATGTACTAGACATTGTCATCTTTAAAAATTTAAGATACCAATTCAAATTGGAATCAGTCAACGATTTATCTTCTGACCACTGTCCCACAGTGCTTAATCTAGGTTCATCAGATCAATTCTCTCCTCTGCACACATTCATACCATGGGACAAAGTTAGCCAAGGTTCTTCCCGATCATATTGGTCCGGTTCCCAATATCAGTAAAAAGGAAGAGATTGACACAGCAGTAAATAATTTAACCATACAAAATCAGAAAGCAATAGAATCAGTCAGACAATGCACTGTCTTCCACCCAACCAACCGTATCCCCCTGAAGAAATCATGGAGCTAATCAGAGCAAAAAATAGATACCACAATACCAGAGCCCCACAAGATAAAACGGTATTGAACAATCTAAACAGTCACGTCCGGGAAGCTCTTCAAAAACACAGAAACCATCAATGGGAAACCAAATTAGATAACATCAATACTGAAGATCATTCTGTATGGAAATTTTTAAGATCCAAGAAAGGGACAGTTCACAAAGATGAAGAGAAAACTGAAGCACTAGTAGATAACCTAGAATCTCAGTGCAATCCATCTTATACAAATCTAAATATCAACCTTATGTACAAGATTCATCGTCATGTTAGGACAACCATAAGACAGAACACTGTTAACTCCGAACATATCACTCCTACAAATTCGGCAAAAATGATAAATATCATCTTCCATCTAAACAGTAAAAAAGCTCCAGGACCGGATTGCATAACTAACAGAATAGTAAAACTGCTTCCAAAGAAAGGCCATAGTCCATCTCGTCAACATTACAAATGCTATCTTTAGACTCCAGCATTTCCCTGCTACATGGAAAACAGCCACTGTCATGCCATTGAAGAAACCAGGAAAAAATCATTACCTTCCCGAAAGCAACAGACCCATAAGCCCATTGTCCAGCCTCGGAAAGGTGACAGAGAAAGTGATCCTCTCAAGAATCCAAGCAGAAACAGATAAGTTAGGAATTTTGCCTAATGAACAGTTGGGCTTCCGTAAGGCCCATAGTACAGCTTAACAAGTGCTCCGGCTGGTAGAAATCATTACTAAAGGTTTTAACTGAAAACTCAATATAGCTGCCATTTTCATCGACGCAGAGAAGGCGTTTGATCAAGTATGGCATCAAGGCCTTCTCTACAAACTGATAAAATTTAACTTGCCAGTCAAGTTAATAAAAATACATTCTTACCTGAAAGACAGATATATGCAGGTCAAGGTCGGCGAAACGGTTTCGACCAGACGCAGGATCTCGGCAGGCGCACCTCAGATCTCTTCTGGCACCTCTCCTGTTCTCATTCTATGTAGCGGACATCCCTCTGAACCCAAGAACATTTACTGCATTATATCCAGATGATACTGCACTGATGGCAAGATCACTGAGCCCAAAACTGCAACTAAAAGACTCCAAACCAGCATACACATTTTAGAAAAGTGGATGGCAGACTGGAGAATCCAAGTTAACCCCCAGGAAAGCTCAGCTATATTGTTTACTAGAAAGAAAATCCATACCATGGAGGATATTTATTTATTGGGAGTAAAGATTCCATGGCAGACTGAAGTTATATATCTTGGATTGATTCTTGATAGTAAACTCCTATTCAGAAAACATATTAGTTATTACCTCAAAGACATTCAAAGTCTTAGCACAGCTCTACCATATGATCAACAGACAAAGTGAACTGGACACGCAAACAAAATTAACAATTTACAAGATGGTAATTAGACCGATTATCACTTACGCATCCCCAGCGTGGAGCCACACCGCGAGTTCAAACATTCTAAAACTTCAGAGATTATACAATAAGTGCATGAGGATGATTCTGGACGCCCTTTGATTTATTAGAAACACCCAGATCCATAGAGTATTTAATATCCTTTATATCTCTTCCTTTCTCATAAATCTAGCTGAGAAGGTCTTTATCAAGACCAGTAACCATCCAAACCCGTTAATCAAGGAAGCCTCGGAATATAATGAAGCAGAAATCAACAAATATAAAAGACTAAAATCTATCTTAATTTCAGCCGAACACAGGTAACTTCACTGTCCTCAATGGGCGAGCATATAGCTCACAAACATTCCATTCAGCGTTCTTTCATTACAAGACAAAGGGGAATATGAAAAGCAATTTTGCTTCACCCATCTTGCCAGAAATGTTAAATGTTAATGGAGCAGGGTGACCACATCTAGTACTTTCTTACTAGATCTAGTACTTTTTATAAATTTTTAGTGTTCTAGTAAGTTGACCAACAGATCTAGTACTTTCTTCCTTCCGAAAAATAATAATAACAACATGATAGTGAGATATATGAGTTTCATATATCTAGGAAATGAATGCTTTATTACATTATGGTGGGAGGTCGCTACCCAGACCGCTTTCAGCCTTTTTTGAGTTTAATTGAATAATGTTTTGAGTTTAATTGAATAGTCTTTATATCGACGAAATGAAGCCTATTGGCTCTTTATATTTAAGTAACTTAATGGTTGCACCTTTTTGACAACTCGTATAGCAGAGTATATAAGTTCTTTTCGCTATACCCTTTGGTATCTATTTGGTCTAACTACTCACTGATGAAGCCTCAAAAAAAGGCTGAAACCGGTCTGGGTAGTGAGCTCCCACCATAATGTAATAACAGCATACATTTCCTAGGAAATGTGTTTTTACATTATGGAAAATACCAACAATAGCGATTAGAACTTTACCACCTTTGCTACAAGTTGCCCGAGTTTGTACTACGTACTAGGACTACTTGCATTACCTCACGCTAGTAATCGCCGATACTTTTATAGTTTACTATATTCGGCATGAAACTCTCTGATTCCAATCTTTGTGTTTCTTATTCGGTTTTAAAACAATGTGGGATTTAATATCCCCTTAATTTAAATAATGTTTTTATCGCTGAAATGAAGCCTATTTGCTCTTTATATTTAAGTAATTTTCCCTCTTATTTTCATTGCTGTAGTGATCTTATAACGCGCGAGAGGTGTTTGAATAGTTAAAATATTTTCATTAGTTAATATCTGTCGGATTGCGTGAGTATGGTTTCGGGGGGGGGGGGGAAGAGAAGGTTAGTGAACTTCTAACATAAGCAATCACACCAATAAACAATAACTAAGCAGTGTCATCCTCGGATAAGTTTACTAAGAAGCTTCGAGAATGCAAGCTGCGACACTGCATCTAAACTGAGATCAACATAAAGAAAAAAATCACTTCCTTACATTTTAATGCTGTAGTTATAGCGCTTAAATATTTTAAAGCAAAAATTTTAAATATATATTTATTGTATAAATGCTATTAAAATGTAATGTTATTCAACTACAACTATAAATTACCAAAATCAGTAATTATTATTAATACAGTATACAAAAGAGGGAAAATTTATATGTATTTCATTGTTAAAAACCTGAACAATACATGTCGTAAAGGCATAATATATAATTTTAATTTTATATTATGAATTTTATATTGTTACATGAATTTCATAATTTTAATAATAAAATTATTAATTATTTTAATCTGCAGCACTTAGTTGCAGTACTTTGTAAAATAACATGTTGGAATGTCACTCAAGACGATTATTGTTATATGTAAATATTTTTGAGATAAAAATATTATTGTTGTTGTTGTTGTTATAATTTCGATATCAGTTCTGCAAATTAAAATTACTGCCGAGTGGACGGCATCTCATATTGGTTGGTCTGAATCCCAAAGAAAATAAGTATTTCTTGGGTATGTTAACATGGTAGACGAATTCATTGCCTGTGTGTGTAACAGAATGTGCTAGTTATTCATGATAATGCAAAAATGCAATACGCTATCTTTCATGTGTGCCTTTTGGCTCTTTCTTCCCTTTTAACCATAGTTACAGCGAACATGGTGACAATTCGATGCAGTTTGGAAGAACTCCGTAGAATGTGCTCCATCCATCGCAATACGAATGTTTGGGATTTCTACTTATCTTTGAAACTTTTTCATGTGCAGTCAGACATCGGATGAATCAAATATCAAACCAGTATGTAACAACTGTGAGTTGTCTATATTCCATTTGTTGTTGACAAATTTAGCAATACGAATATTTCAGTATATTCATATTGATTAGATCTCTCAGTGGTGCAATTAGTTAAGCCGAGCTTAGCCCACGGTAGTTATAACTTGTGAGAGATACCGAGTTGTGATTTCTAGCTTTCTCTGGAAAGTCAATATTTTGGTTAAGTGCAAAATATGAAGAACATTTTGGCATATGAAAAATCTTTACAAGACTCAAAAAGCAACATGTTTTGCATATTAAAATGCGCGATATTATAGATCCATAGATCCTGCCGTATTTAGAATATCCCACTTGGAACTGTTATAATGAATAATTTTACTGTTATAATTTTATAATGTCCCTACCCAGTCAACGATATTGATATACTTTAGATTCAAACCTTGACATTCACATAAAAGGTGAGGATCACATGAAAATTCTCACTCACAAAAGTATTCTATAACTATTGCGTTCTTAGTACAAATATGAGCTAAGAATGAGACAAACCAGAAATCCTTTTCTGGAGACCAACCATAGAATTTTTTCATATTATTTCAGACATGAGTGTATCGGGCAGAGAAGAAGATAAAGACTTCTGGAGACTTCCATATCATATGTATTGTGAATAATACATACGACGTGAATTTTAGCCCACAGCCCGTAGGTGGGATATTGTATTTATATAGGCAGCAAAGGTATTCTAGTTAAGCGTTGTATACCTGAACGAAAGTAAACTTGAGTATAAATTTGGAAGACTTCAGAATTTAGTTTGAAGCTCGTATGATTGTATTAAAATTGACGACATTAAATGAGCTTACTACTACGTATTATTTGCAATCATTTCCAAATTTAGTAGTAGCATAAATATATTCGAAGGAATGAACTGCCTGTTAAGGATACAATGACCATACAGCAAGAGTACGTTGTGATCATATGACAATTCCATTTAGAAGTAAATGAGTAACAGGAATGCAATATTATTATCCACTGAACCGAAGAAAAATGTAAAAATATTCAGAGTGGGTTGCATATGAAGTAAGTTATGAGTTTTGTATACGTGTTCGGATAGAATATTCAGAAGAAAAAAAAAAAAGAAAAAACGAAAAATGTTTAATTTTGAATGTGCATTTGTTTCGAGATTTTTCCTGTGAATACTGAATATAGAAAACAGAACGATACATGTTTTAATTTAATTGAAAATACAAAAGGAAATACTGTGAGAATACACAAGGACCGTTGTTCTTAAAAGAACTGGGAGATGGATGAGTCCTTGACTCTTCCCATCATTTGAATGAAGAAAATCTGTATGGATATGGATGGGGTGTTATTGAGCTAAAAGCTCTACTCATGGCTGAGTAACCAATAGCCGGGCCTCAGTTAAAACTTCCTTGGCTACAGATTGCCATTCGTTACCCTGGAAGTCCTAAAGAGGACTCTTCTTCTTTCCTTTCAAAACCAAACCTATAACAAGGGCTATTGTCATCTTGTGTTTCTAATCATAATTACTATTATATGTATATAATTCTGGTGTGTGTGCGCGTTACAGTTGATTTCTCTCAACTGTGCCACATAAAATTCGAGTATTCTCTGCTAAAGTAAGGCTATATTTAAATAATTATCATTAAAGGCCTGTTCTATAAATATTCCTCATACGTGTACTTTGCTAGCAACATACACTGATAAAAATAGTGATATCTAAATTCATAATATTAAGTGACCTGCTAACAGCTATGTAATTTTCTTTCTACTTACAGATAAATAATTATGAATTATTTCGATAATTAATGTCAGCACAGATATGGCAATTCCAATTAGCCACATATAGAATACATCTTGAAGGATCGATAGACAAATCGCTACTGTATATTCTTGAGGGCTACTTTTTGATTGAGTGTAACCTTCTTTGTACTCATCCATTTCTAGTCCGTGGATGACCACACCGGCTTCCACCAATCTGGTGATTCTGAAAATTACAAAATTTTAAAAGTGTTTCTCTTCGTATTACATCTGCTTCTTAAATGCTACATTGTTATTATAAATAATAATAATAATAATAATAATAATAATTTTAATAATAATAATAATAATAATAAAATAACATATCGGAAACTCAAAATGCAGCCGATGCATCTTCATCAGCTAAATGTATACTCAAAATATCCCTAAGCGATAATTTCCTTAAATATTAGCAATTTCTTTCTACTTATTTACATTCCCACCAAATCGAAATTAAGCAGTGAATGCAGCGTCACACTTAGGAGACAAAATTCAAATGTCATGGTTTACCTGTAATTTATTTGTTCCACGATCTGTTGGGGGGGGGGGGTGGGGGGGGGGGGGGGTGGGGGGGGGGGGGGGTGGGGGGGGGGGGGGGTGGGGGGGGGGGGGGGTGGGGGGGGGGGGGGGTGGGGGGGGGGGGGGGTGGGGGGGGGGGGGGGTGGGGGGGGGGGGGGGTGGGGGGGGGGGGGGGTGGGGGGGGGGGGGGGTGGGGGGGGGGGGGGGTGGGGGGGGGGGGGGGTGGGGGGGGGGGGGGGTGGGGGGGGGGGGGGGTGGGGGGGGGGGGGGGTGGGGGGGGGGGGGGGTGGGGGGGGGGGGGGGTGGGGGGGGGGGGGGGTGGGGGGGGGGGGGGGTGGGGGGGGGGGGGGGTGGGGGGGGGGGGGGGTGGGGGGGGGGGGGGGTGGGGGGGGGGGGGGGTGGGGGGGGGGGGGGGTGGGGGGGGGGGGGGGTGGGGGGGGGGGGGGGTGGGGGGGGGGGGGGGTGGGGGGGGGGGGGGGTGGGGGGGGGGGGGGGTGGGGGGGGGGGGGGGTGGGGGGACGAACTGCTTCGATGTTTTTTGTTGAACGACTTGTTGAAGGACAAACAGAGTGTATAAGATCACTAATTGATCCAGTTTCCTTGAATTTTTTAATTAATCTTTTCACAGTTGATGACGTTAAATCATTATTCCGACCATATTTTGTACGAAAATAGCGAACTGTAGCTGCCAAACCTTCATTATGTTTAAAACATTGCTCAACAATGAAAATGCGTTGTTCTTTCGTGTAGCGCTCCATTTTTAATAACCCTGAACTGTCACGCTGTCTTTTTTTTGTCGTTGTCAACACTTTACCCCATAAATGGTGCTAAATTTAAATCTTGCGTGAATTTTGGGACACCCTGTATATATATTATATATCATAATCAGAAAATAGTTGTATTTTATCTAATACAAAATTACTTTTCCAGTCATTGAGTTTGACAAAAGTTCAGAGCACTCTTAAATGAAGAAAAGTAATTTTCTATATCTAAACGCTAATAATGAAAGCCTGTAACTCACAGAATACATATAAATTATCATCTTACGTGGAAAGAAAATATCTCCAAAACAGAATTCAAATCCGACACGTATTCCACAGTTCTGCCTACTAATACCCAATGTTTATCAGTCAAGGGGTTGCTGAATTCCACTCCTAGGTGGCGATTGTATGAACTATAATAAGGACCTGCTGCAACGTCAGCTCTCTGAAATAAACCAAATGAAGAAAGCGATATGAATAGCAAGGAGAGAGGCTCTTGGCACAATACGCATACCGGATATTGAAATGGAAAATTTTATTTAATACAATGTTAAACCTCCTTTAGCACGACTTACAGCACATACGTGGATCGCCATAGATTTCAATAGGTGTTTGATTGCATGTACGTCTACATCCGGGAGTTCAGCAGACAGTCCTTTAACACGCTCAGGTTTGAAAGAAGAGGACTTTGCTTCTGGATCTGATTTTCTAACATCACCGATAAATTTGAATGGGGGTTATGACAGCGATTCCGATTCCAACATCTTCCCTATCTACTACAGTGATGGCCAAGGAAGATGCTGGAATTTCTGTTTCCCTTGATGAACCATTTCTGAACAATTCTTGCGCGACAGACAGTAGCATTGTCGTCCGTGAAACAACCATCACCTACTGGATAACAAGTCAACAATCTTCAGATATTCTCTGATATTGCTGGAAGGGTGTTTCGTCCAAAGGATATCTGAAGATTGTTGAGGATCAAGTCAGTTCTGCAACGTTGACTTTTTATCTAGCAGGTGACTGATTTTTCATGGACGACAATGCTACTGTCCATCGCGCAAGAATTGTTCAGCAAGTGACACAGCAAACGTCATTTGGGCTGACGCGTCCCGGTACATCGTTTTCTGTAGCAACAGAACTTGCCGAACACCATAACACCACCTCCAGAACCGTGATTTGTGTTCGCAAGGTAAAATGGATTCATTGCTTCATATGGTTGGGAACAGTCTTCATTAAGTGTTTTAATCAGCACGGACACCCACAAAAAACTCTCCATCGAATCCGGAAAGATTTTTTCCCCCATTCTGATGAACATTATTGACAATTATTGACCAGCAGCATTCATAAATAGTTGCGTTAACACGTGGTGATGCACGTGACCAAATAATTTGCATACTCGCGGCATAAGTAATTTATGTATATATATAACAACCGTCACCTACTAGATAGAAAGTCAACAATCTTCAGATATTCTCTCATACTTCTGGAAGGGTGTTTCCTCCAAAGAATATCTGAAGATTGTCTATATATATATATGAAGAATTATATATGGAGAATTGGACAGAGCAGGCTGCCCTCTGCTCAGGTCTACAAAACTCGGGTCTAGCCATGGGCAGCCCGCTCTCTCCAATTCTCGCAGATATATTTCTCAACGATTTTGAAGAAAAAGCTATTAACTCCTTCCACCTTAAACCAAAATTCTGGAATCGCTATATTGATGATATTTTCCTCATCTGGGAAGATGGTGTCAACAACCTCAATTTATTTTTAGACTACTTAACAAGTGTCATGAAAAAATCTCTTTTACCTTCAAACTGGAATCCGATAACTGCCTCCCCTTTTTAGACCTGAAACTTACCAGATGTGCTGAGAGTATTAACATCTCAATTTTTAGAAAGCCTACTCATACTGATAGATACCATCATGCTTCTTCCAATCACTATCTCCCACAAAAATTTGGTATTATTTCCACCTTAGCTGACCGAGCAAAATCTTTACTTACAGAAAAAACAGAAATTGAAAATGAACTCCTTTTTCTTAAAAAAACGTTTATTAATAATGGTTTCTCTCCTAAGAAAATTTACAAATTTCTTTCCCCCAGTCACTCAACTACTTCTGAAGATCCCTCTTCCCCCAGAGCGTTCATCTCTTTGCCTTACATCAGCTCTCTTTCACCAAAACTGGCAAAACCTCTCAAGAAGTTTAACTTCAGAACTTGCTTCACTACGCTCCCAAAACTTCGTTCAATACTTAGTAAACCTAAAGAGAAACATCTTCCAACTCAGTTTCCAGGAGTGTACAAGATTTAACGTGGTTGTGGAAAACCATACTGTGGCCAGACTGCTAAATCCATCCTTCTACGTTTGGAAGAACACCGTAGAGATATATCCTATAACAGGACTAGAGCCAGCGCTCTCTCTAGCCACGTTCTCTTTTCAGTTAACTCAGACGAAGACCGCCAACACTTTGTGAACTGGACTCAAACTGCTAACATCCATGTGTGCTGTGATGAACTTGAGAGAAATATTGTCGAATCTAGAGAAATTTCTCTAGATTCTTCTCATATCAATAACAGCCTAAGTTTTAATCTCTTTGACGCACACGTTGCCTCTGTTCAATATTTTCGCACTCGCGACAGCGCGTAATATATGTTTGTTTGGAACTCAAGCTCGCTTTTTGTTTTAAAACACGCTACTGTCTTTTTTATACTTGTTCTGTTATTACAATTTTAAGTCTCTGTAATTCTTTATATATTTCTTTGATTGCGATACCTGAAGATGTTGATATATATATATATATATACACACACACATATATATATATATATCAACATCTTCATTTATTATATATATATATATATATATATATATGACTTGTAGTGTTGACTCAGAATTGGGATATGTTCATGATTTTTATATACTGACTGAGATCCGAGAATTAGAATAAATAATGAAATTTATTAAAATATGCAACATGTTTCATTGGGGGCTAGCCGACATCTTCAGGAGTGATAGTGCATAGAAAGCCAATATAAAGCATTGTAAAGAAACATTGAGTCACTATAAAACTATAAATTATAAAAATATAAAATCGACTCTAAACTACAGTTTTTTCGAACTGGAGCTTCAGTCCGTGTTAAAGTTCTATTGCTGGAAACCTGTGCGCGTGTGATTTCACGCGCACAGGTAAAAGAGTCAGGCAAATTATAGCTGAGGTTACTCTTTATATGAAGTGGGTCCATGAGATTGTGATATCGAGTCTAAAGAGATTGTCATGGATCCTCTTCATATAAACAGTAACCTCTGCTGTAATTTGCCTGACTCTTTTAGCTCTGCTGTCAGATATTGGCGCACTCGTGAAATCACAGGCGCACAGGTTTCTAACAATAGAACTTTAACACGGACTGTAGCTCCAGTTCGAAATAACTGTAGTTTATAGTCGATTTTATATTTTTATAATTTATGGTTTTATAGTGACTCAATATTTCTTTACAGTGTTTTTTATTGGCTTTCTATGATCTATCACGCCTGAAGATGTCGGCCACCCCGATGAAACATGTTGCGTATTTTAATAAATTCATTATTTATTCTAATTCTCGGATCTCAGTCAGTATATAAAAAGCATATATATATTTTAATTAAATTTTGGTTTTACTATTGGATTTTCTCCCATCTACTGATCACATTTTACGGGTTGTTTCCTTTTCTTTTAATTTTCATTGTTTTTAAGCGAATATATATCTTCCTTAAGACCTGTCTATGATCCAATCCACAGTCAGCACTTGGCATCACCTTTGATTTCCGTATTCCATTGAAGTAACGTTTACTGACCTCAATATAGTCTAACCTATTTTTTTTATCTTCCATCCGGATTTTCCGATGTGTATCTTGCTGTTGCAGTTTGCTCGATTTTCCTTGCCTCCAGTTTCCTTTATACACCACTTTATTTCATCATACACGTTATCTATTTCTGCTTCATCAACCTGTTCTGCAGGAGCATATATTTGAACGATCAGCATATTTCTATTTGGCATTTACCAGAATTGTCCTTACTCTATCTGAGTTTTTGATGACATGCGTAAGGTTTCATTAATTTTCTTCTCCACAATGAACGCTTGTTTATACCTCTCGTTTATATTTCACCACCTGACGTCAAGCGATGAAATATATAAACGAAATATAGCTGTCGTTGGTTAGCGAGTCCCATGGACAAAACCGGGAGGTCTACAAAATTAGTGGCACCGTTCGTCCTCTTCATCCACCACTGAGGAGACGCTTGTGACATCCAAGCAACGGGCACGCTTTCAGTAAGCTTAAAATAGCAACAGAAAAAAGAAAATTAAATCGGGATATAATTAAACGCTGCGCCCGAGAGAGAGAGACAGAGAGAGAGAGAGAGAGAGATCACGTTTCTTTTGTATTTAATTTACACTGGACTATAATAATATGCATAATTGAAACTCACATTATAATACAGATCACCGACGGTTCCAGTAAATGTTCCATTTTTAAGTTGGCTTCCAATGTAACTGCTGTGCTTGAAGTTATAACTGTTGGGGAGGAAAGATAATTTTAAATGGAATTCTCTAACAACCCTTTACACATTGAAAGAGAATAATATTAATAATACAGGAATAACAATATTTGTTTTTTCATACAAAATAGGAACATCGTATGATTTCACAATTTTATTTTGATTCTTTGTTACCTTAAACTATTATATATATATATATATATATATATATATATTGGTTTTAATCCTATTTTCCAAGTAAGCAAACAAACAAATAATTCAAGTTCGTGCCTGCACGTAGTGCAAGTCTGGGCGACTCCGCACGTATTGCAAGTCTGAGGCAACTCATGTTAAAGGTGGAATAAGCTATGATCACTATTCTTAGTATTTTCCCCTAATGCAAAGCACATCTCCTTGAGGAGATGTATGATGCTATGCATTAAAGGCAAGGGCCACTACCCAGACCGGTTTCGACCTTTATTGAGGTCTCATCAGTGAGAGATTTAAACCTTGGTATTTATAAGCCTTGCTATACTGAGGAGACCTCAATAAAGGTCGAAACCGGTCTGGACAGTGGCCCTTGCCTTTAATGCATAGCATCATACATCTCCTCAAGGAGATGTGCTTTGCATTAGGGGAAAATACTAAGAATAGTGATCATAGCTTATTCCACCTTTACCACGAGGTGCCTAAGACTTGCACTATGTGAGGTGTGGCCCAGACGTGCACTACGCGCAGGCCCAAACTTGACTTACTTGTCTGTTTGCTTAATTGGGAAATGGATTAAAACCAAGTTTATATTTTTATATATATACAAAATAGCTTGGTATCTTTAATGTATATTATACCCAAGGTAAAAACATTTCTTTGTTATCTTCTTAAAATATCTGTAAAGTCTTGAAATGTTACATTCAGAATTTCCTCATTTCTCTTTACTATTCAAGAACTTCAATGAATATAACAGGTAATACTTTATAGTGAACATTATTTCTGTCCTAGCAACTTTATTATTTTAGATTAACAGATATCAGAGATAATAGAGTTTTATGCTAATGAAATGAATGAAAGATTTCGACGATCAAGTAATATACAACCGAGGATCAAACGTTTATGACCACCTGACCAACGCTATTGAGGTCTCCTTTGGCTGCTTGCAAACGAAGTGGTATTGACTTCACTAGAGAGAGAAGAGAGAGATCACATTTCTTTTGTATTTAATTTATACTGGACTATAATAAAATGCATAGCTACATTATAATACAGATCAGCGACGGCTCCAGTAAATGAACATGCTCCTAGGTATTCTAGACAAACTAGATAGAATAACCTAGCCGATGATGGCGACCAAGCGTGAACTGGTCGACTGGTGGACGACATACATGTTAAGCTCCGTGGCGTGTGACAGTAGGATAACTTGACTTTATAGAAATCTAACTGATGCTATAACAAGAAGGTTAGTTCTGTCTATCATATCAAGACCACATCTGTAAACTGCGTTCATTCTGGGATAGTTCGAATGTCTTGGGAATTAAAATCGCTCCATAACACGGTTTTATGAAAAGCATTTACAGAGATACTTTGTATTCGAAAAAGAATTTAAATCCAGATCTCGTCAATTAAATTCATCACAGATAGTGATGGAAGATCCCATGGAATATAACTTTAGAGAAATATTCAAAGTCCCATCCATCATGTTTGTCGATTTATTTCTAAGTTCTGTAAACAGTTACTATTTCAATTGTATGTAGCACACACAATAAAAATAAAAACTATATATATATATATATATGCATTATTTCACATTATTTATCAAATTCATGCTTTAATAAAATAAATTTCATAGAATAATAAAATGAACTTATTGAGAAAAGTAATTGAATTCGACTTACGTAAAGTTCATTGTTTCTGAAAGTTTATCTATCATATCCAAAAAAACTCCGGCGGGAGTATAATGGGGACCATTTCTCTTCACAAATTCCGTGTCCTAAAATAGAGAGAAGGAAAAACACTGAAAGAACCCAAGAGCAACAACACACAAATGAGTTTGATTGTTATTTATATTTTTATGCGTTTTTTGAATAAAAAATTTATTCAATATCAATTTATTAAATAACCATTTATTCAATATCCTACCATAGTGTTTTATCGAGTTAATATTTACCTGTGCTCATGAGAATTTTCCAATACCTGCTTTCAACACTTCACAGTTTTTTTTTTTCAAAATTCAGAGGTCAACAGTGTCTGAGGATTTCTCTTCAATAGCTCATGTACCACAGATGCTGATTTTTTTTTTTTTCTTCATCGGAATATTCTCTCTGATTTCTGAGCAAATGATTTTTTCTGTAACAAAGTCTTTTCTCTTACGTCTTCTGGTATCTCACAATTTTACTGAGTTAATTTTATCGTTACAGTTATTTCAATAGTTCAAGGCCAGAATAAACAATAAACTAAACTGAATTTAACCTGAGAATTAACATAGTGATATATAGTTTTTTTAATAAGTCCAAGAATTAAATTATAAATTAAAAGAATTAAATCATGAAATAATTTCAGATTTATTCAGGTAAACCAGATCATATACCACTGTTTTTGTAGACTATAATCGATTTATGATTTATTCATATATATATATATATATATAAGCAAAATATATATATATATATATATATATATATATATATAAGCAAAAAATATAGTTCTATAGTTCTACTCACATAAAATAATACTCGTAGGTGATACATCCCAATCCAGAAAACTTCACGAAGAGATGATTAATGAACTGCAAAAGTAAAAAAATAAATAAATATCCACAAAATAAATGACCTGACCAAAAAATAAATTATTTTATTAAGGTCTCGTCGTCTGGATCATTTGTTTTTGATTTTGTGGTGTAAACGTAAATTGAAAGATATTCTTAGAATATTTTGCATTAAAAAAAACAAATTATCCGCATTAAGAAAAAAAATGTAATAGGATTGGAGATGCGAAAGAAACATCCACAAAAACTCTAAATAAATATTTTAATTCAGTAACAAATGGGTACATGAAGACAATGGTTAAACGCAAGAAGTGAAAATGAGATTGTCAAAGCGCTTCTAAAAGGACTATACAAAAGATTGCTCACAACGATGTTCCATTGTCTTTGTAAATTGTCCAGTGGTTAGTTATTAATGACAATCATTGCTCGTACAAAGATTTCCCAAGTCTCACAGCGTTTTCGAGAGCGATATGAGAAAAGTAACACGTCTACTTAGAGCGTATCATATATGTGCGATATAGAGATTATTTTTCCTCTGTACTACTTATTTTATGGAAGCCAATGTTCTGTATCAGCTTTCAACATGAACATCGTCACCTGTTCATGAAAAAAATTTTCTAAGCGTTCTAAAACGATTGCACTATATGTTTAACACAAGCAACCAAGACGCAAGAGGTTGCTGTCTGTAAGGGCGAAGCAATATGCTTTGATAATTCCTGCTATCTGATAAGGTTGCTGTGTAGGGAAACGTTTATGAGCTAAGTGCTCTGCCTGAGTGGGTGCGATTTAAAGATCTTCATTTGGAAGTTGGATGGCCTTGGGTCTCTTATATTTGGAGAAATCTGTTTCATCATAATTTGCTGCTTGTTGTACAAGTTCATTTGGATGTGAAGACGATGCTGAGAAGAACTTTACTGCTGAAGATTGCAGGAAAGAGTAGATGTAGGGGATGTTTGTATCCCGGTGTAGTTGGACATTTCTGATATACCATGGTGCGTTTAAGATCATGCGGAGATATTTGTTTTGCACCCTCTGTAGTTTGAGGATATTTGTACTTGAGGGGTGACTTCAGGATGGAGACGCATAAGTAATAATAGGTCGAATCATGAACTGATAAAGAGCAGTTTAATTTTGGTATCCACCTTGCTATTCCTATTGATAAGAGGGTAAAGCTGTGCAATAATTTTTGAAGCCTTTTTACATGAGGCTTTTGGTTTGTGTGGACTGAAGGTTAGTTTTCTGTCTAGTAATACACCGAGATATTTGGCTTCTGCTTTCCAGGGAATCTTGGTATTAAATAGGAAAATAACATCTTTGGGAGATATTGAATTTTTAGTGAAGAGAATGGCAATACTCTTCTGAGGGTTTGCTTGTAATCTCCATTCCGAGAACCAGTGCTCTAATTTCAGCGGGTTTTCTTGCAGTTTCTTGGTGACAAGGTGCGGCTTAATAGATCTGGCTAGTATAGCTGTTTCATCTGCGTAAAGGGCAATGATTGATGACATTGGATTGTGCGGTATGTCCGCCATGTAAATCGAGAAAAGTATTGGTGCCAGTAGGGACCCTTGAGGCAATCCTGCCAAGATTCGTCGCTGGGTAGATAATATATCATTTAGTTTGACTTGCATTCGTCTTCCACTAAGAAATGATTTTATAATTTGGACTAGATCTAATGGAATGCCAGCTAAAATCAACTTATATAGTAGTCCAAAGTGCCATAATTTGTCGAATGCCTTTTCTAAGTCACGAAAAACTGCTAAAGTGTATTGGTGCCAATTGTAACTTGTGTTAATGAACTCGATTAGTCTATGAATTTGTTGAGTGGTACTATGAAACTGGTGAAAACCAAACTGTTCTGTAGGAACAAGCTTATTCTTATAAGGACTGGCTTAAAGGGGCGAAGCAAGAATGCTTATCATCTTCCCCGTTATCTGTAGTGGACAGTGTAGGGATAAGATGTTATTGAGCTATTAAAGCTCTGATCATGGCAGGAGAGTAACAGCAATAGCCGAGCCTTAGTTAGACCTTCATTGCCATCCACAACCCTCCAAAGGTATTAATCACCGCATCTCCTGTAGGAACAAGCTTAAAGTTCTTAAAAGAATTCGGAGCTGGACTGAGTCTTTGACTCTTTATCCCGTCATCTGAATGAAGAAAATCTGTGTGGATGGGGATGTTATTGAGCTAAAAGCTCTAGTCATGGCTGGGTAACGACAATAGCCGAGCCTCAGTTAAAACGTTATTGGCTACAGCATTGCTATTCGTTACCCTGGAAGTCCTAAAAAGGAAATTTTCTCTCTCTATTCTGATCGTAGGAATAGGAACAAGCGCCACTCATTACGTATTCTATACGCCTTACATGTGGAAATTGAAATGGTGTCTTGTCACTCAACAAATCTTACAAACATTAAATGTTAAATGAATATTTCGTACTTCTAATTTAGAATTTACAAAGATCTTGTAATAGAAGATTTTTTGTATTCAAAGAGTTATTCTAATAGAAAATAAATGTTTTATTTGTTATCAACAACTATCGTGGCGGTGATGTTTCTGATTAGACATTTCTTATATTCTAAATGCTGTTCACAATAACAAACTTAAGTGGAAATTTATTCAAATTCGTATTCGGGATCTCTACTGAATTTGTTAAAAATGAATCATTTTTGCGTGCATAATTTGATAGAACGACTAGACATGATAGAAAATAATAACGTCTCTCCTGATGGATGAGAGAGGTATTATTATTTGGGGAAAATTCTATCTAATACAAGATGCAATCTTATGACTAATAAAATTAATAAGCGTGTCAATTTTGGTCTCAGCCTGAGTAATCGACGTACGTAGACATAGTCAAAAGCAATACGAAATTATATGTGAACTACTCACATGACATAAGCCTAAACACGTTCACAATTAATTTGCTGTGAGAATTGCCAAAATACTATTGAATAATTCCTCATCTCAGAGCAGTTGCATATATGATTGTTGATTAATAGTTTGGAAGAGGACTGAAATGGGAAAAAAATAACGATGGAATATAATATTGAATTTTTGGTGGGAAGAACTAATTACATTAATTAGATTCGTTTGGCTAGAATTTCTTTATTAGATAGGAAAATATCAACATCTCAAATATATTATTATGATTTCAAATGAAATATTTAGAAACTATGATTTTCCACTCAGTAGCAGTAAAGTACTTTCCCAATGTTGCCATACACACAAACAAACTGCAGATTATAAGGAAAGAGACTACTTCAAGCACAAAAGAACGAAAGGTATTCTCTTAACTGCTGATTCGCCTAAACCTACAGCCCACAAAGTGGGGTGAGCTTAGAGTTCACAAACTGCATATAAACAAGAAATTTTCTCAACAGATGAAGGGGAATAGGAAATCTCGTGCACGTATCCAGCAGCATCGTTCAACGATGCTGCTGGATAAGTTTATTAGTAGCACGATCCTGTTTCTAAAACCATGAATACACAGAAATAAACAACATGTTTCATTTTAATAATGTGGAATATAATAATTATGCACTCGCGTCCTGATTAAAGTTGCCACATGCAATTAAATTAAAGCTTTTCAATATTCTCCTCCCGGCTCCTTCACTTACTCGAAATGGCAATTTTTCTGGTGATTATAATTCTAATTAAAAACAAAGATACAATATTACATACCACTCAAACTGTAGTATTTCTTGTCTGCTAAGCGGAACACTGAAGAATTTCCAGAACCAGAAATAAAGTCTATCGCTGGGTGCAGAAGTTTATAGCAACTAATGTTTCGGAAGTGCTCGTTTCTGCCTGGCATTACTGATGACTTGGTTTTCATACAATTGCATAAATACCGCATATTTAAAAGCAAACAAATGAATCAGAGATAGAAAATAATATGTTACTAAGATATATAAGATTTTAAATATCTATGTCATTATATTGCGGATATTATTTTAGAAACCAAGATTTGTGGATTATATGTTATTATATTATTTTTCGTAATTATGTTTGTATTAGGAAGGAAGATCTGTGCCACTCGAAACTCAATAAGGAAGAGTTACGTTGTTTGGGTTGTTCGTAATTCCATGGAAACGGAGCTACCGATTTCATTATGGATAACATTAAGAAACACAGTGCATTTATGATTACCATTTTATGGAATAAACGTTTAGGTTTTAAAATAAAGAACTATACAGTATAATCAAAATATAATAAACAGTAAGTATTCACACAGATAACTACATTGAAATGAGTTTCGAGATTGCATTCTACATCAGAGATACTGTGTCCTAATGGTATTCTACAGTCATTAATGTGTGGATTGACGATGGGATGTAATTACATTTTATTCTCCTTTCCCAAGGCTATATTTCTCTACCGACTTCGAATATTATTCATCGGATGGTCCAAAGTTTCTTCTTACTTGGTTTGTTAGTGAAATACGTTGTCAGTTCTCCCGTAAACCATTCAATTGCTTTGAGATCGACTTTCGGTGAGGAGAGCACTCGACGATTTTCCGTAATTTCCATAATTTACATACTGCAGTACGACTTCGATGCCTGATAGTCTGCACATGGCTATAATTCACAAAATTCCCATAGCCTAAAAAGCATTATATTTTCCAAAATTATTGCATGTCTTTCCAGGAACTATAAGCAAAACGTCCAATTCCATATAAACAAAAACAACCTCTCTCTATCCCCACTGCACTTCTGTGAACAAACGTTAACGTTTTGTGATGCAGTAGCGTAAATCGCCTTCTTCGCAACTATGTGGGGTTTGTCAACCATTCCCCAATCCACTCCCAATAGGAGAATTGTGCAGAGTATTTTTCCTCCATATCACATATCTCTGTCGCTCTTCTAACTGGTCATGTTTTTTTTTTTTTTTAACATCTGTCTAGTCTATACATCACAACTTCTGGTTGAACGGATTCACATTGTACTGCCAACATTTCTACAACGATCTTCCCAGAAATTTTTATGTGCAGAAGGCTGAGTGAATATATTACTTTAGTATCACTACAATAGATAGGGGTCTCTACATAGTATCAATGGAAAGTACATGTAAAAGAAGTACAAGCCACTTGAGAGTCCATTTCATTGCCTTATAAAGTCGTGCAGAATAGTTTAAAACTTTAATGCAATACTTATTTTAGCATAGTCTATATGCTTTTTTTTTTTTTTTTTTTTTTTGTGTGTGTGTGTGTGTGTTCATTGAGACGATTTGCCGTTTTCAAAGTACCGTATATATATATATCACCGAATTACAATTACATACAAACGCAAAATCAAAAACTTTTATCCTATTTTAAAACATTTGCAGCGGGAGATCCTTACATAAATAGAAGCAGCTCAATTACTGATGCTAAACATCCCTTCCCAACCAGACCATTAATTCGAATGAAAGCAGTTGTTAGGTGAAATCAGCCAATGATATCGAACTGATTTTTGTTTTCTCTCATATGGCTGTTGTTAAGCTGAGTCAGAGGTTTGTTTAGGTCTGGTTAATACAGCAACATCTGTATGTCCATTTAAAAACCAATCTAATTCATAAATCATAAGAATTATTTCCTTACTAAGATGAGAGGTAATCCAGTTAGAATAATATCTTGTCAAGGAAAACTAATTGAATAATAATAATGCCCTAAGGTTTACAAGGTAATATCATATCTATTCAGCAAAGTAGAGTTTACATTTAAGGGAAAATGATTTATAGTTTTGTTATCTTCACTAATTATTGTATACGAGGATACTGAGCAGATGGTTTGCTGAGTGATCATTTAGGAAATGCGATATCAAGTAGAGAGGCAGATGCATTTCATTCTACACAAACAGATTAGAGATCAAAGAATATTACATTGAATACATGATTAATATTTTGAAACACACACATATACACTGGTGTTCAAAAACTAAGGACGACCTACATTTTCAATCGTATATGAAACACATTTCAAGACAACATGCCAAATGTGCGCATAAATTTATTTCAAGCACACTATCAAATTACATTACACAAAAATGTTTGATAAATATCGACAAATTAAATATACAAGGATAAAGTATTAGTATATCTATGTCATCTACATATAAAGCTGAGAAGTTCGTCGCAGGCCTTTGAGAGATATCTTCCATTCATTTAATTAAGGGATAAAAAATCCCTCGTTAACGAGAGATTTTTTATCCCTTTAATTAAATAATTTAGGTCGCCGAAAAAACAGCCTTTTGGCTCTTTATTGTAGATATCTTCTATGTAAACAACAATGAAAACAGAGATAATACTTCAGATTAGACATTTCTTAGATTGTTAAATGAATATCACAGTATCACGTTTAACTCGATTTTATTTCTCATTGGACTTTTAGGAACTGTGAGGCACAGGATCCACGCAAATACTAAAAATTGATAGTATTCCCATATTAAAAATATGCAATACTAAAGCACAAAAATATAGCACGTCATCGTTAATCCTACTGAGGAAAGAGGTGTCTACCTTCCGTAAGTCTCCGTTAGATGGCGGGCGAATAACCTTAGCTGGTTCACTAAATTGCTTATAATTCACTATGTTTTGCTGTCTCTGGCATTTGGGATAAATTTCAATTTATGTAAAAAAATTGTGATTCGAATTAAATAAGTCGGCGTCTGTGATAGTTATATACAGATTTTTTCTCCAAAAATACATCGTCGATATTCTATGAAGAAATAAATTTCAAAATTATATTTTTAATTTATTTTAGAAACAAATAGCATTTTTTTCCTCTGAACTGCCTGAGTTCTTGTACTTTAAAACTGGCATTTTTTCCCTATTTAAATTAACATTAAGTACATTGTGATTACATTAAATTCTTCGATTTGTGAATAAATTTTGTAGTTATATACAATGCAGAAGGTTAAATGGAATCCATTTTGACTCTGATTGAAAATTCCACTTTAAGAACCAATAAATTTATATTAATACTTCATCGATCGATGGGTACAGAAGCTGCATAATTTTGAGGGGCTACATTCTCCCTAGTAATAGTGATGACTTTATTTTCGTACAATTGCATGAATCCCACATATTTAAAAGCAAACGAACGAAACGAAGAAACTACATAAAGTGTTATTAAAAATATCTAAGTCATTATATTGGGGATATTATTTTAGAAACCCGACTGCGTCGATTATATGTTATGATATTATTGTCCGTAATTATGTTAGGTTTGTAACAGAATGAGAACCTGTGCCACTAGAAACACAGTAGCGAAGAATTGTGTTGTTTGGTCTCTACGCCTGCTATTCCATGGAAACAGAGCTACCGAATGCATTAAGAATTGCACAGGATAAAACCATTACGACCACTGACAGCTTGATCTGCTAATTAAAAGAAAACAAACCAATGATGAAGGAATGAGATGATCGCACTACCTGAATGTATTTGTATTATTTTTCTTGAGGTTTTGTTCCCTAACTTTTTTTTGTTCGAATTTTATTTACACCATCATGTTTGCATGTTCGGGTCTGGTCTCAGATGATCCCACTGTGTGCGATCACATGCACGCTATCGCATATATTGCTGATTGATGATTAACATGGCAATTTCTGATTCTTCGTGTAATTAACTGTAATACAGATCTCCATTTCCATTTTGTCAACTACAATCGTTATGGGTATTTATGATAGAAATATTGAATATATTATCACAAGAGTATAAACACAATGCCTTTAATATGAATAGTTTATGGAATAAATGTTTATGGCTTTAAATAACAAACAATTTTATAATGAAAAAAAAAACATTCAGTATTTAGAAAGATGCCTACAGCGAAACAAGTTTTGATATTATACACGGTAGCCATAAAATAACTTTCCCTCTTTGGAGGCATCTGTAGCTGAAACCAATAAACGGAATGAGACTAAATTTTGTACTGAGACGTATTAAAGCACGGGGGAGATGATTTCCGCGAAAAAAAGATTTAGTTCCAAAAGTCGCCGATAGGGGAAATTTTGGCCCTGGCAGAGCCGAAAACAAGCGGATAATTACATTAAAGGCAGATAAAATGGAATAATAACATTCCCGAAGGGCCGATACGGCACTGCACTGTTTAAGGTAAAACAACTTAACAAGTAAAGCATGCTGAGGAAAGGTAGGACGAATATTGAGCACAATTCGTCTTCGAATAACTGCCTGAACGTTCCCAATCCTTTTTAAAGTGGAATTGGTGGCGCTGCTCTCATCTATGCACAGTAAAATTTGCATAATCCTTTTTATCTGCGTTTACTGCAAATATCTGACTGCTTTCGGCTCATCCAGCGCGAAATTTCCCCTATCGGCGAATTTTGGTACTAAAACTTTTTTTGCGGAAATCATCTCCCCTGCCTTCAAAATTCTCAATATAAAATTTATCTCATTCCATTCATTGGTTTTAGCTATTGATTCCTCCAAAGAGGGAAAGTTATGTTATGGAAACCTCTATTATAGTTCAGAGATGTTTGATAACCGCACAATCTCTAATCAGCAATGTGTGCAGAGACATTATGATGAAATTTCGTTTTTTTTCCTCAAAACCCTTCCTCAGCACACCTTTCTCTACCGTTTTCTAATATTATGCATGAGGAGGTTCTCATTTCGGGAAATGCAGAGAATACATCTTTGACGCTCATCATGAAGCTTATCATAAAGATCGTAAATAAAAATATGGTTTTTCACTAAAACCTCAATTGCCCAAGTATAAAAGGTCATTTAGTAAATTAAATGTTCAAGTACTGTGGGGTGGGGGGGGGGGGGGGTGGGGGGGGGGGGGGGTGGGGGGGGGGGGGGGTGGGGGGGGGGGGGGGTGGGGGGGGGGGGGGGTGGGGGGGGGGGGGGGTGGGGGGGGGGGGGGGTGGGGGGGGGGGGGGGTGGGGGGGGGGGGGGGTGGGGGGGGGGGGGGGTGGGGGGGGGGGGGGGTGGGGGGGGGGGGGGGTGGGGGGGGGGGGGGGTGGGGGGGGGGGGGGGTGGGGGGGGGGGGGGGTGGGGGGGGGGGGGGGTGGGGGGGGGGGGGGGTGGGGGGGGGGGGGGGTGGGGGGGGGGGGGGGTGGGGGGGGGGGGGGGTGGGGGGGGGGGGGGGTGGGGGGGGGGGGGGGTGGGGGGGGGGGGGGGTGGGGGGGGGGGGGGGTGGGGGGGGGGGGGGGTGGGGGGGGGGGGGGGTGGGGGGGGGGGGGGGTGGGGGGGGGGGGGGGTGGGGGGGGGGGGGGGTGGGGGGGGGGGGGGGTGGGGGGGGGGGGGGGTAGTTTCAGTATGAGAGTTGGGTCTCATACCAGAAGAAAAATCTCTACAAGTTTGGTCGTTGAAGATGTGAACTTTAGTATATGCAATATTGTGATGCTAAGATACTATAATCTATGGACAGTCCCCTGGAATGGTTGATATAAAAATTCTAGGAAGGTTGTTGTGGAGATTTTGCGGGACTGTACGAATACTATAAACTAAACGTTCACAAACAAAACAGAACCAGATCAGAAATGAGAAAACCAGGTGCAGGAAGAATCCTGGAACCTCCTGATACATAATATTAATAAATTAACAGCAGACAAATGTCTGCTGGCGAAGTGAAAAAAAGAAATTTCATCAAACATTCTCTGCACCCAATTTGCGATTGGAGATTGTGCCGTTATCAAACCTTATCTCTGAACTATTTATATAATCCTAGAACCTGTTTCGTTGTAGGCATCTTTCTAAATACTGAATATTTTTTCTTTCATTATAATATTGCTTGTTATTTAAAACCATAACCATTTATTCCATAAAATAGGAACTGTACAGTTAACACGATGAATTATAGATCAGCAATTCATGTGATTTTGTGTATGTGAATGAAGCAACATCAGATGGCAGAAGTCCTTTAAAGATGGAAACATGATAGTGGAAATAAAATTCGAGGTAAAACTTTAGCGAACAAAACCTCAAGAAAAAGAATACAAATATATTCAGATACTGCGATCATCTCAATCCTTTTTCATTGGTTTATTTTCTTTTAATTAGCAGATCATACTGTGTTTCGAGTGGCACAGATCCTCCTTCTGTTACAAACATAACATAATTAATAGAAAATAATATAATAGCGTATAATAGACACAGCTGGGTTTCTAAAATAATATCCATAATATAATCACTTAGATATTTTAAATTTGTATGGCTTACTAACGTATCATTTGTTATATTCGTTTCGTTCATTTGATTATAAATATATGCGGCATTTATGCAATTATACGAAAATAAAGGCATCACTAATACGAGGCAGAATGTAGCCCCCTCAAAAACATGAAGCTTCTGTACTCATCGATCGATGCAGTTGTGAAGAGTCTCTATCAAGATTCAGCTGAGATTGCGAGTTGGAGAAATCTCCGCTGTTACAGCCAGATCACAAACAGTACTGTACGTTCAGTAGCATGTTATATTGTATTTATTTTTGTTAGAATTTTGGTAATCAGAGAGCTGTCGTTTTTCTATTTGTAAATTTCGAGTAAGTGAAAGCGCCATGAGAAGAATTGAAAGGCAGTAACTAAACTTGCATATGCCAACTTTAATCAAGACTAAAGTACATCATGTGGATATGAACTCATAATGAGTTTTTTTTAAATAAAACGTACATTATTTTATGTTGTAAATTCTAATTAGCTCGGCAGATTGATCTTTGTTTATGAGGGTAATTTTTATGACGCTTTTACTGTATTTTCTTATTCACACACAAAAATATCACACGATATTACATTCTTCCGTTTTGATGTGCAGAGTATTATTTATTTGTTTTTATTTTCGATTTCAGAAAGAGGTTTATACCATTTGTGTATTATTCCTACCCGATAAACATTGAACTTAAAATCATAATAATATTTTAAGGCGTGGTTCTGAATTTAAAGCATAAAAAGAAATATAAAACACATTATAGTTCTTATTATTTCAGACACAGGTATGAATTTCCTAACAAGTTAATTATTGATATCAGGTTTCACAATTTTTCTCTTGCTAAACAATAAAATCATATCATTAATTTAATTTGTGTAATTGAATTAACATTGGAATTTATGGAATCGGGATGCCATTAACATCTTCGTACTTACAATTTCTGATTTCTTACTTGAAATTGATAACAAAGACAAACGTATTTATTTTATTATTTAAGTGAACTCTAAAATATCTTTTTTCAAACTTATGCAAATTTAATCTAGAGCACATACATCAAAGTAAAAGTTACTGCTGTAAATTACGTAATTACAACTGGAGATAAAACTGTTTCTTGTCAGTAATCTTGAGAAGCAGTGCAGTACATTATATACAAACATAAATATCAACCATGTTTACAAGATTCACCAATATATCAGCTGCAGCGTAAGTCAATCTACAAACGACCTAGAAGCGATTAGTCCTTCTTCTCCAATTGAAATAACTAGTATCATCAAACAACGTAATGACAGAAATTCACTAGGCTCGGGTGGAGTTCTTTCTTTCTTACAAAGCTGTAATGCACCTTGTCAACATCAGAAATGCAGTACTGAGAGGGCAGTATTGTCCTCCATCTTGGAAAATTGCAGATGTTATTCCGAAGCATATGCCAGGAAAAGATCCACAGTTCCCTCTATATTACGTGCCCAATTTAGGGAAAATTGAAGAACGAATATTCTCTCCAGATTGCAAGAAGCAAGAGATCTATTTAACGTAAAATAAAATGAGCAGTTTGGTTTCAACACAATCACAGCACATTAAGCTTATTAATTCATATATCGTAATTATCATGATTCGATTAGTTAAATCATATTTAAATGATAGGAAAATGCAGATTAAAATTAACTGCATGTAAATTTCACCTAGTGCAAAATTATAGCTGGAGTTCCATTGGCTCTTTATTGACTCTGCTTTTATTCCTTATTTACACATCAGATATCTCTCAAATTCATACGACGACCATCGCAGCTCTATATGCAGATGACATAGCTAAACTAACAAAATCTAACCGTCTATTTAATTTATTGACATTTATCAAGCATTTTTGTATAATATAATTTTTTAATGTGCTGGAAATAAATTTATGCTCACATTTGGCATTTTGTATTGAATTTTTTTTTTTCATAGACAGTTGAAAAGGTAGGTCATCCTTAGTTTTTTATTAGCAGTATGTATATGTGTATGTGTGTTTCAAAATTTTAAGTATCTATTCAATGTATAATATTCTTCGCGTTCTAATCTGTTTGTGTAGAATGAAATGCATCTGCCTCTCTACTTGATATCGCATGTTCAAAATGATCACTCAGCAACAAATCCCCTCAGTATCCCCGTATACAATAATTACTTTGCCAACAAAACGTTAAGAGATTTTCCCTTAAATGTAAACTCTCTGCTGCTAAATTATTCAATTGGTTTTCCTCGACATAATATTATTCTAACGGGAATATCTCGCATTTTAGTAACGAAATAGTAATCCCTCATTATTTCAAAGCCGAATAAACAACTCGAACATCGAAATCTAAGAGTTTCATGCCGAAGAACGTTCGAGAAGTCCAAGTGTAAGTCAACGCCTGGTGGTACAACACTAGGGCAACTCGGAGCAAAGGTGGAGCAAGTCCAGATCACTGTCCTTAATATTTAGATTTCGAACTCTTAGAATTCGATCTTCGAGTTTCTAATTCGGTTTTGAAATAATAAGAGATTTATTATCCCCTTAATTAAATAATTTATGTTGCCGAAAAAAAAAGCCTTTGGGCTCTTTATTGTAGTGAACATGCAGATATTACTGTATTAAACAGCCGTAAACTCCCATTTCACTCAGCTTAACAACAGCCATATAACAGAAAATGAAAATCAGTTCGACATCATTGGAAGATTTCACGTAATAACTGCTTTGACTCGAAATAATGGTCTGGTTTGGGAACAGAATGTTCTAACTACAAGCAATGTTTATCAACAGTCATTGAGTTCCTTCTATGTAAGGAACTTCCACTGTTAAGTTATTAAAATCGGATAAACGATTTTATATTCTGCGTTTGCATGTGATAGTAATTTTGTGATCTAAACGGTAGTTGAAATCGGCAACTCGTCGATTTCAACTACCGTTTAGATCATCGAACACACACACACACACACACACACACACACACACACACACACACACACACACACACACACACACACACACACACACACACACACACACACACACACACACACACACACAGAGAGAGAGAGAGAGAGAGAGAGAGAGAGAAAGCATATACACTATGTTGAAATAAGTATTGCACTCAAGTTTTAAACTATTCTGCGCACCTTTATAAGGCAAACTGTAGACTGTTTTTCATCTGGGGTTCTCATGTTCGAATTTTACGTTGGGTATGAAGCGTTTTGTGAATATTTTAGTGGGTCATGCATTTCATCTGCCGCTACAAGACCCGTCTTTGTCCTGATTAGATCACCTTTTAATCATAGATATACGTTATATTAAACGGATGTCTATGGTACTGTTACTAAATTAATATACGTTGTCAGCTTTCTGCACATAACAATTTCTGGGAAAATTGTTGTAGAAATGTGGTCAGTACAGTGTGAATGGATTCAACTAGAATCTGCAATGTATAGACAACACTAAAAAGAAAAACTGCATATCTTGGTCACCTACTTCGTAATGAGAAATATAAGATACTTCAATTGATTATAAAAGGGAAGACAAATGGAAGAAGAGGACAAGAATGACGAAGAATATCTTGGCTGGCAGACATCAGACTGTGGGCTGGTAAGAGCTCTGATCGACTGCTCAGAGTAGCTGAGGATTTCTCAAAATTTGCCAAGATGGTCGCCGATCTCCGACAGAAGATGGCACTCAAAGAAGAGGGAAAAGAAGATAGACTACACGGATGTGATAAGAAAGAAAAAAACACGACTAATTAAAAGAGCGACAGAGATCTGTGATATGGAAAAATAAAACACACCACACTTTTCTCCTATCAAGAGGCAACCTTGGTAATGGATGAAAAACCCACACAGTTTGGAAGAACGCCATTTACGATAATGCATCACAAAACTGCAACGTTTGTGACAGATGTGCAGTGGGGTGGAGAGAAGTTGTTTTGTTTATAAGGAATTGGACCTTTTGGTTATAGTTCTTGGAGAGACATGTTATAATTCTTTAAAACATCATGCTTGTTAAGCTATGAGAATTTTTGTGAATTATTCCCATGTGCAGACTATCAGGCATCTAAGTCGTACTGTATGAACTATTGCGACGCAATTCGAGGGAAATTATATAAAATCTTCGAGTAAAATCACCGAATGTCGATCTAAATGCAATGGAATGGTTAAGGGGAGAACTGGAAACGAAAGCCACTAGCAAACCAAGTGTATGAAGAAACTTCGAACCATCTGATGAATAATATTCGAAGTCGGTAGAGAAAAGTGTACTTGGGAAAAAGGGAATAAAATGTACTTACATCCCAGAGTCACACACGGTATTCTACACTCACAGATTAGTGACTGCAGAATATCATTAGGACACAGTATTTTGAAATAAAATGCAATCTCGAAACTCATTTCAATAGGTATCTGTGAATACTTAATGTTTATTATATTTTGATTATAGTACAGTTCTTTATTTTGAAACCTAAACATTTATTTCATAAAATACTAATCATAAATGCACTGTGATTATTGCTAAACTTTTCAGAAACGAAACGACTAACCTACGTCTTAAATAATTCACTATATAACCATTGAAAAATAATCAGATAACACCTTTTATTCCTCACAAGGAGTAGGCAAGACAGTTTTAGCCCTAACTTACTGTTTGGAGACTGATTTAATCTGCACCGATGTGTAGATTAAGTCAGTGTTAATCTACACCGATAGCCAAGCAAAGATGATGAGCAGAAAATTCGCTCAAAAAAATTAATCGACAGACAACTTGTCCAATGACAATTTACTAAAAGACAATTTATCGGAAAAAGAAATTCATCAAACAAGAGCTAATCGAAAAAGCAGTTCATCAAAAATCAATTAATCGAAAAGACATTTTGTTGATTGTGAATTCATCGAAAAGTAATTAATCGAAAACAAACAATTCATCTAAACTATAAATTATCGAATGAACACGCATTGAAAAATAAATTATAAGGCGTGTAGAGTCTATTTATCAAAAATAACTTCGTTTTTTTTGGGGGGGGGTAATTGTGATGCTGTTGAAGTTTACTTACATATTATTTCACTTGTATATTATATGAATAGCTAATTTTCGAAAAATGGCAATCGTTTATTCGAAAATTTGTTGTTCGGTGAATTGCCATTCGATAAACGGACTTTTCGATTAACTATTTTCGAAGAAATTCATGGAATATTAGTGATAGCAGACCAAAGACCATCATTAAATTTAAATAGCATCCATTCAGTGAATAGAGTACGTTAGACAAGCGATACAATCTCGTTCCTCTTAACTATAACACAATATATGACTGTCTGAAATAACGTGTTCTACAGTTGATTTTCTTGAGTTTACAGGATTAATAAAACAATCACCAGTTTTAGGGGCAAAAATCCCCACTTTTTCCTGCCAGAGATCGAATAACTAGAAAACCTGTTTCTAATCCTTTCTTCGAAGGATTAGAAACAGTTTCTCTAGTTAGCAACTAGAATCTAACTAGCATCTTTCTTTGGGCTAGCGCTATGGATGTAAAAGTTTTTTTTTTGCATCTTATTATAAATGGAAGCTAAACACGCTTCCACTTATAATAATGTTCATACAATCAATTTTCTTTTGCTTTTTATTTCATGGAGTTGGTCATTGTGGCTTCTGAGAGGAACATAGTACAATGATAATAATAATCACCAGAAAAGAATATCAACAGCATAATGAGAGAGTTATCTGATGTGTTAATCTACATCGATAACCAAGAGATGGTATTCAGAAAACTCACCTGTTCTTCGGATTTGCTTCTTAGCCTTTATATATATATTTTATTTTTAAATTACATGCATTTATGTAATAAACTGGAACGGAACGCAAAGATACAAACGCTGAATGAAAAGGGAAATAAACTGAACAACAACAAAAAAGTTCTTAGCTAGATACATATGCACATACTGCTGCTAACGGAAAATGCAGGGTTTTATCTCTCAGAAACTTGGGCGAATCATTATGCAAAGTAAAGAAACCGGCAATTAGAACACATTCCATTAACATACATAACACGTTTGCCTTATAGCCTGAACTGCTTTGGCCGTAAATCCAATTAAAACAAATAAAAAAAAAACTGCTATTGATAAACATTGAGTACAGCACAGATCAGGAACTTGATATAAGTATACTTGAAATGGAGCTGAACCGTTCACACGATTCTTCAATTCAATGTGGATATAATTTTTCTTCAACATTTTTGTTGCATGTTTTCTTTCCAAAAGAAGAAATATTACAGCGAAAAGAACAGATTCGGTATTCATTAAAAAAGCACCTACTCATGCCCAAGCTTGAAATTTGGTCAGAATACAACCGAAATCGACAAATTATAGTGAAGCATCCAAATGCAAAATTTAAATTAAATTCATCCAACAAGAATGGAAGAACAATGAAAAAAAGGTTCCACGCGTTTTTAAAAACGCACCTTGTGAAACATCTAATTGTTACCTGAAAGGTATTACATTTGTTATTAAAAGATTTTCACTGAGCTTTTAACGGTATTTATCACTCGTAGTTTATATATTGCAAATAATCGACATTTGTGATTTATCTTCGCAGCGTGTGTATTCTGTATTCTGAGTATACAAAACATGATTGCACACGTAAACAGCTTACCGGACCGAAACGAGCCTTATGACATTGACAATACGTCTGAGACTGAATACTAGAAGATGCTGAAAACAAACACTCCACAGGTATTAAACCTCCCCGTGATCATGATGAATTACAAAAGATGCTGGAGATGGACTTCTGTCCAGTTTCACTCCCTCTCAAAGATATTCTGTGGAACAAAAATTCCTTGAGTTGAAGGGGGAGGGACATATCCATACTCATGTAATCCATTTCTAGACACATGTACAAGAATTATTACAACAGTGTGATAGTTTCAACAGTACGCATTGACCTTTTGAAAGAATTTTCACATCTCAGACAAATTATCAATACGATTAGGTGTATTTGTTTATTAAGTGTATGCTGTTCAGATAGTCCACACGACTGCAGTCCTACCTCGCGCTAATGATATCAAATGAGCTCAAGCAAGTGCTCTTAGACTATAACACCACCAGCCTTGCATTCTGAATAAGAATAATGAATCTCTAGGAAATAAAAGGAACACAAGATTCACTCTCTCTCCATTGTATACAATGCTGATAATCAGTCACCGACTTTAGCCATGATCGTCGGCGTTGGTTGCCGAAGTAGTACTCGCAGTGTCCCTCTAATATACTCTCATTAGGAATGTGTCCAAAGCATGGTCCGCCATTCCTGTGGAGTTAGTCATTGATTGTATCTTGCAGTAAGTTATATTAAACGGATGTCTATGGTTAAACTGTTTCAGTTGTATCTCTAGGTAAAGGAGGAAACAGAAATGAAAAGTTCATTTGAGCTTTTAGTATTTTATTTTCATTCGTTAGTTCTATGTTTTTAGTGCACAGATCGTTAATTAGTTTTTCATTGCATTCGGCTTTGTTCTTTAGATCTTGAATGCATGAAAAACTATACTCCAGCGATGCCTTCAGTTCATTTATTTCAGCTTTAAATAGTACTTCCAGTCCCCATCTTATCGCGGAGTTATCGTCTTTAATTTCTACTTTGATGGCGTTTAGGGTCTTGTAAAATCTGTTCCCTGAAGTTTCTTAGGAAAATCATCACATCAGCTTCTCCATCGTCTTTGTTCACTGCTATTGTTAAATCTAAACCGTCGCTGCTTCTATTTAGTTTACTTGTAGGTCGTTTTGGGGAGAAGTATTAATACAACTCTGGCATTTCCATTTTAATTTCTTGTCCTTAGACATTTTTCGAAAGTTAGATTCTGTTTCATCTATACATGCAGGATGATAATATTCGCAACATTCAAGAGAACATTGTAGTACTTTACAGTTGGCGACGGACATGACTCGGCTGTTGACCGTGAAGGAGGATTAGTAGGTATCATTTAGGTAAGAATGGCGGTCGTCTCAGCAAGTGGCTGGAAGGATTATATGACGTCAGTGACTATGGTCTTTGTTCTTCTGTTGTAGCTTGAATGTTGAAGAACTAGTTTTACAGGATCCCCTGGATCGATTTCGATGATTAATGCGTATACTTTTTCAGATTACTGAGGCGATTCATTTGAGCACATTTTAAAGGTGATTACATTAACACAATTACTTACAGTTAAGTTTAGAACGGGAGCAGAGTCAGAAGTAATAACGTAACATTAATAGAGTGACACTGAGTTCATATTTGTTCTAATTTTATTGTCATATTAATATGTTTATTATCTTATTTTTAAATGAATAGGATAAATATGGTAGCACTGAGAGATGAGATATGTTCAGAGAGCATGAAACTGATTGGATTTGCACATAGAAAGCTATCGCCTGACAAAAGATACATTCAATTTATGTTGCATGTTTGACCTTGAAAAAAATTCAACAAAGCAACTGGAGCTCGGCCACGTTTCACTTTATTAACTTAAAAATTGTACAAGAAAAACGACGTGCGTTTACTCTATTGATGACTGCTGGTCTACTTCCTTTGTTACATACGTAATCCGTAACTACAGTAGTCTCCCCGCCACACACACACACACACACACACACACACACACACACACACACACACACACACACACACACACACACACACACACACACACACACACACACACACACACACACACACACACACACACACACACACACACACACACACACACACACATCCTGGAGGAAACGTTCCAAGACACCCCACGGATAGTACCGAACCGTATGTGTGTATATATTTATATATATATATATACTGTTTTTTCCTATACATACATACATACCCATGATAAAGTTAAATTTCTACATTAAGCCTTAATTAAACTAAGTTATTTGAATGTGAATGGAATCTTAGTAACCTCGACATACCTTTATTATTTATTCACAGAATTGATACACAGTCAAAACAAGATTTAAACAACATTATTTAAACAACAATTTGACTGGTGATTCAGATTCTACCCAAGAATCTAAATCTCCAAGTAATGCTGTGTTTTGTAATCATAGGGGTCACTTCGTTGCTGATTAATTGATGTAAATATTGGAGAGCTTTCTTGAAATGGCACTAAGTGCACCGATAACTGTTGGAATGGCGTCAGTGTGTTTACGCCATAGCCAGCCAACTTCGATTGCCAGATCTCGATATTTAGTAATTTTTTCCAGTTCTTTGATGTTAATGTTGTTATCGGTGGGTGCAGCGATACCAATAATCCAAACCTGTCGATGTTCGATAATTGTGATGTCAGTTCTATTGTGTTCCAAATGCCGATCAGTTTGCATTCGAAAGTCCCAGAGAATTTTTGCTGTTTCGTTTTCCAATACTGTCTCTATTTTATGCTGTCACCAGTTATCAGAAGCAGGAAAGCATATTTTTTGCATACATGCCAATGAATTTGGCCACTTGAAGATGGAGGTATTTATAGTCAGTTTGAGCCATCTTGCTGGAAGCACTGATTAAATGTTCTACAGTCTCATCTTTCTGATCGCACAATCTGCATTCGCTGTTATTATTCATGTTCAAAATTTTTGCTTTGATTGCATTAGTTTGTAATTCCTGTTCTTGAGCTGCTAGAATAAATCCTTCTGTTTCTTTTTAATATATCCATATTTTAGCCATTGTCCACGACAATTTTGTCCTCAGTATATCTCTAAGAAATTGACCATGCTAAGGTTTATTTTTCCAGCGCACATATCGGTTATTTTGCTTTTCCTTTTCATAATCGGATTTGTTTCCTGTTGCTTTTAGAAGGCCTTCTTGTGTAATTGCTCGAGTCATTTGCCTCAGACCTATTGTCGGTGTAACTTTTTATGCTAATTTATTTGAATGTGAATGGAATCTTAGCAACCTCAGCATACCTTTTATTATTTATTTTATGAAGTAGAGAAATTTCACCTTTTTCACTTAAAAGGAAGCACTTTACGTTTGCATAATTACTACTTAATTCCTTAATTAGTTATATTAATAATAATTTATAATTATATAAATATATTTATTCATTATTAAAAATTTGCCAATTGTGCTTTATGCTATTCCAAAAAGGCACAGAACAATAACAAAAAACGTAACTCATTTACCTCCGACTTGAATTGTTGATCGGATCTACGCCAAACGGTTTTGTGCATCATAATCATACTTATAAACGCTCACCAAGTAAATAAATAATTGGATTTAAATCCACATAAACGGGTCAGAACAGAGCAAGATAAACGACAAGTCTGAAAGATTTGTTATTATTATAGTACAAGTAGATTCAGAGAACAGCCTAATTAAAAGATAGTTGATCATTCTGTAAATCTATTTAAGAATGACCAGTGTACTTTTTCGTATTGCAGTATCATCATATATGGTGTAAAGAAATAAAAGAAGGCAACAACACTCAACTGGAGGGGATCTCTGTAGAACTTATGAATGCATTAAAAAATTCGTTGAACTTCAAGTAAGTCTAAGTCAGGCATATTTAAGGGAAAATATTATAACAGTATATTTATGCTTCTTATTTTATTCATGGAAATGAGAAAACAACTTTAAGGATGGCTGTATTTCTACCATCCTTAACACTAATTATTATCATGTTAGTAATTTTTGCACTATGAATGCAAAAGTACAATTATATTGCTTAAAAATTTGGTGACTCAGTAAACAATACTCCATGTATTACATGAAAAAACCATCAAATTCCTATTAGTAGATTACATAAAAAAATTTAAACCATGTATTTTTTTTTCATTTAAATGCATTCGACTGTGCTATACTAATCTTTCCCAAAACACAAATTTTGCTCAAAGACATTTAAGTTCTGATTCTTTTCGTAGCTACAGTTTAGTTAAAGCAGCCGATGGCCAGCACGGTGGGAAAAAATCAGATGGTTCTTTCACTGGAATGCTGGGATTGATACAGAGAAAGGTAAATTTCAATTTTACTTATTTATTGAAGAAAATAAATCAGTTTTAATTCACACACTTAAATAACTTAGTAAATTTGTTACCCATAATTGCTTTGTAAATTTGTGATAATTGGTTAATCTTTGCAATCATGAATTAGCAATATCGATATGACTTCGTCTCTATAATTGATAATGTCAACAATCTGCTCGCTTGCTTTATTATTTCAATGTTTAGGAAGTCGATATTACGAGCATACCTTTAGCCATGCAGTTTGGACGCTTTGAAGCAGCTACCTTCAGTAACCTTATTTTTTCACACAGGAATTGGAATGGTAACAAGAAAGTCAGATGACAACACGAATCCTTGCATTCGTTTGTCGGCAATGTTCTCTTGTGAGGTAAATTCCCTTATTAATATATAATACCTTTCTTACTTCATAAAAGTTGCTCTGATGAGAGCAAACCTTAAACTAATTTAAGCATGCATATACTAGTCAGAATGAGTAGCCACTGGCGTGATGGACAATCCTAGTACTAACGGAAGATAAATAATAAATTATTATGGCTACGATATATAACATTTATTAATTCTAAATTACTAAGCAAGCATCCCTCATAAAATGACAAAATGAAATATAGCTTTACAGGTTATACCATAGATTGCGAACCTATGGCACGCGTGCCAGAGGAGGCACGTCGAGAATTTTGTTGGCATCTGAACAATTTACAGGTATATTCTTTTATACGCTTATAAATCATTCAACTTTTTTTTTAATTATTACAATACGTACAAGTTAAATTTTGTTTTACCCGAGAGAGCAGCTATGAAGACGTGCTTATCATTGGTTCGGTATTAAAAAAAAAGATCACGCGACTCAAAGACAAAAAAGGTAACCGTCAGTTGAAATGCTAATTCTCTTCCACCGAATTCCATAACATCTGAAACTGTCATAACAACATTCACTATATATTTCCTAGTTTAACACATTCACGACGGGGTGTTGCTTATCGTTCCGACTGAGCTTCTCATTACCAGCGGGGCTCAACTCACACAAAGTTTCAACTCTTGTTTGAATTTTATTCCTGCTTGTTTGGGTTGAGCTGACAGGCGAACTCACACACGCATTATATGTACAGTGACCATTTATTTTTGGAGGAAATAAAGGACTAATCAGAAATTGTTTCATAATAAACGAATAAAAAATAACAGGCTGCGTTTGTTTGTTTCACTAAAATTAAAAGCTTTATAACGTTTATTGTAAAATATAAGCATATACACAGCACATATTATTACGTAAAAAATTTAATTTTGATACTTTTTCACACGAATGAACTTTTTTTTAATAAATTAGGTTTGTGTTTTAAAAATTCATAAAACTGTTTTCAATTCATATCAAAGTTCCATTCGGTATAAATGCATGCTTTCAATGTTTCGATTTTTAATTTTTTTTTTTTTTTTTTTTTTTCCACTGGTCCACATATTTTTCACTAACGAAAATACTCAGTGGGGGCATTAGATCCAGGGAGACATAAGCAAAATTCAGCGATTTTTAAAATGTTTTTAAAAGATACATGAAATATTTAAAATATTCAACCCTACTACGTCATTTTGTCACCATTCTTCGATCTTTTCACTGGTGACATAAATTTTCATACACGAAACTTCATCGAATAGTTCGCCGTCATTTATATTTAAGTTTCCATGACTGGAAATGAACAAAACACTTTCCTCGATCTTCGCCCGCTGAGGGATTTCTCGTAGTAGGACCTATTCAGATACTTCCATTTCCACGAAACAGCTGTCCCAGTTATTTAAATTTATCAATGCAGGTTTGATAAAATTTATGAATTACATCTTTAAATATGTTGGCCTTAATATTCAGTTTGCTATTTCAATTCAAAAAATAAAGGACAAACTGGCCATTTTAGAAAAAAAAATCTAAAGGACAGACCATTGAAATAAAGGACTGTCCTCTTAAATAAAGGACGTATGGTCACCGTAATTATATGGCATGTTTCAATTCGTAGTAGAATTATTATTTGAAGTTAGGCTTGTGATCTGTCATAATGACATCGAGAATTTCAAATGCAATAAAACAAACACTTATTTCATGTCATTGAAAAATTGGACAATAGTTTTTAGTTAGATACTGCGTTTCAGTGCAACATATGGTTGCACTGAAACGCTGTTGTTGACTTGAGTCTGTACAGCATAGTTTCTGTGGAAGGGGACAATAATAGTGCAATTAGAGACAACTGGAATAAAAACGGCGCTAACTAATGAATCACACAATTTGTTGAGAAATATATTACACAGACTGCAAAAGCCTCTGTACCTTATTCAAGGATACAATAAAACACACTTGTTTTTCTTGCATCTACAGTATAATATCTTTGGGGATGGCGTGTTTTTAACCGAGGGGGGGGAGCGACTTACTTTCGCCTCGACGTGAAAATGTTTAAATATGCAAAATTTTTGATGTCTTTTTTCATCCAGTAAAATCATGGGTGCGAGCTATACGCGAGGGCAAGATATATTCAAGTAAATACGATAAGCATTTCGTCGACAAATTGACTTCCTTCTACTGCTTACCCTGCTCAGCTGACTTCTATGGTGAGTTAAAATGCATAAATATTTTTCTCACTACCGTTTTTTTTCCTTCAAACCAACATTAAAATCAATTAATAATACAATAATCAATTTTACACTGAATAATATTATAAATTTATATATAAATAAATATTATAAATAAAATAAATATTATTTATAAAATTATAAATAATTATTTATAAAATATTATATATTATTATAAATTAATTAATAGATTTTCTATTAATTTTTCCCCGACTGAAAACTGCACGGCACGCCAGCAACTCGATTTGTAAACTTTTGGCACGCGCACATAAAAAGGTTTGCCCCCACTGTCCTAGGTTGTATGATTACATATGAAAAGGAGAAAAATATAAACCTAAAAATTGCAAAATACTTAAAAATAACAGGCATAATTAACTCTATTTTTAAACCAAACCTAGTTAAAAAACAAACCACACTAAAAGAGTACAATACATTAGCCCTACCAGTCCCTAAATGTATGGAAGTGAAATAGGGACAATAAAACAAAAAGACACGCAAAGATTAATAACAGCTGAAATGAAGTTTATGAGAAAAACTGCAAAGTATGCTCTATTCGATCACAAAAGAAACGAAGAAATTATGAAAGAATTAAACCAGGAATCAGTAATAGAAAAATAAAAAATTTAAACATAAATAGGTGGAACATGCTGAAAGAATGAAAACAGAAAGATTACCAAAACAAGTTTTTTAAATTACAAACCATTAGGAAAAAGAAAACCAGGACGTCTTCCAAAGAGATTCAATGATGATCCTAAGGCCACTCTAAGCCTAAATCTTTGATAAGTGTGATAGTGATGATGATTCAAAATCAAATTGATAATAATAATAGTAATAATAAATAAAGAAATAAATAAAGGAAGCCAATGATGCGTTTTGTTTCCGAGCTAGTTAAAGGTAAACTCTTCTATCTTGTCTCTTAGCACGCGCGTATTTTTCTCTTTATGATCAGTTATATCTGACAGGATTAACCGGAACTTCTTATAATGATGAATAATTCAAAATATTTGACAACTTTATTATATAAGTTGTCAGATAATTGTCGCTATCGTAATAGATTTTAATTATGGATTATTTTACAATATTTAATAAAAGTGAGTACATTCCTTTTAAAGATAAAAGGAATTAATTAAGTTATGAAGAATATTGAAATAAAAAATAAATTAGACGATTACGGACTGTGCAAAATTAAATTGATAGATGAAGATTAAAAATGCAAATATCATTACACTGTTAACATAGCTATATGATTTAAATAGTTTAAAATTATTAATATTATAATAAAAAGTGTTTCAGCAAAGATATTTTATACATAAATTACCCTATACAATTATTTAAAATTCTAAAAAAAGAGATCGATGATTTTGTTTATTTATTTATTTTTGACCAATTGTTAATGTACTGAGAGGTAATTTTGACATTTTCAAAATATCTCATTAAAATGTATAATTTAATAGGTCTGGTTCTGTCTTCTTTTATCGTTGATGGCTGTTACGACAGTAACAACACTAATAGACACGATGACTCTATCGCTATCATTTTGTAACACAGGAAGGAGATGGCTTCAAAATAATTGGAATTATTCAATGATGCTCTTATACCAAGGTAATCCATCTAATTATTGTGAATTTGCATTGTAAAACTGAACTTCATAGCAGTAGTTGCTAATTCAAGACAGCAGACATTTATCATTTTTCAGCATGGCTTTTAACTGGCATAATATATTTACAATAAACTGTGATCAAATTACGTAAATATTAATAGGCTACTCTGTGTGTGTGTGTGTGTGTGTGTGTGTGTGTGTGAGAGAGAGAGAGAGAGAGAGAGAGAGAGAGAGAGAGAGAGAGAGAGAGAGAGAGAGAGAATGATGTACAAATGAATTCATTGGAAACGATTTTTTTAAAAAATTATTTATGGGTATTGTGTACAGATTTCAATATTTTCTCATTAAACAACTACGAGATTTAATTGCAGCTTAATTTTTTCATTCTGTATTTTAGAGAACCCACAGATAAGACGTCAAACAAGCGCGCAATTTGTTCTGCTCCTATTTTGGCTGCTTGGTTCAGTTGTAGTGCTAAACTCTGCTTACAGAGGACTTCTAACTACATCGCTAGCAACCCATAAAGCCTTACCAGAGATCAACTCGCTGAAAGACCTGCATGATCATCCGGAGATTATTCCACTGGTGCCGAAAGGAAGCATTATAATGTTATATTTTAGAGTGGGTTGTTTGAATGATTAATGAAAAATTCATAAAATATATTTTAAAAAAATTACTCTTTACATTATTATTATTTATTTTATGGAAGAATAGTATAATGTTTTTGTTTTCCATCTTATATATGTATATCTTGAAAATATATATTATCTACTATTAAGGAACATAAATTTTATAAGTTTATTTTTAAGTTAATTAAATTTGAAATTTGATAAAATTTCAGCAACAAATTCCAATAACCCAACAAGAATTTGAATTTTTTAATTGCTCTATTGCAAGATTTCCCTTTGTCTAAAAAACAGCCAAGTATAAATTGTATCTCCTACACGACAAACCTGCATGGATTTTGAATCAATCGGAAGGTTTTGAATCAATGAGTCGGTCGGTCTCATTCCGAGGTGTTGAGATTTTTATGCCTCGAAATTCCATTTTTATTTCGCAAAAAAAAAAGTAAACCTGCCCAAAAACATTCACTATTAACAGGTATAGGCTTTATACTTTTAAGGGTATTTAATGTTTATTTACAAATAATCCCAACCAATCAACGGGTTCTAAAATATATTTTAAAAAATACAAAAATATATAAAATTATAAAAGGAGGAAACAATTCTTACTCCAACTACGGCACTAAGGTACTATTAGATAATATTTAATAGGTGGGAGTATATAAAAACAATAAAACAAATATTTAAAAATAAAATCTTCATTTTTTTCAAGCTAACTTTACTATTGAGCTGTTGACAGGTCGAAAAACTTGAAGCTATGAAAAGACTAAAGAAGATATTCAAATGATACTCCTTCCAGACAGAACAAAAACTTGGAAAGTGCTTAAACTGGAATTTAAGTTGACATAAACTGGAATATGAGGTAGGCTGCTACTTGATTTTATAGAATTAAAATGAAATGTCTGTTCAGCTAAATTTTTCCCTTCCAGTTAAACAATGACCTGCAGATTAGCGGTTGTAAAGACCTTGAAGTTTGTTATTGAGCAATGAAAGGTCTGTCAAATAAAGAGAAAGGACATTCATGTATAGGATAAATGACGATGAAGATTACTAGTGAAAACAGAAGGCGTTCTCTTATACTACTGCATTGTAGGAAACTATGTCTCAGTTTAGCATTGTCATGGTGGATATAAACTTTTATATTCGACATTGAGAATGGTTACTCACCTTCTATATGAAGAATACAATGTGAATTTAAAAAATACAGAAACGTTTAACGCTTGATGTTTAATTTAAATCGATAATCCCTTTGATTTCAGTAAAGGATTTAAGGATGGTTAAATCCATTCAGTTATCTCACAACACAATGGATTTTAAATTGTTAAGCATTTTAAAAACGAAACCAGTTTGGTCATCTCTGAGGGATCCAATTTTTTTTCTTCTTTTTTTCAGGACAGCAAATCACCCATGATAAGAAGATTATGGGAAAGGATAGAACCTAATTTGATATCCGCAAACGATGTGGAAAGAGCTGAGACATTACGAAAAGTGGAAGAAGGTTCCCACGTCATCCTCCATAGTTTTGTGTATTTGAAAATTCTCATTCATAAATATAAATATTCAACTGGAAGTTGTTCGTTGAGAATTGCAGATGAAGAGGTAAATCCAATCTATATGGCAATTGCCATCAGCAGGTATTTGAAACCGAATATTATAGAGAAGCTAAACGTGTGGTAAGTAAGGATTAAAGAAATTTTCTACAGAATGAAATATTAAATTTGAAGATTAAATCGGAAAATAATTCGCCATCGTCCATGTAGAATCAATAAATCTAATTTTCAAATGTAATTTTTTTTTTCTTGTACATATTACAAAATATGTTTTTATTTTTAACTTTCGATATAAGTCTTCATTTTTTAAAAACTAAATGTATTTTCTCTTTCAGGGCCAGTCGCGTGTTCCAAAGCCACTTTATCCAACAACTACATTCCATGTCAGAATACAAACGACCAGGCTGTGACGTCACCAGCAATGGAAAAAAGCCAATTAATCTAAGTGAGATGTCCAGTGTTTTCTTTGCCTTGGTGATAGGTGTCGCTACATCTTGTACTCTGCTAATTCTCGAAATTCTCTACTATAACCTGACCACGTACGACTTGAAGCAACGATCAAAAAGTGCAATCAACAAATAAAGTGATCTTCTATCAACAAACTCAACTGAGTCACGATGGTCAGTTGGAATTAATACTTTACAGTTGCTGAGGAAAGTTCGAAAGCAGTTCGAATTATTCTTCAGATGTATTGAAATATCTAAGATTGTTCACTTAAACATCATAAATGATTTTCTGACCACACATGAAGTCGACGGTTGATCATCTGACCATTAATTAGTTTTAGTATTCAAAGAATTAGTGTTTAAAACTAGCATCGGCTTCATCAATACTAACTGAACCAAAATGTTAGAGTATTGTCTTAAAATATAAAAGGTGTTCGAAATAATTAGCACAAATTTAATTAATTTTTATAAAATCACTATTATCTAAAAAAATACAATTAATTTTGAATGGATAAACATATCTGTGTTTTTTTTTAATCATTCTTAAAAATATGTAAAATATAACTTAAATACCATGAAAACTTTATCTCATATATTTAGTCTTGGTTTAAGAAGTGATATTTTTGTATTAATTGTGTGCGATATTTGTCAACCTTTTAAATTTATAAGATATGTAATATTGCACAAAACCTCCCTGTACAAAATGTAAATGATTTTTCATTGTGTAATGCGAGATCACCTCAATCCTGCATATAGTCATTAATAAAGTTATTTTCAGCTCTAGAAGTGATTTGAGTAAATTAACTAATACTAATTTGCAGATTACTATACTAATTATTGAATTGTCATCTCTCTCTCTCTCTCTCTCTCTCTCTCTCTCTGACTACCCTTCTTCCTCGATAATCAACTGCTAACTTCTTTGGTAGATGGACTGAGTCCTTGACTCTCAATCCCTTCATCTCTATTAGCAGTAAAAGTGGAAGGCGGAGGGGGATAACTCTGCTCGCTCCTTGTGAGCTTTTAACGGATGCTGATGTTGTGTCTGCTAAAACTGATTTCGGTCTTTTGAATTTTGAGAAGTCTTGGAGATTGTAGTTGACGGTTTATTGGTTTAGTTGGCTGGGATGGGTGTCGGTAGCTGTAAAATAATTTTCTGCGGTAATTTTTAGAAAGGAACGTGTCTGGTATCTTTGTATCGCAATGCAGGTGATTCTTCTTGATATTCCTTTCAATGATGTATTCCCAAGCTGGTGAAATGTTGGTTAGGAAGAGCCTTATCATTATTTTGTAAAGTAGAATTTGCTGTTCATGTTTAGGTGATCATTTCTATTTATGAGTGTGGGGGGGGTAGAGTTAAATAATGATATGATTAGCATTCGTGGTAATGAAATATTATGCATTCTGAAGTGCTGGACTTTATCCAGTTGCACTGCTAAGTATTTTGTGGAGGATTGCTAGGGTATATAGGTTTTTTAGGGTTTTTGACTAGATCCGAACGAATATCTAACTATGAGAATTGTACCATCTGTATAAAGAATGATGATTGTGGGCAGCATTTTAGCAATGTCTACCACATAGATGGAGAGGAACATCGAGAGATAGCAGGGAACCTTCAGTGACTACTTCTGTGATTATTCTTAATGTAGATCTGATTTCCTTCATTTTTACTCTAAATTTGCGGTTGTTGAGTAGGATTTGGTGAGTAGGGTAAGAGGTGTTGGGAATTTTGCTTGGAACAGTTTATCTATTAGACCATAATTCCAGGATCTTGTCAAATGCTTTGGTTATGTCCAAGAAGACCGCACATGGGTGTTTCCGCCATCCGAATGCATGATGGGTGTATTTAACAAATCTGTAAATATGTTCTATTGTTGAATGCCTTTCATTTTTTTCCAGAGGGATTGGTCTTCGGTATTTAGTTGTTGGAGTTTTGAATTCCATTTCATATTGTAGTAGTCCTTTAATTCATATCGAACTGATTTATAGCTCTGTTAAATGCATCTTTACCAGTAGGATAGTTTTGTGTTACTGGTTTTTCCTCTGGATGAGCTGTTTTATTTCTTTGGAGAACCAACCTGAGGGTGATTGATAGTTGTGGTACTGATTGAATTTAGTGCCGTTAATAGCAGAGTTTCTAAAAAAAATTGTTCCATTCTCGGTTTTTTCGAATGCAGTTATGCGCAGGACTGGTCTGAAGTTTTCTTTTAGATTTGCACGAACTTGGTTCCTGTTGATGTGAATTGTGTTGTCTGTGGCGAAATATATGCGGTACCTAGCTGGAGTATACTGGAGTTATGGTCTGAACCGAGATCGTTGACTTTTTCTTCATTTGTGTTTCGAGGATTCTGTTTTTATAATGATGTTATAGACTGGAGATCGTATATATTGTTCGATGATAATTTCAACCAGTATTCTTGTTTACCCTGTGTATATGGCTAACTTTAAATGAGTTCAAGATCGGTTGTGATTTCTTCTTTGGATATAGATTGTCATTTCTCGGAGTGTGGCCTTGTGATTATTTCACTAGTTAGAGCAAATATTCATGATATGTAAAGATGTTGTTATCGAGAAATTTGGTAAGCTCCCGATAGTCTGTAACTGTGTTGTATAAAAGGGGTGTTCCGTCATCTGTATTTGTGAGCTTTGTGAAAGTGGTTCTTAGGGTCTTGACTGACGTAGTTAGAGTGGTCCAGTGTTTTTTACACGAATAATGACTGGAGGTATTCTTTCTTAAGGATTTGTGTTGTTGCCGGTCTTCATTTGGTTGGAGAGATCTCTTGAAGGGGATTTGTTCTTTTTTTTTCTTTGTTCCTTGAAATTCATAATTCATGTTTCGGTCAATGGTGTATACAGGAAGTTCTGTTTGTCCGTACAAGTTTTCTCAGATGACAGCAATCCCGTTACAAGACTCTCTTAGGACCAACGTTACCCCTTTTACACAAGTAATCTAGGTTTTTTCTCCACTGATTAAACATCCCGGGATATCGAACTCCGAAAGATCCTTTGTTTTTTCCATTGTGATCAACATTGCTGACGATTACCAGAAGCATTTTTAAGTAATTGCATAGAACATGGGGTGACGCAAATGACCAAGTATTTTGCACATTCGCTTCATAACTGACGTTTATATACATGTGCATAAAGGTTTCTAATTCAGTGGCCGGTAAGTGTAGATTAAAGTTGGCAGGGGAATCTGAAAATATCTGCCAGTTATCAGTTCATGCAGATGAATGATAACTGGCAGATATTTTATCTGCGGTACCTTGTTTGGCATCAAAAGGAGAAAATTTTTTTCATGAAGCATCACCCGACAGAGGTAGCTGTTATGTAGGTCTCTTCCTAAGCGCCTTAATTCATTCTACACTTAGTCAAAATCCGTTTCGTCTGTTAGTGTTATTTCCATTATTTGTACTGCTATTAGAATATTAATATTATTCTTATATTTTAAACGAATAGAAACCAATTGGCCTACCTGGGAATTATTCTCGCTATAAACTAATAATAATAATTATCATCGTATGATGTACAATGGCCGTGTGTCCCGTTTAAGGGGAGATATGACCATCTCAGTCCCCCCAAATTTTATCCGGGCTCTGGAACCGGCATAGCTGACGAATTAGGCGAATCGCTGGGTCAGCATTCCTGACTGTATCCTTGTGTGTTCACGGGGCCGGTTTGTCTGGTTGCGGGATGAAAAACCCCACATAAACTGGCGGAAAAAACCTGCTGCCCACGCCCAAAACCGGCTAACTTGGCTATGGCTGAGGACTATCCTTAAGCTACTCGCGTCGTCGACGGGAATCGAACCTAGGACACTCCTTCCCCAGGAATATGGTTGCAAAGCGCAAAGCCACTAGGATAACCGCGCGGACTCGCTATCAACTGAAAAGAAATATACCAAATCAGAACGTAAGAATCAACAAAAGCCAGTAACATACATCGGTTCACAAAGTTTTATCAAATCCGAAATAAACGTTTATGTTTAAATATATATTATTCGTAATTCTATATATGGTGTATTAAAAAGTTGTATGATATTCTTTATCATATTCAGATAAATTAAGACAAAACGTAATTTAGAAAAAAATAAAATTATACAAAAATATTTTATAGCTAAATAATAAATAGTCTTTTATTTACTCTCATAAATAAATAGTGATACTTCGACTGATACGAACTCATTTGTCCACTTCAAAATAGCCACATAAAAAACCAAACAACGAAGAGTCTGTTGAACTGTTCTTTGGTAGTAACCTTTAACGTTTACGTTATTCACTATGTAAAGGTATTCCTTGTCATTACATGTCATTTCTTATAGTTTAAGGACGAATTAGAAGAAATCTCCAAAATTTTTCCTTGGGTTGTTAGTTATGTGCATATCGTATTCGCTCTCAAATCAATAGGTCTGAATCTCATTGTAGGTGTGGATGTTTATGAATTTCTTGAGGTGTCGAATGAATTCCATCTGATAGTATGAGACAAATTCCTTTTATATATATGTGAAATTTTCAACCTGACAGTCTTTGAAATTGAACGTCTGCGAAAGAGGGACTCGAGTGATTCTATGCGAGAGGGGCTTGAGTTAATCAGATTACCATCTGAATAGTATCAAGCAATCGTAACGAAGTTTTTGGCGCACTACCTGTAATATGGGGGCAATATTCCATGTTTAGACTCATTTGGTATTTATACGATGTTTGCAGTTGTGTACGTGAAAAGTAGTGGCCTGTTTGGAAAAAATACACCGCTTTTTCTGTCGACTTGATGGTTCAGATGGTTTGTGTCAGGACAGCCAGGAGATGCAGATCGGACAAAGAGAAAAAGCTGATGATGTTCAGATATCGTCAGTGTTACCGAAAGTAAAAGAAAAGACGTTCGATTTTTCTTCGGGAAATTATGCAGAATTACGTGTTTCGTAACCTCGAAGTTATGCCATTGAAAAATCTTGACAGATCGGAATTTAAGGCTTTAGTTGTGGAGGATCTTGAAGCTTGTAATCAGTGGTCAGCACTACAAGGTTTGCGGAATACAGAGTTGTGAGGGGGTTGGAGTAATGGCGGATATATCTGAGAGTAGGAAATCATCTATCATAAAAGCTTTGAAAATCTCCTTTTATTATTAGCATTTATAAAGGAGCATGAGGCATGTGTTTATCTCTTTTGCAATGAGTGTTTTGGACTCCAGTTCCTATTATACAACACCATGTGATGGTGTTGTATAATAGGACATGGAACTGGGAAGTGTGATACGCAGAATTCATTTCCAAGTTCGAAAGTGCAAACGTTACATTTATTGTACTGAACTGTTCACCCATTTATCTCTCAGACAGCCATAAAGTCTATTCAAATCCTTCTCAAGCACTAATCCATCAGAATCGGCGTCATTCTTAATAATTTTGCATAAATTTGAAAGTTGAATATCAGCTCACAACGAGCGTATGATATATTTAACATACCGAATAAACAACAGTAGTACTAGAAGAAAACCCAGTAGTAATCCACGGATAATTCTCCACTGCAGAGATATATTTTAAAAATTTATTTGTTTAATTAAATTTTATTTATTATATTTAGCTTTATTTCAGCCACACACGATCGGTCATAAGGTCTATAACACGCAGTATTGTTTATGAGTAATGGATCATGTTTAGAAAAAGAAAAAAAAAACAGTTTCATGAGCCTAAACTGGTTATACATGCACTGTTAAAGTCCATCAAAGAAAAACTAAGGCATGTGTGATTTCCTCTGCGGAAATAAGACAATACTGCGTTTTAGAAGCATTAAAATCCATTCAATTTTCTTCACCTCAATTAAGAATCGATGACGATCTGTGTTTAAGCCATAAGAAATCTTGATCTTGAAATTTAAGTCATGTGACCTCTGCAAGGTTTCGTAAATGGAGAACAGGAATTGATTGTACCGTCATCAGTAAAGCTATGAATCAGATTGGATGTTAATAAGAGAAGAAAGTTGATGTATAGCAGACAGAGTTCTAAACTCTTTATTTAGAGTTTAATTAACTACTAAAATTACGATTCCAAAATAATAATCAATTACAGAAAGAACATCCTCTATTTTAATAATTAAAATGCAGTATATTATGGATTCATGCGTATTTTATAGCCAAATATAAAAACGATAAAGTTTTTAAATTTACCAGGGAACTTATGAGAATTTAACCTTCGACATACGAGTTGCCTTATCCAAAGGTACTTTGAAAAGATGATATTCCCATATGTTCTCTTTTAAATTTCGACGGTTTTAAGCTTTTTTATATTTGGCTATAAAATATGAATGGATCTATAATAGCCTTTGAGATTTAATTCGTTATGCCAAATTAAGCCTTTTTACTATATATTTTAGTAATAAATAATTTTACTTATTTTTGAAATAAGGATATAATCCATATTTAAATCAAAAACACTACTTTTTCTACTTTTTCCTAACAGACCCTTGGAGGGTAATGGATGGCAATGCTATAGCCAATGAAGTTCTAACTGAGGCTCGGCTATTGCTGTTACCCTCCTGCCATGATCAGAGCTTTAATAGCTCAATAACACCTTATCCCTACACTGTCCTCTACAGATAACGGGGAAGATGAAAAGCATTCTTGCTTCGCCCCTTTAAGCCAGTCCTTATAAGGACTATAAGGACTTTTCCTAACATTTCATAAATCACAATTATACTCAAGTCTAGAATATCGTTCTCATATATTTGGATTGGAGCAACCAAATCCTTCTTTTCTCACTGCCTTTTTAATTTGTTCCTAACAAATTATGTTCAAAAACATAATTTGTTTTCAAATTTGTTCATATATAATTCAGTTTTCTCATAAGAATTAATGTAAAATGGGTTAATCCGTTCCCGGATCCCCTAGATCAGTGCTTCCCAAACTTTTGGATGTCAGGGGCCCCCTTTGGAAACATTAAAATCTTCAACGCCCCCCCCCCCCCTAGAAACAAAACCCCAATATATACATATATTATTATAATATTTATTGTATTTATATTCAATACAAAACATACACAGCGAATATCGCAAAATTCAAATGCAAATATTACATTTTTAGCATCTTACACATTTAACATTATCTTATATTTTTATATAGATAGATATATTATTATTGTACATTTGCAGTACAAGCACATGAATTGTAAAACGATTAGTAATAAAGAAAGAATTAAAAACATAAAAGTTTAATAACAATTTAATGTGATGGATGTGTTTCAACACTGCTACACAAAAAGTCAACATCAGGTGAAATATTTGAACTGCAATTCTTAGATTTCTGCTTGAAAATGAATCTTATATGAATAAGCATATATTTACTAATATTCATTAAGCGCCGAAATACGCAGGAAGCCAAATATGTGAACCCGGTTTTTTGGGCAATTTTTGCTATTAAAATATAAAAAATAACAAAAAAGAAATAATAAAAATTAAATACGTTTCTTTTAAGATAAAAAAAATATACTCAATCTTAAAACATTTTAAATTTGTTTTCATTATTTCACGGCCCCCCTCAACAAAACCTACGGCCCCCAAGGGAGCCGCGGCCCACAGTTTGGGAAGCGCTGCCCTAGATGATTGCTTATTAACAACCTTTATAACAATACTTCCTGCACAAAATCGTATACAAAAACAATGAAAATGCATAACATTTTGCACAAAAAGAATAAACACAATAAATAGATAAAATATAGACGAAAATTTATCTTCACTTTACCTGTACGGAGGAGAGTTGATGGCGTAAGTGGAAGGTGGTGAGGAAGTGGAGTCGCCACCTTCCCATAAAAATATTAAGTAACTGTCATTCTAGGGTTTTTTCTTTCTCTTTTCTGTCTCTTGGCACCATTCGACTCCCATTGTGTCTCAAGCAGAGTCGAGTGGTGCCAAGAAATGGAAGAAAAATATCTCCACTAAGAGAGGTTTTTCTTCTGAAGTGCTTCTGAAGTGAGACATGACATTGCCATTGAAAAGGTTTATGATGCGGTTTGCTACAGCTTTTTCAGGGTGATATCTTTCCATAAAACTGCAGCTCACCCCATTTCGCACACATTTCGTTGATCAAAGAACTAAGAAGATCCTCCCTCCCTCCCTCCCTCCCTCCCTCCCTCCCTCCCTCCCCCCATCCTCTATCTCTGAATACATTTCCTCCACTAATGTCTTTTGCTGCTTCTTTTGAATGTTTTCCAGTTCTTCGGTGGTGAGCTCATTCCTGTGGTCCTCCATTAACTCCTCCACATCAGCAATTTCAACTTCCAAGCCCATGCGTTTGCCCAGAGACACAATGTCATCGACAAAGCAACATACTCAGCCTCATAGTCCTCAATGTATCTGTCTGCAACACAGTCTGGCCGCAAATTCCTCCAGACCGAGTTCATGGTCCTGTAAGTCACTTGCATCCTTAAGTATCCTTTGTCAAGGATACTTAAGCAATGGAGGATGATGAAGTGATTTTTCCAGAATTTTCTGAGTGTTAATTCTGTATTGTGTCAGAGGTTACGTCAAAAGACCTGTGAAACAGTGTTTTGGTGTGGAGTTTTTTAAAGTTCGAAATGACCTGCTGGTCCATGGGCTGGATTAGTGGAGTTGTGTTAGGGGGACAGGAATTTCACTGTGATAAAATCAACCTCCTCCACCAACTCGTCCTCCAAGCCGGAAGGGTGAGCAGGAGCATTGTCAATCTTTTTGTCAAACTGCACAATCTTTGAAATTGATAAGTTCATCTGTTGTTCCATTGAATATGATGAAAATATTGTCCACATAGCGTAGCCATATTTTTGATTTTTTATGGTAATACTTAAGAGCATTGTTTTCAAATTTTTCCATAAATAGGTTTGCTAATACCGGTGATAATGATGAACCCATGGCCAATCCTTCTTTTTGTTCCCAGATTCTGTCTTGATAGGTGAAAAAACACAAATCCTCCAACAGAATGGATATGAAACAAAAACCATCAAGAGAATCCTTAAAATTCCCCCAACTAACAACAGAATAAAACAGGATTACAAAAACGCAATCTCGCTTCCTTATATCAAATTATTGAACAAACACAACGTAAAAGTAGCCTTCCTTCCTATGTAAAAAATCTCAAGATTCCTACATCCACCAAAACCATCTCATCATCCTCTTAAAAAAACAGTAGTCTACAAAATCCATTACTCTTGCGGGATTTGCTACGTAGGACAGACAGGAAGATCTGGAGAAATACGCATGGCTGAACACCAAAAAGACGTACAATACAAAAGAGAACAAAAAACGGGTCTTGCTTTCCATACCACTTCCACTGGACGCGATGTACTCTGGCAAAAAACGACGATGTCATACATAGAAAACAACAGTTATATAAGAAAGTTTAAAGAAGCTGCTAATATGCTAAAAAATCCAACACAATACAATAAAAATCAAGGTTTAATTCTCCATCAAGTGTGGTCAGCTCTAATAAAAAATCTACCTCAATCTGAGCTCGGACTGTATGAACGAGAACAAGAACACGTGACATCGTCCAGTATTGTTCAACGTCAATAACGTTTTATATCTGCACTCTGTTATTTGAGTTTATGAATAGCCAGACGGTTACAATTTGTATTTATTAATTCTCTAGTTTAAACTTTAAGTATACTATTTATTCCCTGAAGATGTAAATCCTACGATTTACGAAACTTGTCGGGAACTATTATTTCAGTATTTTATATAACTAAATAATTAAAAATGTGGTGTAATCACCGAAATATATCTTTTGAATCAATTAGCCACAGAAGTCTACGCCTGCACTCATTCAGTTCATTTAACAAGTTTATCTTTCCAATTTCTAACTAAAAGGTGTGTTTGATGTTCTTATTGATTCTCCACCAAAGATCTACGTGATAGGGTTGACAACCTGGGTGACCCAGGGGCTGGAGTAGCCGTTGTCCATCCGACTTGGTGCGCGTTCGAATCCCGTTGTGATTATGGATGTATTATGATTGTCTTTAGGTGGTAGATGAATTTTATCGCCCGATGATTCGAAGTGAATAGTGTGTAACTTGCAAGGATTTGTAGACATGGCATAGGAAAAGTGCGGTGTAGAGCGAAGAGTCACGAAACTCACTCTTCGGATCACATACACGTATTTGAATATCGAAACTGCCGAGCGAATTGGAAGACAATTACATCCTTTTCTTCTACAAGATCTCGAAACACACTCGAATAGTTATCATAATAAGAATAATATCGAACAATTGAATCGTTTCATATAAAGAACATATTTGAACTCTAGGAAATGACGCAAAAAAATGCTTCGATAGTTTGTGTTTATTCATAAAATATTTTATTCTTCCAACTCCATTTCGCTATGCCTAACAATTAGCGATTATGTAACTTGTACTGAATATGGAAATATACACTTAACCTCAGTTACACTTGATTTTCTTTTCCCAGCTGCTTTAGGCACTATTGTATGAACTTCATAAGTCTGCACGCAAACATACCGTCCTCCTGCTGAAAGACCTCAACTTAAATGATTTTGCTTGTCGATCAGGCACCGGTAACAAGTTTTCCATTGGTAAAAGTATTCTGTTTCTACCAATTCAATTTTCTTCTTGGAATTTTTGAGAGGTCTACATTATTTTCTAGTAGTCTGACACAATCAGTGTTGTATCATTATGCGCTGAATATGACCCTAATAACCCTGAAAATAACCCTAATAACCCATGTCCCCATTATATGGTGAGAGTCTGAGGGTTAATGACGATTAAGCCTAAATCTCGAATTGAATAATGATAATTATAATTATAATAGAAATCTCACATGCCAAAATTATCTCCAAGTAGAAGCGAAGATTGGCTGAAAAAAAAAGCTCTTCAAGAGACATTATCGTGTTAACTGTTATGAAGTTCATTTCTTCCTCTCTGCAAATCGAGCAGTAACAGAAATAATCTTAAGACGACTAATTATAAAAATAAATTTTGGAAATCATTCCCTTTTTACGAGATTAAAAGGAATTATGCACACAGATATCAAGAGAGTCTGCCTTAAGCCATGACTTAGAAATCGCCACAAATAATATAATATAATATAACATAATACGATATAATATAATATAACATAATACGATATAATATAATATAACATAATACGATATAATATAATATAACATAATACGATATAATATAATATGTACTCAGGAAGGAAAGATAACCATCACAGTGCCTCCAGACCAATCACATTAAGAGGAGGAATATAGTAAATTTCTTGAACAACTGCAAGAAGAAATCAGGAGAACAAGTACAAGAGATATCTTGATTATTATGGGAGATATTAATACAAAGATAGTTTAGTACTATGAAGATAAAGCAGAAGTAATGGGAAATTTTGGTCATGGAGAGATGAATGAGAGAGAGAGAGAGAGAAGAGGACTTGATTAATTTTTGTAAAATAAATCGACTGTTAATCACAAATACCTTATTCTACCAAGGGCACAACACAAATACATCTGGACATCACCAAAAAATGAAATCAAAAACTGCATAGACTATGTAATCGTTAACAAGAAATGGAAACATTCCTTCCAAAATGTCAGAACATTAAAAAAAAAAGATTGACATGGATACAGACCATGAACTACTATCAGTCAAACTAAAAATCAGTTTGAAAAGAAAGTGAAAATAAATCACCAAAACAAGAGAAGATAGACATCTCAAAACTCAATGATAGCTTGAGAAGTTCTAACTATCAGAGAACATTAAAAGAAAAATTAAATAATCTTGCTTTAGGTACAGTTTCGGATTCTTTGAAAAAAAAACGTAAAGAAATTATTAAAGAAACAGCAACAAAAATCACCTGGGCTATCAGACAAGAGCAAATAAAAATTGGCTTACACCAGAGATTTTAGACTTATGGGAGAGAAAAATAATATCCAAAAGTAACCTCTCAAAAAAAAATGAAGAAAGTAGAATATTATACAAACATTTAGAAAAAGAAATAGACAACAAAAATGAAGATTAGCAAAAATCACATATTTAGAAGAAAAAGCAGGAATATGTGAAGAAGCATACAAAAAACATGACTCCAAGATCATTTATGAAATAATTAAAGAGATAACTAGAACATACTCACTCAACCCAGTTTCAATGCTGCAAAAAGATGGAACCACAACAAGTAGCCGTGAAACAATAAAAGAAATCTGGACCAATAATTTTAAAGAAAAATTTGCAGCTGAAGAAAACATACATCATGACGCCTTTAACCTAAAAGAAACTTCTGGCACAAAAGGCATCCTAAACGAAGAAATGCATAGAGCAATCAAAAAAATGAAAAATAATAAAGCATCAGGCATAGATAACATTCAAAAACAACTTCTACAAAAAAGGGGAGAACGCATAATAAATTACCTAAGGAAACTTCAACAAAATACTAAAGAAAGGAAATTTACCAACAGAATGGAGAACTGACCAGATCATACTCACCCCCTTTTTTTGTGGATGGGTATGATCTGGCCTCCTAAGCCACTGCTATAAAATATTCATCAGGGTTCTTCAAAACAGAGTTAAGCATTCCTATGAAGAACATAGGAATGGCAGAAGAAATAACAGAAGCATAATAGATGCAATTTTCACATTAAACAGATTAACAGATCTTATGAGAGACAAAAATAATTTACTGCTGTTTTATCGACTTCAAACAAGCTTTTGACTCAATAAACAGAAGCAAGATCATTAAAATTCTAGAAGACAGAGGGTTTAAGAAATACATATTAAATTGTATCAGGAATTACTATTCAGAAACACAAGCAATAGTGAATTACAAAAACATAGAAACAGATCAAATAGCAATTAAAAAAGGGGTTATGCAAGGCTGTCAGTTGCCACCGTATTTATTCATCCTGTACTGAAAGAAGTAAATAGACGAAGGACTACAGATGTGTGAAAGCATAACTGTAAATGGAAGAAATATAACACATTTAAAGTATGCTGATGACATAGTTATCACTACAGACAGCCAAGAAAAATTAGAAAATATCCGGACCAAGCTGCATCAAACAAGTAACAAATATGATATGAAAATCAATTTTAGTAAAACAAAATATGGTAGCAGGAAGAAAAAGGGAAGCAGTCCAAATAGAAATAGGAAACAATAATATAGAACAAGTAAAGCAGTTCAATTACCTAGGATCAATGATCACTAAAGATCTAGACTGCTTCGAAACAATCAAACACAGAATAAATAATGGATGGATAACAATAGGCAGACTGCAAACAATATGAAACAATAAAAGATTACTCAAATTAAAGATATATAAAATAATGATAATTCCCGCAGTACTCTATGGTTCAGAACGCTAGATTTAAGAAAAAAGGAAATGGATAAACTCAATGCTTATAAAATGAAATGCCTAAGAAAAATCAATAGAACAAACTGGACAGAAAGAAAAACAAATGAAAAAGTCAGAGAAGAACTTATCTTTAAAGAAACAATAATTACATCCCTAAAAAAGAGCCAACTAAGCTGGTTTGGACATGTTTCAAGAATGAACCCAAAAAGACTACCAAACATATTATTAAGTTATAGAATTGAAGAACAGCCCAGCAGAGAAAGACCAAGAAAGAAATGGATTGACATCATTAAAGAAAGCACCCACTTAAACACAGAACTTCATAAAAAGACAGCAGACAGAAAGAAATGACAAAAATTCGTCTTTGAGAAACTCAACCAGCCATGAGCGGAAGAGAAAAACAATATAATAATATAATATAATATAATATAATATAATATAATATAATATAATATAATATAATATAATATAATATAATATAATATAATATAATATAATATAATATAATATAATATAATATAATATAATATAAACTCCTTTCGTTCCAGATTTTTGCTTAATATTTCAAATTAATTAGTGACTAGTTTTAGCGACTTTTTTTCATTGACATTTTAAATTTAAACAGCAAAAAATTATATAAAGATATTTTATTGCTGTCCCACTAAGTGCTACGTACTATGAAATTTTCTAGAGGTTGATAAAATATATTATAAAGTGTTATATAGTATTTTTGGATATTTTTTATTCATTCTATTATATAAAGTAGTTTAATAAATACAGAAATATATATTTTTAATTTAAACATAACTTCAAACAACTGTTAAATTCTATGACTTAGAATTAATATTTAACGTGTATAGTCATTAACATTTCATTGCGAGGAGATGCGGTGATTATTTAATACCCTTGATGGATAAAGGATGGCAATGCTGTAGCCAATGAAGTTCTAACTGAGGCTCGGCTATTGCTGTTATCCTCCTGCCATGATCAGAGCATTAATAGCTTAATAACACCTTATCCCTACACTGTCCTCTACAGATAACGAGGAAGATGAAAAGCTTTCTTGCTTCGCCTCTTTAAGCCATTCCTTATAAGGGTATAAGGATAACATTTCATTGCGATTTAACCCCGTGTGGTGGCCGGGATAAGAATAGTGCCAACGCAACCTATGCGTGTCGTAAGAGGCGACTAAAAATAGACACTGAGTTTCCTCTCTCAAGTTTCTTCCGAAATTTTGCTCCCGGTGAGGGAGGAAGTTTGCCCTGAAAGAGCATTTTGAGTTTCTCGGGAGGGTGTTCTCCCGCGTGGTCCATGAGGGGTCTCGTAGGTGGACGCTTTTCCCTGGAATATGAACGATTCTGCTCGGTGGTGGTGGTGGGGGGGGGGTGCTGTCACTGAGTGGAACCACGCTGAGTTGGACGGTCTTTCGGCTACTATGAAGTGGTCTAGGGATCGTCCTAATTTTTAGAGTCGGCTTTACTTAAATAAAAGCCCCAATGTAGCCCATGCATGTCGTACGAGGCGATTAAAATGCGTACCCAGGGCAGGTAATGGATGGCAATGCTGTAGCCAATGAATTTTGAACTGAGGCTCTGCTATTGCTGTTACTCTCTTACCATGATCAGAGCTTATAGTTCTATATCACCCCCAAAACCATCCATACATCTTCTTCTACAGATAACGGGGAATATGAAAAGCATTCCTGCTTCACCCATCTAGCCAAAAAAGAAAAAAAAAATTCATTGCGATGCTGATGGAATACTTATTTCATCCAGGGTAACGGATGGCAATGCTGTAGCCAATGAAGTTTTAACTGAGGCTCGGCTACCCAGCCATGACTAGAGCGTTTAGCTCAATAACAATCCACATAGATTTTCTTCAATCAGATGAAGAGACAAGGACTTAGTCTATCTTTCCAAAAAAAAAAAATAAATAAATAAAATAAAACCGAAAAAAAAAAAAAAATTATTTTATTGTATTTTTTTTGATTGCTCTTAAGGATAGTTATAATCTTTAAATACTCAAGTTAGGCTTACTTATTTTTAAAAAAAAACTCGTATTTGATAGAACCGAACAAAAATCCCTTTATTTATAGATTCATAATGAATTCTTGATCTGATCTACATTGGTTACATCGTGTAACTAATTATAAAATATAAAAACCAGTACGTTATTCTTCTCAAGAGATCCTGTAGTACTGTAATTATTGTAGCCTCAAGGTCTTCCATAACCAAAGACTAGAATGCATCTCCGCAGCATTATCAAGTGGAATGAAGACCCACTAAAACTCAGGCATGTCTTATTAGACCCAAGAAAGATCGTACTTCATTCCTACTTTTGATAATGTTCCAATATCCTTTCAAGATCAGCTTTCTCTTATTAAGCTGCCTGTCAAAGTCAGCTTATCCTGCTACAAACATATTACATCAATAGTCCTCTCAGTTCCAAAAAAAAAAAAAAAAGTTGCATTCTTTTTCCTTCAAAACATTACTTCACTCCGACTCAAATACTCTCCTAATCCTCTAAGTCCAAGATCAGTGCAACCTTGGAACACTGTTCTCCCATTTAGCATGATGCACCCCAAACCTCCCTAAGAATGTTTCATGATATATAGAAGAGTGCAATCAGCTTAATAGATGACCTTCTCTCTCTCTCTCTCTCTCTCTCTCTCTCACACACACACACACACACACACACACACACACACACACACACACACACACACACACACACACACACACACACACACACACACACACACACACACACACACACACACACACACACACACACACACACACACACACACACACACACACACACACACACACACACACACACAGACTCCCTTCAGATAGAAGATCTGCTTCCATACTATCCAGTTTCTGTAGGTACTGTCATGGGTATTGCTCTGCTGAATTGTTCGCTACTATTCCTCCACTTTCTTCCAATTATGTGAGAACTAGAGCAGTCAATAATCAACATCCATTCACTGTCCAACTCAAAATACACCAAATGAACTTCTCATCTTCCTTTCATCCTATCTTTCTTCTTAACCGCTTGCTCAGACACAAATGACACTCTTGTGTTAAAGGCTTTGTGATTTAATCCCATATGTGGGGTTATTATAAAGAAAAAAAGTCAGAAAGTAAAACAGAAATGAGATTAGATGAAGAAAAAGAAACCTGCGTGAACCAGAGGTGTTCAATTAATTTACATTTCTACAAAACGAAATAAGACCCTACAGTTATGAAGAACATAGGGAAAATTATACGAAGAGACCTTCTTAATGGCTAAAGATATGCAAATTTAGCTAAAATATAATGAATTGCAAAAAAAATGTCTTATAGGCTATATGCCTTTATTTGCTTTCAAAATTTATTATTAACCAATAATACAGCTGTTAAGAAGTATGAGTAGTATCCGCTAACGTACAATCTTTAGAGACACACGACTGAAATACGATTAAACATGTATAGATGCACGCACGGGTAGTGAAACAATCGCAGAGGACCGTTACAATTTAAGATTCGAATGATTCCGTAATTTAGCGGAGAGTTCCAAAAGAGTTGTTGAACTATTTGAATTTAAAAGTTTAATGCAAATAACTCCAAACAAAAGAGAGAAATCTTGTTTAAAACTTCCTTTAGATTTTTTCTCTATTGAGAAAATTTTGACAGAATAGCCCGCTACTTATATATGACAGATTCTCAAATATTGTAAAAATATTTGAGAATCTGGAAAAAAAATATACAGATTTTATATATTCAATTTATTTCTGATACTAAACTCAATTTCCGATAAATAAAATGCATAGATATATTTTCCAATACGAAAAACTATTTATAACCGATACTTCTCTATGATAGTATTTGTTATTATTTTAAAAAAATGCTGTATTACTTAAATATTTATTGCTAATTTAATTTAGTAAATTTTATAAAGTTGTTAAAATAATCGTAGGGGATATTTTAGATACAATTATATTTTATAGAAAAATACAAAAAATCTTATTAACACTACTTAAAAAGACACAATCTCTGTCTGGGAACGAGTATGTTCTTCTTTTGTTAGTGCTTAAATTAGATTTGATTGACCTTATAACTGTTTCAAACTTAGTTCTCTTGAGAAACCACGCAGAACCTAGAGAGCAAAAACTACTAAGATATCGTTACATCAAAAAGTTAAATTGTTCACAAGTGAACTATTGGCAGGTGCATAATCAAATTACTAAAGTATTTAACTTTCTGACAGGATTGTTATGCTATTGCGATAGTTTGAACTCAGTGATTTTCATAAACCGTCTAGGAAAGTTTTGAAACTTTTTTAAAGTTTCTTTTTACATTTAACTATAAAATATGGCTGGATCCATAATATCTGCCATTCAACTATCTTACCTATGCCAAACTGAAACCCTTAGGTAAACTTTAATAAAGTAATTATTTTTGATATTTATATAACGTTTCTTGCAAAGAAAAGCAAGTGAGAATTCTACTGTGCATTTCTTTAATAAAAATTTGTTTTCATTTTTCTATTTTTTGCATTTAAATTCAATCATGCAATGTACTTTTGATTAAATGCATTTGGGTCTACATAAATATCCCCGAAAATATTTTTACTCAGAGTTACTTGATTTCCAATTCTTTGTATATACAGCTACAGTTCAGTAAAAGCAGACGATGGTCAGTTTGGTGTGAAAAATTCAGATGGTTCTTTCATTGGAATGCTGGGATTGTTCTACCGAAATATACGTTTTAAATTTATTTATGATACAGTTTTGTCTGTCTTATTTTATAGACCGCATTAACCTTCTAAACATGATATGCAATCAACCATTTAGAAAGATCAATATCATTTACTCTCTGTAATTGACAGGTGTGAACAATCTACAGCTTAGCTTTATTATTTGTATGTTTAGGAAGCAGATTTTGTACCAGTAGCTAATCAGTATCATCGCTTTGAAGCAATAATTTTCAGAACCCTTCTTCATCACTCAGCCTTTGAAATGCTAACGAAGAGTCCGCAGGACAACAGAAATCCGAGTATTAGTTTGTCAGCATGTTTTCTCGTGAGGTTAAGTTCCCTTATCAAAATATAATATCTTTCTTATTTCCTTTCGTAGTACCTTTTGACTTGCATACACAATTAGCTCTGAAGAGTATTAGTAATACTCAGAGAATTTAATTATCTAATGGATTTAGTAATTTAAGCATGCGTATATAATTGTCGGAATGGGGTCCTCGACTGTTGTGAGGCGGACATCCCTTCACTTCACACGACGCTCTAGTTCATCTCACGGATGTTCAGTAGGGTTGAGATCAGAGACTAAATATGGGATTTAAATTAAATTTTCAGCAGTGCAAAGCGTGTACAGCGGGACTTGGAAGCCAGTCAAGTGTGATTACGTTCATATCCACAAACCACGCAGTTACAGTAGCAGCCTTACGACACGGAGCATTGTCTTGCTGAAAGAGACAAGGGCCAATTCAATAGAATCGCACAAAGTAGGAATCATTGCATTGTCCAGAATGTTTAGCTATCTCTCGGAGTTCAATGTTCGGGGTACCAAAAATAAAGATACAAGGCTAAACAAGGAAAAAGAGGACCATATCATCACACCGTCACCTCCAGATTTCATAGTTGGGGTTATGCACTCCGGTAAAAAAACGTTCACCGGGCATCCCCCCCCCCCCCACACACCCGTTCATCTGTTCATTAGAGGGTGTAACGAAAGTCGTAGCTCCATAACACAGGTTTCCAAGCTTTCACGTCCCGCTGTACACGCTCTTTGCATAGCTGAAATTTCAATTTAAATTACATATTTAGTCTTTGCTCCAGGAATGATTGTTTTACAAAAAAATGGTCTTTCGCTAAGGTGTACTGCTCAATGCGTCTCATAATCCATGTAGCTAAATTAACAGTCGCGGAAGTAAAAGAACGCCAATGAAAATTAAACAAAATCTATTGTTATTATAAAATTTGGTAATTCAGACGGTTAGTGACTTACGCAAAGTTAAATTGCTAGATGAAGACTAAAAATTCAAATAATACCTCCTCATTAATAGATATGTGAAGCAAACGGTTTAAGACTTTTTAATATTTCTAAAAATACGTTATTTACAACATTCATAATTGTAATTATTTTTTTATTTCAGTCAACTTTTTATTAATAACGAAAACTCCCTTTTAAAGTACAAATTCAATTCTTATTTAAGAAGTAGGACTGCATCATAAAAAATGTAGGAGGGTAATGGATGGCAATGCTGTAGACAATGAAGCTTTAACTGAGGCGCGGCTATTGCTGTTGCCCTGCAAGACCAGAGCTTATAGCTCAATAACACCTCATCCATACATTTTCTTCTACAGATAAAGAGGAATATGAAATGAATTCTTGCTTCACCTATCTACTCGTATAGAAACATTTTATCATTGATAGTACTTTTATAAATCTAACGATTTTGGAAATGCCAAAGCTGGTTTCCATTTAAATGGAAAATACTCTGAACATTCCATACTCTAAACATCACCCAGAATTCCATACTATAATCATTACCCATAAGCCACCACTGAAAATGAACAAAAAACAAAACACACACACACACACACACACACACACACACACACACACACACACACACACACACACACACACACACACACACACACACACACACACACACACACACACACACACACACACACACAGGAAGTCACACATACTCATGTCAATGACTTCCCCTTTCCACTTCAACTCAATGACGTCACATTGGACAGAAAATTATAAGGAACAAGAATCGAGTGCATTTTCAATTTATTATTTGCAATTCGTTCTTTCAGGAAGCGGATTTTGTACCAGGTAGCTATGCGGTATCAGCAGCTATGCAAATTATAGCTATGAAGCAATAATTTTCAGAACTCTTTTTCATCACGCAACTTTTGAAATGCTCACAACACACACAGATTTTCGGGTGTGTGTTGTGCTGTGCTGTACTGTTTTGTTTAAAGGGAAAAAATGAGCAAACCCAAAACCCTTTGAAATTTTATTTCTTCAGGAAAATAACAAGAGACAAATCTTGAAAATAACTAGAAATATGTGAAATATTTCTAGTTATTTACATATATGAATTTTTCATTGTGAATATATTTGTAAATAACATATCAGTCAAATAAACGTGTATTTGTAAACTTAACCGAACAAATTGAGGTGTTGTTGATGTGTTCTCCATATTTAAGAATATTTATTCTGCGTAGAATTTGAAATAAAGTTAAAATTTAATTAGAAAATTTTTTAAGATCTTAAACATGACATAGAAGCAGTAAAACTGAGATTACAATAATTAATTATTTCAGAAAATGTGAACATGAAAGGGGAAAGAAATGTGTGGGTGTGTCTTTGAGGGGGTGAGGGTAAAGGTGACACCACTGATATCTAGTAGTTAATTATTTTAGAAAATGTCTATTGCTATCTATTGACAAATATTTTCTCATAGTTCCACAATTCATAGTTCCATAGTTCCACTCTCAGGGGACCCTGTAACCCCTAGAGAGCGCGTCCCCTGGGTGATGGATAGGGGAGCCCACCATGTGTATGTGTATGTACATGCGCGTGCGTGTGTGTATATATATATATATATATATATATGGTGGGGTGGTCCGAATATACTGAATAAGGACTCGTGGACCAACAAGGCCATAAGGGGCAATCATCTTGATTGTAAGGGAAGCGGCATTCCCATGGACCCCTTGTTGGATCTATCCTCTCCTTCTACTTTGAGGAAGACCCGCTTACTTTAGTCTTTCCTATAAGGCCTAGATCAGCCAACTCTTCTTACTTTATGACCCTTATGCTATTGGAGTACTCGAGGGCCATGGGGTCTTTTCATTTCTGGCCTTACAACTATGCCCTCTCTATAAACCTTACTATATTTCTTCCATAATCTACCCTTTCCTCCTTCAATATACCCTATTCCTCCTATGGGTTTAAATTCGGAAGAAGGCTAGTTCAGAAGCCTTAAGGTAGCAGCCCTACCACTGACTTATTCCATCGTCAGGCTAGTCCCCTGACATGGAGAACATAACCATACTTGTAAGCTGACAGAAAAAGATAATCGGATTGAATCTATGGGAAACGAACCTGGAATGGAAAAGGGAAAACGAAAATGGAAACGACAAAATATAATACACATAGCAAACTGGAATGTAAGAGGAATAGCATATAAAGAAATAGAATTAGACCAGTTATTAAATGAAAGAAATTTTAAAATAGCAGTAATCACTGAAACAAAAAAGAAATTAATAGGAACTATGAGAACTGAAAATTTTAATGTGATATACAGTGGAGTCGACAGAGACCAAAGAGCACAAGCAGGAGTCATGATTTGGATTCATAACTCCCTTTCAAAACAGTTAAAACATTATAAATTATGGAATGAAAGAATAATAGAAGCTATAATAAAAATAGATAGAGGCTATTTAACAATAATTGGTTTATATGCCCCAGAAGAAGGAAGAGAACAGGATAATATTGATTTCTATAATCAGCTACAAAACATATATAATAAAATAAATAAAAATGATTACATAATTTTAGCAGGAGAATTAAATGCAAGAATAGGAAACACGAAAATTAATAATAATATAGGAATACATGGAGAACACACTCTAAACAGAAATGGTAAAAAATTGATTGACTTTGTAGTTTATAATAACCTAAAAATAATAAATTCCTTCTATAAACATAAAGACATACATAAATATACTTGGGCAGCAATAGGATGGAAATCAATATTAGATTACTTCATATTAAATGAAAAGACATCAAAATTTTCACTAGATGTTAGAGTTCACAGAGGATATGAAATAAGCAGTGACCACTTCCTTGTTAAAATAAAACTAAGATTACCACCTAAATGGCTACAAGTAACAAGAACAGAAAGAAAAATTGAAACGTTTGTTTATAAAACTAGACTATTGAATGACACAAATGTACAATGGCTAAATGAACAAAGAATTAACCAATATCTAGATAAAATAAAGCAAAATGAAGAAATAGAAATAGAATGGCTTAATATAAAAACGATACTAAATGCAGCAGCAAATGAAAGCTTAGGAAAGACCAAAAAATTCAATAAAAGAAAAAAACTGAAGATCTGGGATGATACAATCAAAGAAATAACCAAAAAGAAAAAAGAAGCCTATCACAAATGGTTAAGCAGTAAAAGATTAGAAGATGAAATAGAATATACAAGAATAAGAGCCATAGCTTAAAGAGAAGTCAGAAAAAGACATAGAGAATCATGGAATAAATTTGTTTCTAATCTAGAACATGATTTATATAAAACAAGACCCAATGTATATGAGATTTTGAAACACCTAAATGCAGATACCAAAGAAAACATAAAATTAAACACTGAATTGAAATTAGAAGAATTTCTAAATTACTACACAGAACTGTGGACAGACAAATATTTTAAAAAAGACAACTGGCCATCAATTAACGAAAATGAAAAGGAAATAACTGAAGAAGAATTAGAAATCAGCCTGAAAGAAACAAGAAACGGAAAATCACCTGGAGACGATAAGCTAGGTTCAGAACTATATAAATACGCAGGAACAAGATTCAAAGGAAGACTCTTATTATTTTTAAATAACATTTACTCAACTGGCATCCCCCCAATAGAATGGAAAAAAGCAATTATGATTCCTATCTTAAAAACAAAAGGTAATAGAGATGACCCTAAAAACTACAGAGGTATCAGTATACTAAATTCCTGTTACAAAATATATAGCAGAATCTTAAATAACAACCTAATGAAATATTCTGAAAACTTTATTCTAGAGGTACAAAATGGATTTAGAAAAGGACGATCATGTATAGACCCAGCCTTTTGCCTAAAATTAGTAATAGAGAAAAGAAGAGAATATAACTTAGAAACACATATTGCATTTATTGACTTTGAAAAAGCATTTGACAAAGTTAAAAGAAACATATTATTTAACATATTAAAAGAAAGACAAATACCAAATAATATCCTAAAAGCTATCACAAGTATATATGAAAATAATCAAATACAAATAAGATTAAATAAGGACTATCATATACAAGAGAGATAAACCAAGGGGTCAGGGATGTCCCCTTTAAGCAACTCCTTTTAATATCTACTTAAATGAAATAATAATAAAATGGAATAAAAATTTACACCAAGGAATTAAACTTTCTCCTACAGTAAACTTAAACACTCTCCTCTTTAACGACCAAATAATAATTACAAATTCTGAAGATAAACTACAGAAAGCTATTTTAGATCTAAATGAGATATCCAAAGATTACGGTATGATAATATCAACAGAAAAATCAAAAACTATGGCCTTTAAAGGACAAGATCCAGCAAGAACTAATAGTAATAGATAACATGATCTTAGAACAGGTGAATTCATTTAACTACCTGGGATGTATGATCACATATAAAAATGAAAAAGATATTAAACGTAAAAATTGCAAAATATTTAAAAATAACAGGTTTAATTAACTCTATATTTAAACAAAACCTAGTTCAAAAACAAACCATACTAAATGTATACAATACATTAGCTTTACCAGTCTTAATGTATGGAAGCGAAATCTGGACAATAAAACAAAAAGACAAACAAAGATTAACAACAGCAGAAATGAAGTTTATGAGAAAAACTGCAAAGTATACCTATTTGATCACGAAAGAAACGAAGAAATTATGAAAGAATTAAACCAAGAACCAGTAATAGAAAAAATTAAAAAATATAAACATAAATGGATGGCACAAGTTCAAAGAATGAAAACAGAAAGATTAGCAAAATAAGCCTTAAAGTACAAGCCATTAGGAAAAAGAAAACCAGGACGTCCTCTTAAACGATTCAACGATAACTTTTAAGGCCGGAACAGGCCATGCTAGGCCTAAATCCTTGATACGCATGATGATGAGATAAAAATATCATAGTAGTATGGGGGGTACTAAGGACAAGATCAAGATAAGATAAGGGTTCGTGATGTCATTAGCTGATAAGATCAGTGATGCATGAGTATGGAATGTTTGGAATTTTGCTGGGAAACACATCTGTCTGTGATGTCAAGTTGTGTCTTTTGATTCGCATATGTATTCTGGGTAATTGTTCTCATATGGAATTTTGGATAATGTTTCAAGTATGGGATTCTGAGTAATTGTTCACCTATGGAATTCTTGGTGATAATTTGAGTATAGAATCCTTGGGTGACACATCTGTCAATGACGTCACATTATGTCTTTTGTTCGAGTGTGGAATTGTGGGCAAAGGTTCGATATGGAATTCCGGGAGATAGTTAGAGTATGGAATTCTGACAAGATTCAGATGTTGATAAGATAAGAATTAGATAAGTGACGTCACGTTGTGTCTTTGGTTCAAGTTGGAATTGTGGGTCATTGTCAGAGCATGGATTCCTGGGTAATGGTTAGAGTATGGAATTCTGGGAAGATTGAGATGTTGATAAGAATTCGATAAGTGACATCACATTATGTCTTTGGTTCGAGTGTGGAATTGTGGGTAATGGTCAGAGCATGAAATTCTGGGATGTGTCAGTATTTGTCAGTGATGTGCGTTGAGTTTTTCTACGCATGGGGCATTATGGGTGATGATTAGAGATTGTAATTCTGGGAGGATATTTGGGATCAAATGTTGGGATCTTTGTCTTAATTGTGGAACTCATCATCATCATCATCATCATCATCATACGTATCAAGGATTTGGCTAGTATGGCCTGTTCCGGCTTTAGAAATGTTGTGAGTTTTTGATATAAGTATCCGAGTTGTGAATGTGTTGCAAAATTTTGGCTAGACATTTAGACAGTTGGTAAGTTGGAGAATAGATTCCATCAATTATTGGACGTAATGGTGTACCTTCTTTATGCATTTTAGGAACGTCATACAATCTTGGAGTCAACGGGTGCATGGATTTTAGCTTTCTTATTAAGTCTATACTCCAGGTCTGTACTCATTAGCCAAGATTTGGTCTAATCAAAGCCATGTACAGTGGAATGGCCACTTCCTTATCTGCATTTTTTGTATTCAACCAGAAATTAATCGCCGATATGCTATAGGTCTTGTAGCCATAGTTTATAGTCTTTCTATTCGTCGTCATGATGTTCTGCTGTCGAAAGGTTAGAGGAGACATACGGAGAATGGGTGGGAAAAGTGCTCGATGATGTTACCATTGTTCCATCAAAATGAGATAAAAGTGGAAGCAGTAAGGCAAACGTTTTGCCGAACAGCCTTGGCAAGGAATAAAATGATTCGACTGCAAGTATAAAGCAAGCTGATAAACAAGTACGTTTGAACCTTACAAGGTTTGCTTCAGGTTTTTTTCCATTGTTACGAACTGTAGTATAATCTTGGTGACAGGCTGCATTCTTTTATCTTCAGACTCAGACATTTGGTATTTGTTGGCGAACAAAGGTTGAGAGTGGAAGCAATAATCAGAATCAAATATCAAAAATCTCACTCCACTTCTAATGACAGTTGAGCTGTTTTCTCAACCCCAAGGCAGTTTGTTGTATCTTCTGCCCTTCCTTGTTTTCACATCTCTCTCTCTCTCTCTCTCTCTCTCTCTCACGCACACATCATGATGGAACCCTGGTGACATCACCTGAAGATAAGGTAAACCAAAATCTCTTAGTATCAGCGTTTCCCTCCAATGCATGCATAAAGAACCAAGACCACCATTGTTTGTCTTAGTTCTTTAGGTATAAATTGATTATCGCAGGTTTTCTCTTAATCTTTCATCAAAAGGACAACAGAAAATCCTCTTAAGTCATGGTAAAAATAATTCTCATGGTCCATATCGTATTCCTCCAGTTTTACCTCAAAATATGTGCTCCACAATTAAAACCTATCTTGGCTGGAAGCATTCCTTTTAGCAGCCTGACGTTAGAAGAGCGATATAAAATCAGTCATTAAACTGTTTGACATTTGCTCTCACCTTATTACTCTTGAACGTTATTGAAAAGATCATTAACCACAGTTTCTTCACTACCTGTGGCCCGTCAGGTAATCAGTAGTAATCAATATGGATTCCACTATGCTCGTTCTATAGCAGACCTCCTAGATATCCCTAGCTACCTTAGGACACAACAGCCCATGAAAACATTTGGAGAAATTAACGTGGTTGGTCTAGAGATTTCCAGAGCATTTGATCCTTTCTACAATCTAGGCTTTTTCAGCGAGTTGTCATCTTATTGAGTCCTTTCTTCTCTTTGTGATCTGATTTACAGCTTTCTGTCTATTCGGTCACAGTGTGTCATGGTGGATACCTTTTTGTCATCAGATTTCTTTAGCAGTGCTAGAGTACTCCATTGTTCTGTACTATCATCCATAATCTTTTTTACAACAATATGATTTTCTCTGAAACCTCGAACCATATCCATAGTTTTGCCGATAATAGTACTTTCCATTCCTCTTCTTAATTCGAGGTAGTTTGTAGTAATGAAATTATATCACGAAATAGAATCTTACATAATCAAAGCCTTACTGACCACCTCACCATTCTCTAGGTAGTGGTGGTGGTGGGGGGGGGGTTTGAAGATAATCTAGTGAATTTCAGTGTTATCAAAAACAAAAAAAACTTATTTCTCGAAAGGGATCTTACTTCCCTCCCTGTTACTTTTGATAATACTTTGATGTCTAGTCAAAATCGTTTTTGTCTTATTGATTTCACTTTTGCATGAGCTTATCTCAGCATAAATACTTCACAGTATGGTCTCCTCAACTTTCAAAAGATTTGCTCTTCTGTTTTGTTTAAAACAGAATAGCAATTTTGTTTTGGCTAAGTCTCTTGCTTAACTTCTAAAATTTTAAAAATCCTCCAGAATACCGTTCTCAAATTTGAGTTGGTCAACCCAAAACCTCCCTACGTTTTCTCGACTGTATAGAAAAGAGGGCAATTCGCTAATAGGTAGTCCTCTCACAGACTCTCTTATGCCTCTTTTTCAGATTTCCTGTTCTGCATTTTCTTTTCATGTGTCATACTCCATAGAACTGTCCACCGATGTTCTTCCGTTATCCTCAGTTTATATAAAAGACAAAATTTCATTACCCACATATGTTTATATTTCATATTTTTATTTTATATAGTCTATATTATTATTTTATTTTAATAATTAAATTTTAGACAATATATTGCAGCCCACGAACATCTCAAAAACATTCTGTGTTGTTCAAAAATCATAACCACTGCTGAACATAATATAACACACTATATTATATAATATAATATATTATAGGAATATACGATAATGCAATAACGTTTACCTTTTGAAATAACAACATATAAGAAGGATCTTCCAAGATCGCAAACTCAAATTTGTTATTTTCAATTTATTTAAGACCTCATTTCATGGAATATAATGAGAAGAAGACATTTCGTCATAACAAATTTCTTGACATATATATTACTGAAAGAGCTAATTTCATCGATGATTTCAGGTGGTAAGCTGTCGTACGACTAGAGGCTGGCAAATTTCACGCGATGGTGGCATGTGAGTGGTTCCGTGGTTCAGACACTGTGGAAGCAATTTTAACAGTACAAGCAGCATCCTGAAGATAGAGTAAAGCAAGGACATGGGCTACAATATCTGGCCGATATCTGTGATTATCTGCTCCCAGATAGCTACTATCTCACTTCGTGTAAGCTACAGGAACACTGATATCTGCTTCCATCTCTACCCAGTAGATTTAGGAAAGATGGTCTTCTGTATATGCCAGGCCACAGGTAGTCTGCGTGCCCCTAATCCCACACCACAGGAGAAGGACATTTGAAATGGGCCAAGCTTCACGTCAACTGACCATGAACAATGGGGGTTCAGTATTGTTAGTAGATGATTCTAGATTTGCTCTACAAAGCGACACCAGTTGTACTGTGATCTGAAGAGAACCAGAGACACGTTATCATTCCAGTAATATCCTTGAAAGGGACACATGTTGGAGGTAGTGTTATAGTTTGGGGTGGGTGGATGGGGTAAAGCATCTCACTGGGCGAATGCACCGACCTGTGTGTGTGTTGTAACGGTACCATGAATACTGAAACTTATGCGAGACATTGCACAGCAAATTACTGCGCTCCTGAACACCATTCCAAACAGTTCGTTGTGAACGATTGCTGTGAAGGGTGACCACATTTCTTATCGAGGCATTTTGATAACCTCATTGTGAACTCCTGTTTTGCCATTGTCTTCATGTACCCATTTGTTACAGATTTAATATTTAGTTATTTTGTAGATGATTCGCATCTTAAATTATACTACTTTTCAGTGAATTGCATAAAAATTCGTTATGCAATTTTTGAGTTATCATGATATTTCTCTTTGTTCCTTAATTTATGGAAACCAATGTAGTAAGATAATTGCCTTATTCACGACAGAGAAAACATCTTGCGTGTTTTATTATCTTCATGTTAATAAATTCTAAATTTTCTTGAAATGGATTCCGATGATGCATGTAAAACTGTTAATTAGTCAGTGTGAATTACAAATGCAGTTCAATAAAATCAGAATTTCTTTCTTAAAACATCTGATTTGATTTATGGGAATTTATTCTTCCTCCTGAATTAATGAAAGTGTGGAGGAAGAATAAAATCTATTAGATTGCCTGGAAGGAAAATAAGAGGGCAGTGCATCACAGTATGTGTCTCTTCATACTATATCCCTTTTTTTAGTGTAATAATATCTATCTTTTAATTTTTTATTTATCGCTATTTATTTTTGTTGTTTATTACTATTTATTGATATTTTTTATTACTATTTATTTTTGTCGTCGGACTGCGCCATTGTAATGTCTTTTTCTTATCAGTCGCAATACCGAGTTTATCGTCATTGCTTGAGCTAGTGCTTCATGGAAAAAACTTGTGATTATTCTTAATCCTTTTAGTCTATAGTTTTTTTTTACTCCTCTCCTTTCTCTCAAGGCCGTAAAGAAGCTATTTCACGTGCTTGAAGTGTAGACTTAGGAATTGTTTCTGGCTGGAACCAATTCCCTAAACTACCTTGCTGTATTTCCCTTGGATTGATCTTTAAATTTTTTTTTTCGACTGAGCCATTAAGGATCACGTAAAAGAATTGCTTTTCTTTCCCCTACATGCAAGAGAAACATTCAGCTAAGCACGAGAAATATCTCTTAAAACTAACTCTAATTCAAGCAATTCCTAATTCTTAATATCAGTCAGTCGTCGTTATCACTATTCTTTGGTCACACACGTTCTATAATTTTATGAGGCAGTGCACTGGTAAGGCAAGATCAGGCAAGTTATTAACAAAACAAACATGTTTATTGATTCTATGACAACTGCATATATATCAAGTGTCTGGTTCAGCCTAATACAACTAGATAACAATGGAGACAATACAAATCACGTGTCTAATTCTACATACGATCATTCAAGCATTTTCGTTTAAGCTTTAAGACAAAGACAGTAAGATTTTACATAAATTTTCACATAAATTTCAGACACACGGATAGACTTAAACATACTTTACCTTTATTCACGTTATAAACAGAAAAAAAGTTAAAGCTTTTTAATCACATTCAATTTAAATTCACATTTAATTTCTTTGCGTTACACAACATTATCAAATTCCTTAAAACCCTATATAATACTTACATTCAAACAGAAGTACGGCTTTCCGACTTCTCTATTATTTCCTTTACTAATCGACAATACAAGCAACATTCGTCGCTTAATTTTCACAATCTAGGAATTAACATAAAACATCTTACAATCTTTCCAGCTCGTTACATATAATCCTAGATCCTAAAGGTATACGGGCACGTTCCGCTTCTTCCAAAAAAATGAATTTCCGATCGGCTCTAGGTTACGGCAGCAATACTACAGCACACACGTAGATCATCGAAGAATCATACGGTAGGACATCTCGAAAAGACCGTCTCCACTGCTATCTAACTTCCCATATTCGTCGGAACTGCATGCCCGAAGGAACGTGACTCTCCCTGTCATCGAGAAGTCTTGGCACTGGAAACAACTTCGAAGCAAGAGCCCCTTTGCGCCACTTAATCTCTGCCTTTTATCTCACTCTCCTGACTTTAGCCCTTCTACAAATTTAGTCCCCCGAATTTGTTGGAGGGTTTTTCTCCGCCACCCAGGCTATAGTCGAATTTTGGCGGGAAAACTCGTAACCAGGTGACCTTCGCTATTTTCGCTAGTCTTAGGTCTATTTGTCTAATCCTGTCTGAGCTTATTTCCTGTTTTTATAATTCTAGTGTTTCTTATAAGAATATTCTAACAACTTGTTACCAGATTTAATACAGTAAAGTGAGTTATTACATTAATTTAATTACAAGTATTGTATGTAAAATTTAATTTCGTAAGTAAATTTTTATATGTCGATTTGAAACATAAAAAGTTATTTCCTAATTTTTTTCCCATACGAGTCCTTACAAGGACTGGCTTAAAGAGGCGAAGCACCAATGCTTTTCATCTTCCCCGTTATCAGTAGAGGACAGTGTAGGGATAAGGTGTTATTGAGCTATTAAAGCTCTGATCATGGCAAGAGAGTAACAGCAATAGCCGAGCTTCAGTTAGAACTTCATTGGCTACAGCATTGCCATCCATTACCCTCCATGGGTATTAATCACCGCATCTCACGGTCGATTAATCAAGATCACATCCGGACAAATCCTACATCCTAAAATCCTTATAAGGACTGGTTCGATTATTGGTTCGATTCGATTACAGATCAAAACAAACTCCACTATTATTGAGGACACGAATGAAGGCTGACTGGTCAACCACTTTCCATAAGTTATCAGTTAAATGAGCTCTCACCTACACCTTTTTTTCGGAGAGGCGGGGGGTTGAGAAGAGAAAAAAAAAAGTCTGTAAAAATCCCACAACTAGTATTTTCATAGAGAATCACAAATTACTTTGTTTAATTTTATTCTTGTTTAAAACTAAAATTTTGTCGTTCTAATTATTCTGAAATTTCAAAACGGAAAACTCCTCAAGGGTAAATTTCTACATGCAGATGACACATAATCTTAAGTAATGCAGAAAACCCAAGTGGGACTGACGGCTAAACATAAAGAAACGTTTACCTTTACCTTTCTAGAAAATAAAGATTTCTTTGCCAATTTATTATTATTATTATTATTATTATTATTAATGTGCAACTAGTGGCGCCACCAGTTGTATATTTTTTGTTGTCGAAAGCGGCAACCTTCCTTATTGTTGTGTCAACTGCTTATGTTATTTGTTTCATTAGATGCCGAGTTATTGTGCCAAGAGTGACAGCGTGTTTGACGAACGGCCGGTCGTCACGATATTCATGCCGTTCGCGACGAATTCTCGATATCAATCGCTTTAAAACTTCGAGATAAAACTCACCATTAACCGTTTGGCCAGACGGAACGAATTCTTTGTGGATAATGCAAATCAGCATTGGCTTTACTTTTGACTTCTCCGAGCGACTTTTTTTCGGATGCCCCTCTTCTGGTGGTCTCCACTCAGCACTCTGGCGCTTTGTGTAGGGCGCATACTCAAAATACCACATTTCGTCACTAGTAACGATAAAAATCATTTCAATAAAACTTTCAATAATAACGATAAAAATAAATTTCAAAGACGTTTGAGTGCTTACGAGCGGTTTCAATGAGGTCTTTGCAGTATTCAATTCGATACATTTTTTGGTCGTCGGTCAGCTTGAAATCGCGAATTCAATTTATGATGGCCCAAAATCTCGGTCAAAAGGTTGTATACATTTGACTTCGGAATCCCCGTTTCATCTTCAATCAATCTCACTGACAACTGTGGGTTTTCTTTGATGGAATCACGCACTTTTTGGATGTTAACTTCGCTCAGTCCAGTTTTTTGGACGGCACGGCGTTTCGTCGTCCTCAAGCGTCTCACGACCACTTTAAAATCGCTTAAACCACTTGTGAACTTGAGTACGGGAATAAGCCTTCATCAAAATATGCTTTTTGAAGCACTTCATGCGTTTCGGTAAAACATTTACCAAGTTTAACACAAACGTCAATCGCAGCTCTCTGTTTGAAACTCATTTTCCGACTGTTTGTCAAAAGATACTGTCACTCTTGGCACTATAACTCGGCTTCTAATGACACAAAATGTCAAAAACAGTTGACGCAACACTAAAGATGGTAGCTGCTTTCGACAACATAAAGATACAACAGGTCACGCTACTAGTGTCTTCTAGTTTCAAAAAGATCGGTTTCTTTCTGGACAGAGGGTGTATTGTTTTGTTGTTGTTTATTATTATTATTAAGAGAGAGACCTCCAGGTAGTCAGCGACTCATCGAGGGAGGCCACATACTACACACACGCACCAGCTATCATACTTATTCTTGAATTCATTCACACTGCTTGCACTCACAACATCCAATGGCAATCCGGACTTCATTCTCAGCTTCGAAGGATGTCCTCTCGTCCTTTCCCAACCGTACATAAAGTGAAAAATTCCATCAATTGAAATTCTATATGACACTTTCAGAAGTTTGTAAACCTCATTCATATCACCACTCTTTTTTTTCCTGTTTGCTAGTGTATGCAGTGTACAAATTCTCAATCTGTCTTCATAATCAATATTCTGCAATCCTGATATCATTTTTAACTCTCCTTTGTACTCTCTCCAATATATCAGAATCACAACGGAAACCAGGAGACGGAAATCCTTATCTTTGCATGTGAATCTTCGTTTCAGCATTGCAATTATCTTTTGAGTTGTATTTGAAACCTTTGCCACATGTCCCCTGAACTTCAACTCTATCTATTAACACTCCAAGATCCCTAGCCGCATCAGTTTCTTCTACCCTAATTCCACCAGTATAATGCAACATTGGATATCTAATCATGCAGAAGTGAATGACTTTACATTTACTCACACTGAAATGACACCCATTTCCATGCCCACAATTCCAGCCTATTCAAATCATTCTGCAAGTACTGCATATCAGCAGTATTCCTGATTACCCTACCTTTCTTTGCATCATCAGCAAATAGCTTATCTAAAGTAGTTTGCAAATAATAATACTTGTGCTGAAATATTTATATTTCTAAACTGTACTCTTTTAAAGTACTTTATGCCATTTTTACTCAAATATACATTACTTACACATAATTACTTTGTTTTTACTGAAATATAATTGTAAGAAAAATGTTATAAATTTCATATAAGAATCATTCTACTTACAGATTAAATTTAAAAAAAAGTCGATTTCACTATTATAATTTATTTAAATATATGTGAAACAATTGTCATAGTCTTACTTGAAGTTCAACGAATTTTTCAATGCATACAGAAGTTCTACAGACATCCCTTCCAGTTTAGTGTTATTTGCTTTCAACCATATACTGTTCTTAAAGAAAATAAAGAGGAATCAAAATAGTGAAGTCAATGATAATAACACATTACAGTAAAGAAAGAAAACTTTAACTTTTTTGGGGGGGAGGAGATGGACTGAGTCCTTGACTCTTTATCCCTTCATCTGATTGAAGAAAATCTGTGTGGATAGGTGTTAATGAGCTATGAGCTCTGATCATGGCATGAAGGTAACAGCAATAGCCGAACCTCAGTTAGAACTTCATTGGCTACAGTATTGCCATCCATTACCCTCCCTGGGTACCAATTTTAGTCGCCTCGTACGACATGCATGGGCTGCAGTGGAGCTATTCTTATCCCAGCCACTTTATTTTCTTTCTTTATTTCCCCACACGAGGAAATAGAGTAACAAAAATGACTGCACACTCAAAGTATTTATTACTAGTTTTAGAAATGGCAAGGTGTCTTAAGTAATATCTCATAAAGAAAAAGGAATATTTTTCAAAATTTCTTAAATTCTGGATATATAAAATTTTAAATAAAATTTCCAAATATTTTATATCTGTTATAATTTGACTTCTTTAAATATACCACTAGAAAGCAGTTTAGAAGCTATAAAATCAGCCCATTGGCTCTTATCCAAGAACTCTTTGATAAGCAAAACGAACAGCTATTAAACAATTTAACTGGTATGATGATTTCATAAAATATAATAATTTACAGATGGAAAAAGTCTTATAAACAGCAACAAAATATCAAAATGAGTGTTAATATACCGACAGGCAATATAATCCGATGAATGAGACACAAACTCCGTCAAGAACTTAATTTTCTAAAACTACAATATCGACTTTTAAATCGGGAACAATATGAAGAACATCTTATCATAAATGATCTGACTGAAACTGGTTGTCCCTCTACAGCCTAACGACATTCAGACTGTAAATCGGTTTCCTCAGAAAAGAAACAGACAAGGCTCTGCCACGTTCCGCTCCTCTCGTAGTTCGTCTTACAAGCAAGTCCACAAGAGACGTCTCATCAAAGCCAGCAGGCTGAAAAAATAAGTTGCCAAGGACTTGAACGCATCAAAGGATAATACACCAATATTCCTTTAGTATTGAACATCATTCTATCAGACTCTGTTTAACAAGCGAGAAAACCACATATAGAAAAAATGCCAATCTTGTGGATCAGAGATGCGAAGATATTCCTGAGGAAGTCACAAATTGCGAAGTCTATACAAATCAAAAGCTCAGAAGACATAGGCCGTCACAGTGAAAACAAAAAACAAAATACTCCTAATTAGATCAAAAAATAAGACTAAACTTCAACACAAAAAGTGAATGTGAACCATCAGACATTTGTAATAACACCAGAATATACCAACAAAAATTGTACTTTTGACTCGCTGGACTCATGGAAGCAACACAGGGATCAAACGAGAGGACTCGCCATCCTGCATATTAACATCAGCAGCATTCGAAATCATTCGTTAATGTTACAGGTGTTATTGATGTATTTTGATGTATTGGTCCTAACGGAAGTATCCGTTACTAATGATGAAGCAACTACCTTCCAAATTCCAGGCTTTCAACAACATAGTTCCTGTTGACAAGAAAAAAGAGGGGGTGGAATATTAATATTTACCGTTCACAAATTAATAGCAAAAGAAATTGTTTATAAGTTTGAGCACGCTGAAATCCTTTTCATCGAAATCATTAATAGCGTCAATCGACAACACCCCTTGCTAAATGCTATTTACAGGCCAACCAACGTAAACGTGAATAAAATTCCTGCAAGAACTAAATCGCTGGTAAGACGAGGATCTTCGAGGAGCTCAAGGATCTTACTCAGCCATAGTCAAGTTAGCCTTGGGCGTGGACAGCAGTGTTTTTTCCGCCAGTTTTTCACGCCAAGAATTATGCTAAACTGAATACCTAATGATAATCGGTGATATAAACATAAATATTGCAAACGAAAACCATAAAAACCCGTAGAATACTTAGATATGCTATCTATGCATAACCTAATATCAACTAAAACGAGGCTCAAGGATCTTACTCAGCCATAGCCAAGTTAGCCTTGGGCGTGGACAGCAGTGTTTTTTCCGCCAGTTTATCTGGTGTTTTTCATCCCCAAGCAGGCAAACTGGTCCGAGGACACACACGGATTACAGTCAGGAATACTGACCCAGCCATAGGTCTGATTCATCAGCCTATGCCGGTTCCGGAGCCCGGATAAAATTTGGGGAGACTAGATGGTACCGTGAACTCCCGTATAAAGGGGGAACGCTGTATCATCACACGGAATTTATTTATTTAACTAAAACGTCATGCACGAGAGAAGAAATAGTCGGAAATGCTATCACTGCTTCTTGCTTAGATCATATAAACATTCGGGCACCACCAAATAGTAGCAGTCGTAAAGTGCAAAGTAGCAAACCGTTACTTCACGGCTCTTAACCTGCACACTAAGACAATATCCATGCAAGGCTCCACATATGAAAAGCGACACAAAACAATAATAGACGAAGAAATAGTCGCCAAGAAATAAGAAAAATCGAATGGAAACACCTGGCGTCACCAGATTTAATACATATTTATACAACATTAAATTCACTCTGGAGGAAATATATAAGAAAGCTAGAGAAAATCAGAATTCGTTCAAAAGCAAGCCAAAATCCTTGGATAACACAAAAAAAAAAAGAAAGGATGTCCTATGGAAGCAGTTGAAGTGATATACAAATAACGCAGCCTTATTAATCGAATATAAAATAAGAAGGAATCGCCTTACAATGCAAGTAAGAAATGCAAAAATAAACTACTACAGAGACAAATAATTAACCTCCGCACAAAATGACATGCGACAAGTCACGTGGCATCTGATCAACGAGATGCTAGATTGTGCTCCCAATACCACCGCCTCTGAACCCATAAAACACAGTTTCATGAAAGACGCTAAACCAATCCAACGACTAGCAAATGACTTTAACCTATACACTTCAACCCCATCCTTATATGATAATTCCTGGATTTTCCGTTGCCAACTTCTCCAGTACCATAATCGCCACACCTGAAGTATTGATCGGTCGGATAATTTAAAGAATGTGGTCAAAGGCATTGCTAATTCCCTAGCATCGTCTCGTAATATTCAGGCAGATACTCATCTAATCCTGCCTTTCTTGTTATTGAAATATCTCCACCAGAATGACTACCTTTGCACTGTGATCATTTAGTTACTCAACTATTCCGTTGATCTCAGTTACTTCCCTACCGTTGGCATTCGTCGAATTATTCTTCCATAATCATTATTCCTTTTACTTCCCACATAACGAAAGAAATCCGGGATTAACCTTTAGCCTGTGTTTTGACCTGCTCGTGTGTCAACTGGTCACTTTTCCGTTTGGCACCGGACTCAGTACGGCCTCGGTTGATAGAAATTTTTTCCAATTATCTAAATTGTCACATTAAAAAAAGAAAAGATGCGGCAGCTACGAATTTTCAAACGGATCCGAAACCATTTTTTCCGCGTGACAAGATTATCTAAAAATGAGAATCATTATAATGCCTTATCCCTCTCTTGTTATTTGATTCGCAAACCTGTAAGCGACATACATCAGTATCTATGCACAAGTTAATAAATCTTCTGATAAATTTTAAAATTAGCAAAATATCATTCTTACACTTTTTGGTAAGAATGATATTTTTTTTCGAATGAAGATTTTCATCGTCATTCGAAAGCATTCATAAATCTTCCTGTTCAGATTTGTAGAAACAGATTTCATTAAATCTTTCACTGTCAATCTAAATAGATTTCCTTTTGCAATACCGCAGCACCGATTAGATGAGAGAAACAAATTGTTATTTTTATTTTTACCTTTTACAGTGATTGTGTTACATATTGCTGAAATTGTATTGATCGATAAGAAACCAATCTTGCTAAGTATATTTACTGAAAGCCTGCACTTAGCACTGCCACGTGAGGTAGTTGTGTGGTTAAATGTTTTTTTCCAAGTTTATACACGCATCATAAAATTAAGCCTAACTTAGCCAAACGATAGCTCTCTTTGTTAATAACATAATTTATTCCACTTTCTAAAATGTGACGTCATGTACAAATCCAATCATTCGAAATCACTTTCGTTTTCTCGTAACATAAATTAAATGATTAAATAAAACCTAATAAGAAAAAAGAACTCAGAATGTGCTTAACTATGCCATCTTATACAGCATTTCAAAATCTGCCATACACTAAACGTTTTCTAAGTGCAGTCCAAAGCTTTCAGTAATTTAATTTACTTACAAACCATCAATTTTTCCTCAGAAATTCTCCAAAGGAGTTCCCTTTAATAAAGCATTCCCTTCCACCATTCGTACGTTAGTATTTTTGTCTTACCAAGCGTGAAAACAAAGACAGAATACTAAATAACAGAGATTATTCAGTACTACAAAGTTTTTTCTTGAAATTAATATTTTACCATCAATTAAAAATTAAAAAAAAAATTAAAAATAATAAAAATAAATGGAGATTTACATAAAACTTAACATAAATATCATATTTGGTAAATTTCATACAAAATAACATATACACCAAACTATAAATACTATATAAAACATTTAAAACGGTTAAAGGAGCACTATAATGTACTTGTCCCCGTGTGGTGGCCGGAATAAGAATAGCTACACTGCAGCCCATGCATGTCGTACGTGGCGACTAAAATGGGTACCCAAGGAGGATAATATAATATATATGGCAACGCTGTAGCCAATGAAGTTTTAACTGAGGCAAGGATATTGCCGTCACTCAGCCATGACCAGAGTTTATATAGGTAAATAACACCACATCGACACATTTTCTTCCAGATGAAGGGATAAAGAGTCAAGGACTCAGTCCATCTCCCCCCCCCCCAAAAAAGAAATGTACTTAAATCCCCGTGTGGTGGCCGGGATAAGAATAGCCCCACTGTAGCCCATGCATGTCGTTCGAGGCTACTAAAATGGGTACCCAGGGAGGGTAATGAATGGCAATGCTGTAGCCAATGAAGTCTGAACTGAGTCTCGGTTATTGGTGTTACCCTCCGCCATGATCAGAGCTTATAGCCCTACATTACCCCATCCACATATTTTCTTCTACGGATAACGGGGAATATGAAAAGCACTCTTGCTTCACCCATCTAGCCAAAATATATATATATATATATATATATATGATATATACTATATATATACTTTGAGCATTTCACGTGCTTCTTTAAATTTCCACTCGAACCAGGTTTTGGTGCGGTGTAGGGACTTGGTACCTTTCCAATCAATGCTGTGGTATGTTTTTTGGAGTGCGAGTCGTCAGAAAGGCCGGTTTTTCCAAATGGAGATATTTAATGTGTAGTTCGTATTCGTCCTTCCTAATTGAGATGGTTCGCCCTGTTTCCTCTATCTATGGTAGGTTACATGTGCATTGTATTTTGTAAACCCCTGGCTGGGCTAGGTTGGACGAGGATCTTTGGAAGAACTGAGTAGGTGTCTTAATTTTGTCCGGGTTTAAAGGTGGTTTTGATGTTTTATTTGTGTAGTGTTCTGTCTATTTTTTTCGGAAATGCCTCTAACATAAGGTATGGCAATAGCATTCTTGAAATCTTTTTTTTGTTTTTACTACTATCTCTGTGGAGGATCTTGTGAATAATTTCTTTACTGTATCCATTTTTTATAAATGTATGGTTGATGATCTTGTATTCCTGGTTTAGAGCTTGTTCATTTGAATAAATAGTTTGAGCTCTGTGTTTAATGGTGCTTATGACCCATAGTTTTTGTGTTGGGAGGTGATAAGAATTTTTATGTATGTACTGGCCTGTGTGTGTAAGTTTGCGGTAGACTGAGAAGGAAAAACAGCCCGAGGGAAGACGTGTGACGAGTGTGTCTAAGAACGGAAGTGAGTTCTTTTTTTCTATTTCAATTGTGAATTAGATACGTTTGTGTTGTTTGTTCAGGTGGATAAAGAATGTATTTAGTGCTTCGGGGCCGTGGGGCCAAAATGCGAAAATACCATCGACGTATCTGAGCCAAATTTTGGGCTTTAGGCACGCTGACTCTCGAGCTCGATGCTCAAAGTCTTCCATATAAAAGTTAGCTATTGGGGGGGGAAAGTAGTGAGCCCATGGCTGTACCCTCTTTTTGTAGGTAAAAATTGTTTTACCATACGAAATATCCGGAGCGGAGTACGTGTGCAAAGAGGGCCGTGATGTCGTGTGGAAATATGTTCTGTAGGAGTAACATAGTATCATTGATCGGGACATTGGTGAAAAGGGAAGTTATGTCAAACTGAGTAATAAATCTTGGTCGTTGGGTGTAATGTTTTTAATTTTGTTTATGAAATGTGTATTTTTATGTAGGAAGAGGACTGACCTACCAATTCCTTGAGTGTGGCCGCTAATTTTTTGCTAAGTGGTGATTTGTGCTGTCGATTCCTTCAACAATCGGACGTAGTGGTGTGTCTGTTTTGTGTATTTTTGACAGGCCAGAAATTCTGGGGACGTGGGCAAAATGAGGTGTCAGTTTTTTAATTGTTTCTTCTGGCCATATGTGTTAACGGATTTAATTAATTCAGTTGTTTCCTTTTTTATGCGTTTCGTGGGGTTGTCGTTTACAATTTGGTAGGTGTTGTGATCCGATACTAAATGGTTCATTTTTTCTATGTAAGTTGTCCGATCTAAAACGAGTTTTTTGTTTGAATTTAGTATACAAGATGTTTCCATGCGTATATTTTCAGCTACATTGGCGGTGAGGGGACTTTAGTAAATTTGATATTAGTTCCTTAAGGTTTCATTATTAAGTAAGTAAGCAGGTTGACTACTTTAAATATACGTGATTTCCTTTATATCACTATCGCTCATAGCTATTTTTGTAATACGTAAATTGTCACCATTACGAAATATATGGACAATGCATTTCAAAAATCGTTAATCTCCTATTTATAAAACTTAATTTCAAAGTGTATTTATAGAATGATACCGAAAAAGCGTGGAATAAATATCCATGAATTTTTAACTTAGCATCATGCAAAGAAATTTATGGTGTAAAAACATTTTTATCATGAAAACGTTTGATGAAAAGGTTATAAAAAAATAAAGTTTGATTTTTCACCACAATATATATGACTATTACGAATTCATTCAAAGAAATTACTGGTTTATACTTCAAAATGAAACTCTACAATGTTGCTAATCGGCTATAAAATCATAATGCATCTTTATTATGTTATCCTTTTCTTATAATGCTACAGAAATTTTGCCATTTCTTTATTTTATAATAACTACATTTATTCACTTGTAAAGAAATTCTCTTATTTCAAGCTTAAACACGCAGATTAACGTTTTGAAAATTAAAATTCGTAATTACATGGTTGGGTTAAAATAATCGCTTATTGTGTGCTTATTCAATAATATGATATATATTTTTTATTAATGCATTATAAAATAATAATGGAAACTTATTTATTTATATTGTTTATAAAATATTTTAAGTAAGTTTCTAGAATTAGTTTTTATCTCAATAAGTAAACTTACACACCTGTTAAAAGTTTCCTTATAGAAAATAAATTATGTTTAAACATAATTGAGAAGGAGGAACGAGGAATCAATCGACCGTGAGATGCGGTGATTGATTCATTCAATCCAATACCCTTGGAGGGTAATGGATGGCAATGCTGTAGCCAGTGAAGTTCTAACTGAGGCTCGGCTATTGCTGTTACCCTCCTGCCATGATCAGAGCTTTAAATGCTCAATCAATAACACCTTATCCATACACTGTCCTCTACAGATAACGGGGAAGATGAAAAGCATTCTTGCTTCGCCCCTTTAAGCCAGTCCTTATAAGGACTATAAGGAGAAGGGTGACAAATGGCAAAATGCTATAGCCAATGAAGTTTTAACTGAGGCTCGGCTATTGCCGTTACCCAGCCATGACTAGAGCTTTTTAGCTCAATAACACTCTATCCATACAGATTTACTTCATTCAGATGACGGGATAAAGAGTCAAGGACTCAGTCCATCGCCCAGTTCTTTTAAGAACTTAAGATGGCAATGCTCTAGCCAATGAAGTTCTAACTGAGGCTCGGCTATTGCTCTTACCCTTCTGTCATGATCAGAGCTTTAATAGCTCCATAACACTATCCCTATATACACTGTACTCTACAGATAACGGGGAAGATGAAAAGCATTCTTGCTTCGCCCCTTATAAGGATTCATTTAAGCCAGTCCTTATAAGGATTCATTCTCATTTTCTATAATATAATAATTAAGTTTAAACATAATTAAGCTTAAACATAAAAAAATAATAATTAAGCAATATGAAAATGAAAATGCGAGCATAAGTCTCACAATTTCTCATCTCCAATCGAAAATTTTTCTGATTTAAATTCGAAAAGGTTTCTGATTTAAAGTTTTAGGTTTAAACTTTCGCTATGAGTTAAGGCATAGGAATGCTAGTTATTTTTTATGTATAAATAGCCTTGATAATTAATATATTCGTGATTTTAACTGTTTTGCCATGTGCGCCATTTTTCAGAAGAGACCAAAGTTCAGATCCATTCTGTAATGAAAAAAATGTATTAGGAAGTGCTAAACTGGTCTTTGCAATGTGTTGGTTTTATCCGACAAAATGGCTCATGAACAAATAAATTTTTCACAGATATTCTATGGGAAAATGTCTGACCACTTTATGTCATTTTGATGATTGCATCAGGAATCATTTAACTCCCCAAAATTTAATGTATTACAAGAACCTGAAGTAAGAAAAAAATTGTTTCCGAAAATATACTTTTGTATGTTAGGAACATTTTTATAACATCCTAACAAGTACACCATTATCACATTGTATATTGTTTGTATCTTAAAATATAGAAAAGGTATGATCAGTAAAATTTCAGAATAGGAGATGAAATTAGTAACGGCAAATGCTTTCAAATACCTCGAATATGACTTACCATATGAAGATAAAAAAGACGGAGACATTAAAATATTCAATTTTGTTAAAGTAAATGGCATAATAAATAATATAATTAAGCCATCCCTGGTGCAAAAGAACACACTGGAATTAGACTATTTAGCTTTCTATCTAATCCAACTTTATTATATGAGTAGTATGGCAGGTGCTTTAAATAAAATCAAGATAAGATAAGGAATCGTGACGTAATTGGTTGTTGAGATGATGACGTCATTCTGTGTGTGACATCATGTGTTTGGAATTTCCCTGTGGGCATATGTGTCAATCGCTTCAGTTCTTGTGTTTTGTTCGTGTATGGAATTATGGGTGATGGTAGAGATAAGGATTCGTGTCGTGATTGGTGGGGCACTTTGAACAAGATCAAGATAAGATAAGGAATCGTGTCGTGAATGTTTGTTATTATCAGATGTAGATAAGTGACGTTATATGTTAGTTGTAAATAAGTGACGTTATTGTTTTGAATGGAAAAGAGAGATATATTAGTGGATAAGGAATCGTGTCGTGAGTGGTGGGACACTTCTGACCAGGTCAAAATCAAGATAAGATAAGGAATCGTGATGTGGATGTGTTGTTATCAGATGAATATAAGTGATGTAATCTGTTAGTTGTAAATAAGTGACGTTATTGTTTTGAATGGAAAAGGGAGATATATTAGTGGATAAGCATTCGTGTCGTGATTGGTGGGATACTATGACCAAAATAGGGGTAGGGTGAAAGGGGAAGCGATGTCAATGTACTGGATGTGTGTTGTTATGAGTTGTAGATAAGTAAATGGTTTGCGTATGGTATTATGGGTGATAGATAGTGATAACATAAAGTTTCGAAATGTTTGGAATTTTGCTGTGGGCCCTCATCTGTCAGGGACATCACGTGGTGTGTTTGGCACGCTTACAGCATTGTGTGTGTTGTTTAGAGATAAGGAATCGTGACGTTTTGTGTTTGGAAATTTCTGCGGAACACATGTCTCTCTCTGTGATATCACATGGTGTTTTGGTTTGCCTATGGAATTATGGGCAATGTTTTTGAGATAAGATATCTTGGAATTTTCCCAGGGTGACACATCCTCCAATGTCATCATGTTTTGTCTTTGGTTATCTATAGATGGCTGTACTAATTTTCCAATACATTTTGGGGTATTTCTTTCCTGTTAAAGGGTGGGAATTCTTAGAGTAGATTCGTGATTTAGGTTCACCAGTGTTTAGACTTTTCTGAATAATTTAATTATATGCTGGTGTCCCTCAAACATACACTTTTTTTGCTCGAATGTTATCAATATCAGTTGGAGGTGACATCACTAAAAGATTATTGACAAATGACAACCTCTTTTCGAATTAACGTTATCTTGTTTACTAATGGGTAATGGTGGTTTTTTAAAGCTTACATGAAGAGAAAAAACCAAATGGTATTTTAAAAAATAAATTAAAAATAAACGGAGACTTAAAAGCTTACAATAACTTTTTGTATGTAGTGTAGAAATTCTAATGATAATTTAAATTTACTTACAGTGTTTCAGAATGATTCTTCTTAATGCAAATAGATATTCCAAAATAGTTGAATTTTTATCCACACCACAACACACAAAAACACAATCTTGAAAGAATAAAATTTCTGTAATAACCTGAAAAACTATTTGACTTTTGTTCCTTAGATTTTCTGTCCATTTGGTACACCGTTAATTCCTTAGCATTGGGTCATACTATGTTTTTATTCCCAAGATGGTGAGTCTAACCTCAAACTGTCTTTTCCTGACTAATATATCCGCGAGCAATCGGTAAACGCTCACACAGAACAATATTTCTGTAAATAACCAGAAAATATAGTTGACTACATCGTTTAGATTTCCACCCTTTTGGTTCCGTTCGTTTCCTTGGAGAAGACTCGTTAATTTCTGCTCTTAGTTTTCAACCCCTATCACACTGGAACTGTTTGCATTAATCACATCCTGTAATATATGAGATGTCGTATTGTTCAAAAGGCATCATTTTCCCATGGTTGGATGTTTCCCAAATACTTACATATTACTAAGTGATTAGCATTCACGTGATTGTGATGACACATATCCTAAAATTATTCATTCCTGATTAAGGAGTTTATACACTTATTGTTTTCAAGTAGATGGCTTGTTTGTTTGTTGGTTTGTTTACATTTTGTATAGCTAGGAAACTGGAATTTATTTCAAATGAATATTAGCTCTGTAATACTGTATATATATACTTTGTTAATTTCTATGTTACCTTTTATTTGACTGCAATATTATTAACAAATTGTATTTACTGAATCTAACATACATAAATTAAAATGAAAAAGACAGCATTTTTTTCTTATTCTGTTGATTTAAGATTTGCACTGATGTTCACAGTTTATGATTTGCCACTGGTGCTTACATGTAATTCATGTGTTCTTTCTCCATGTGACATTTTAAAACAAGTTGAACTATAGTTTTCACATAGTTTATCTATGTAAAACTCATTTCCATTAGTCCCAATTGACTGTTGTACTCTCAGCCCGACATTTATTTCACAGTAGGGATATTTATACATATGTTTTAACACAATTATTATATTATATATTCTTTCCAATACAAATAAATAATTATTTATTCTTATTTCAAATGAACATTAGCTGAGAGAGAAAGAAAGAAATAAAGAAAAATTGTAAAGAAAAATTTTTTATCCTCAAATAAATATTTATGATCACAGCAAACAAGAAATTCATCAGCTTTTTCAAAGTTTTGAAATTCATGCACATATTGTTTTCATCATTTGGTATCATTTAAATGAATAATCAGTCTGGCTATTAAGTTCGTTAATGTTTTTTGATTTTTCTCTTCCAATGGCGAGTATGTTTTGATATATGCATGTTGATCCACTTGTTATCTGCATGCGATGAAACCTTTTTATTTTTTTTTTTCACTTTTCAGGTGAAATATTCTCCACAAAAATTCTGCCTATTAATTTAATACCCATTTCATTTTGCTTCCAAGATTTGACACAATTTCACTGAGTGGATTGTCAAAAAAAATGTTATGGTCTTACTTAAATGTGTATAACACATCAACGACATCCAATTTGTTCATTTAAATATACACATTTTATTTGAATGAAATATAATTTAAAAATTGTATTTACTGAATCTAACATACAGAAAATAAATAAAGTGAAAAATACTATCTATTTTTTGTTCCTTAATCTACTTATGAATTTTGCACTGTTGTTCAAAGGTTCTTCCCATGCTTGTGGAATTGTCATCATGTGGTTATTGACAATGTGACTCTCATCTGATAGTTAATTTTCATTTGGTGATCGTGGGAATTTATTACTGTAGTAAAATTAAGGGTTGTATATTTATATTATTGCAACCAATACGTATATTTATGAGCTTTATTAAAAGCACAGAATCTTTCGTTATGTTTAAATGCTTTAAAGCATTTAAAAGTACACGTTATGTTTTCACGTTTTGGGCATCCAATTTCATTTAAATCAAGAACAGGCTTTCCTATTAAACTCGTTAATGTTTTTGATTTTTCTCTTCCTTTGCGAGTAATATTTGGTATTTACATATTGATTTTATCATCCAATTTATTATTTTGTCCAGAGATAGTGAACCAATTTCCCACTTCAGCTGACGGTTATATTTTATTAACCAAGAATTCTGCTTTTTAACTCTTTCAGATAATTCTTTCCAACTACAAGGTGATTTTGTCAATGCATATCTTACACTAATTCCATCAGAAATACAAATTTCTTTAGGAAACAAATTTGAAGTCTTATTAAAAAAAATTGACAATCAATTAAATAAAGATAATTGAAAATTCGTATATTTCACCCACTGTTGATTTTTCATATTCGTTTTCCTTCATTCTTCTAAATGTAATACTCTGTATTTAGTGAAAACTGATGAAACCTATAACATAAGCGTATACATAAAAAAGGAATGCTTATGCACACTAAAAAGCATTTATAATTAATTGTAACCGTGATAAAACAATAAAGTGAGACCAACCTAACTAAATTGTTAACAGGAAAAGGGGTGGTCGTAGCAGTATGTTGGTATGTGGGGGTTGTTCTCGTGGATAACACTGGGTCCTCTCATCCCTATTGAAAACACCTCGACCGCTAATTCTCACCTTCTTCTAGACGGCATCGAACCTCAAGTTGTTTAAAGCCAAACAAGGTTGTTCATACTAATAGACCAATAGGAAATCAAGGAGGTGGTTTCCTACTCAATTGTAGCACATCTTTGTCACGCTCAACGTAGATAATATCTGCAAAGATTCTCAGATCGATATCTGTTTGAGATATTATACCCAACTGTCACTTGAATCTCGAGTTGTTTAATATATTTCATTTATTTTATGCTATTTTAGATAATTTTCTGAAAGTAGGTAAGGAAAGGACGTACAACATCTTGGCGAAAGGATGAATCAAGAGCAAAAGAAAACGTTAATATCTTTCTGATATACAAGAGCGTGAAAGAGTGAATAACTATCTTGTCATGTGTCATCTATGGGAGATATACAAAGTATTAAGAAATGGTTTGAAAAAGGATTCATACGGTTTGTACAATAAAATACATGGTACAGCTGAAACAGAAAAAAAAAAAAAAACAGGATTTCCCTGTGGCGTCAACACAGTGGACCACACCCAGAGTGTGAAGCAATCTGAGTCGTCAATATTTCTAATAATTATTAAATGAGAGCGAGAATGTCTTTGACTGGATAACAGCCTTCAAATTAACTGGGCACTGTGAGATGAGCAAGTAAAAGTCCACAAAATCAAGCACATTCACACATAACGATAACAAATCAGAATTTCGTAACTATTCGTAATATGCTCGCTCGGGAGAACTATTTATACTTCTTGACTTTGAAGAAAACTCTCTCGAGATAATCTGCAGGATTTATGTTTTGCAGATGACATAATTATCTTTATTTCAAGCGCAGATAAACTGTGACTCGTATCTGTGAACTCCAAACTGCTAACACAACAGGCAGTTTAAAGATGAACTTTGAAGAAGCTTTGTAAATGAAAAACTATAATTCAATAAATATTGATTATATTAGAGAAAAAGAAAATAAAGGAGTCGAAATATTCTGAAAAATACCAAAAGACGAACGACGCTTAGCTGGAAAGGATTTGAAAGTCCGCAGCGAATATTCAAAAGTCAATTATCACAAGTACGTTGAAAAGGAATGTTTCATGCAGGGTATTGGGGGCATTCTAAGATTATTACAAATACTACATTTAGCCTCAAATATTTATATTGCCAACCATAAAGCCAACCCCAATCTATAAATCTATCACGACCAGCAATGCGAGAGAATAAAATATCTGTGGATTCATTCAGGTAAGTAGCAACGTAATTTCGACAAAGGATACTGTAAAACTGAGGAAACCGAAAGAGAAAAATAATGCAATATTTCGGCTGCTGATTTTTTAAAGCCCAAATTCAGATTGTAGTAATCGGGTTGAAGAAAAAATCCACAATTATTTATTTTAGCAATCCCTGTGACCTTTGGCTGAACGTAGTAAATGTTAATGATTCTACCAAATGTTTTCTAAAAAAAGTATGTAAGAAAAATACGTGTGTGACAAATTCGCAATTTGTAAAGAACGACATCAAACACGAGCCAAAAAGGACTCTCTGTTGACGTTGCAGTTTTAAGAGTGGGGTCATCCTGTAGATAGCCAAGGCACACGAAGTATACTCTTTTCCGCACCACCTCCGAGGTAGAGTATTAGGCGCGCTTTTTTTAACGTGGTATCCCCAGTAGGCATAAGTCCACGAACAGATGAAATAAATTTAAAATATTGGTGGAAAAAACAGTAAAGTTGATTTCTTTTACATTAAGAATTTCGTTTTCGTAAAAACGAACTTTTTATTAGCTTAAGCAGTAACATTGTAACAAGCGTTATGATCTGTGAAACTCTTACAAGGTTACACAGTCCTTTATTTTTCTTTAATAAATCCTTAGTTTGATTGTGGATTTCTTGTAAGACCTCGTGCTATGTGAACGTGCTTGAATTGTGAGAAACAATTTCAACTTCTGCCTTGAGGTTAATCTTGTCAGTAAGACGAATGTGGAGTCTAACTTTTGAACATCGTGGACAATATCGGGGATTGTCGATTGCCACTCCATCAATGAACTGAAAACAAATGTTACCATTCTTCATGCATCCAAAAATGTTCTTGTTTTTGATAGTGCTCTAGAGCAGTTGAGTGAGTAGAAGGGATCTCCTTTTAAATTCAATGGTTGAACGTGTTTTAATCAAGAATCATCATACATTATTTTTATTATTAGACCTCCAAGGATTCATTTAGGGAGGACATACATCACCCAACCTTGTTCTCATACCGTTTCTTCAACGGATTCCCACTAGACCTTTCACTACTTCAACAGCAAAACTGTTTCACTGACTCACGGTTTTACGAGAGAAAAATCTGGCTCGTACCTATTTCTTAGCTGCATACAAACACTTCACTTTCACGGATGCCCACTTTTCCTATCCCCACCTTTCATAACAGAAGGTGGGAGAAAACAAGGGAACACCCAATATCCTAGAATGCTCTCTAAAAGCTTACAGTCCCCTATTATTTCACCCCAATATCATCTTGGAATACCAGGAGACCATATTGGAGAGCAGTAGTCCAGGTGCAGTCGTATCGAGGTAAAATGAATTCCATATCTTTACATGCCAAAGTTTGTTTCAACATTGCAATTATACTCTCAGTTGTATTTGCAAATTTGTTACGTGGCCTTTCAACTTCAAATTTCCATCCACTATAAATCCAAAATTTCTGGCTCTGCCAATTACTTCACGCATGATCCTAGCTATATAATATAACGCTGGATATCGGATCGCTCTGAACTGCATAACTTTACACTTACTAAATTACACTTACTATTTTACTAGCATTCAATTGATAGGCATTATGGTTTGCCTACACTTCTAGCCGATTCAATTCAGCATGAAAATGCTATATCACTAACATCTCTGTTTGCTGAGGCTATCTTTTGCATCTTCAGCAATTAACTGAACATCCCCTGTCAGCCCCATTCCAATGTCATTAATGTACAGATCAAACAACAATGGTCTAAAATCTGATACTTGGCGGGGCACCATTGGTCCTCTTAAATTTTGCAGATTGTCTTCTCCCATGTGCAACTTTCTTCACCTTTATCAGTCACCATTTACCCAAGCCACTAGTTTATATTCCAATGCCATATTCTATAGTTTATACAACAGCCTTTCATGTGGTAGCCTATCCAGTGCCTCAGAAGTCCAACAGTAAGATAATGTATCCATTCTCGTTACCCAACTAAGTCCTAACAATATTTTAAAATACGAGCAAGAAGAATAGCATGGGTTTCTTTCCTTAGTAAATCCATGATATTCTTTTAATATATATGTTGTATGTCCCTTCTTTTCTGTATGCGACTTCTTATCAACTTCTAAAATGTTTGCAGTTAAGTGAGAGATACCGAGAGCGATATTAGCAAATCGGTATTGGTATCATACTATCGCTATCCATCTATCGATCGATACCTATAGTCCTTGCACCACCCTTGTGCAATGGAATTATCATACATTCTTTCCATTACTGTGGGAAATTTCTAGGGCTCAGAATCGCAATATATAAAGGACGAAACCATTCTGCAGAATATTCCTTTAGCAGATGTGCTGATACAAAATCTGTCCAATTGCCGAATTCTTATCAGGTTACGCAAGCTATAGAATTTGCTTCTGATGCGCCTCTAATTCTTCATCCAATGTAATACAAGCACTGCGCAACATGTTAAATACATCTGTTTGATATATTTTTGCAAAGTGAGCACTCATTAAGTGAACAATTTCTTTAGCTTATAGTACTAGAGTGAATTTGAATTCAATAAAGTCATTCTTTCAAATTCATTCATTTTTTGCTTACAGTACAAGGTTAAATTCCTTTGGAATGCCTTTAGCTTCCATAGACAACTTCTTTTCATACTGCAATTTAGCTTTCCGTACAAAACTCGTACCTTTTATGGCCTGAGCTTCATACACACCTCCTCTCACTCTTATTCTCATGATATTTGTTCCACTTCTTCCGCTTATGAATCTCTTGTTTGATGATATGGCACATCCATTTTGCTATCATTCTCTTTCTTCTTCGAATGCTATAGACACCTCCAGATGTGGCATCGTTTAAAGATATTTTCAAAACTTCCTATGCACTAGTGATAAACCCTTTCATTTAGCAACTGGTATCATGGAACCAAAGACAGTATTCTCCTGAGTTTTTCATAATTTTCACATTTTTAGTTCAGCATATAACCTGTAATGATTGGATAATTCTTATAGTTGGCTACTTCTCGGGTTAGCACGGCATGATCACTGTCAAAAAACTGATGGCAAAACAGTCACGTGTTCAACTGAGTCACATTCTGAGGCTCTGATAAAATCTAACACTCTTTGGCCTCGACTTGCTTCTTTCGCACACTGCTCTAGAAGATTGTCACCCAGCAGTTCAATAAATTCTCCATTCTCATCATGTGTTTTCTCTCTTAACCAATTAATATTCGGAACATTTAGGTCACTCATAATAACTACTCGTTTAGTTGTTATCAGGGGGTAATTTGGTGTTGCATTTCTTCATCCCCAACAAATGAAATGTCATTTTTGTAGCAACAACTCAACACTATACATTTAATTTTGTTAGCTTCCCCATTCACACCAGATAGCCTGGAACTCATTGCTCCAAGGGACATTATTACCATTATTGCTTTCATCTGTTTCTATCCTTACTGGACTTATATCATCTGATATAATTAGTAATACTTCTCCCCTCCTCTCCTACGTCTTCTATCATTCCTAAAAATAGGAACGACAGCTTCGATTTAAGTTACGACATCTTGCTCTGAGAGCCAGGTTTCACTAATACCAACAATTTTAGGCCTCAACGTATTCCCCAAAGACAAACTCAATCACTTTGTTTGAGTTTGTTGCTTTGGGAAATAAACTCAATCACTTTGTTTCCAATGCTTCTGGTGTTTTTGTGTAGAGAAAACAAGTTAGCGTTTCGCTTTCTTCTTAGACTTAAAACTACATTCTATTTTCTAAGTCAAGCAAATTTCTCTTTTCCATCCCCACACACCCAAAGAACCAGAGCATAAATTCTGGTCCATGCATTCAGCAGAATCATAACCGCTCATTGATATGCATGTCAATGTTACGTCTACATATCCTAGATGAATTTAGCACACATTCTCGTTGTTCCTCCCAAAGTGAATCTCTGCAGTGAGTCCCATTCCAATAAATAATTTCTCTAAGCACCTGATGCCAAATCCATTCAAATGTAGGTCACCCCTCTTAGACAAGAGTTTTCTACCATCAGATCCACTCAGCACATTCAAACACTCACGGCCATCTACACAGCATGCGCAGTGAATTATTTGCTATTATGACCTCCTTAACTCCGTACTGTCCTATCTGTAGTAAATTGATCATTTTTACTTTCTCACTTGTCTTTCATGCTTTTTTCATCAAACTTTTCATATCCTCTCTCTCATACTGTATTTATCAATACTTAAATCATTATGCGATCAACTCCTAAATCCCTTCCTAAAGCGGGGGAACCTAAAGGTCTCTTTAGGTTCCCTGCTATCCTTATCTTCAATTTTCGAAACTGCTTTCTTGTTCTGTCGGATTTCGGCACCATGTTTTAAATTTTAATTTAACAATATATCTTAAATGACATTAGCGATGTAACTGAGTACAATAAATGCAGTACAATTCATAAATATGCAATAAAATACACTAAGTTATCTAAAAATACTCAATAAGTGAAAGAAAATCACCTACTGCTCTGCTGTTAAAGTTTCCAGTTGGTTCGCGTGATTTTATACCATTGTCTGGAGGGAGGGGGGGGGATAACTCAAATAATATCTAACCATGCTATGAAAAGTGGTAATAATAATATTAACACTGGTGGCATCGTGAACACAAGTAACTGATTTTATTTTATTTTTCCTCTCAAAATGAATGAAATCAAGAACGCATATATCCATTCCTAAATTTTTAGGAATGCATTTATGGAGTTCAATTCCACTGACAAAACCCTTTCCCAAAACGATCGCTTTTGGAGTGGGAAGAGGAGAAGTAGATGTACGAATCGATGATCGAATAATACATTCATTCTCTTCTTCTGCCTTTTTAATTCAATTTATTCTATTTTTCCTCACATGAGGCACTCGATACAATGTGACCAATCTTCCCAAAATAAACTAATGTTTCCTTTCCTGGTATTATCATCGACTTTTCAATAACTTTACTTTTCTCGTTTGGTACGTTTATTCAACTTTCTGTCACTTCTGCTGTCGAAATTCACATTCGTAACTATTTTCAAGGTACGAATTGTACCCCTTCCTTATTGAAACTGTTTTTCTTTTTTGACTGTTGTTCCCTTATTTAGTAAGGGAAAAACAGTCGAAAGGTAATTAGTATTTAAATGGATGTTATTCAGTAACATCCATTTCATTACTTAATCTAGATGAGCGATCCACGGAATTTCGATATAAATGAGTTCGGAATGATACCTTGTAGAGATGTAGATCCAGCGGCCTGTTCCGGTCTAATTCCGTTTTTTCCTTTGTCGTCTATAACTTCTTTGTCCTCCAACTGGGTGGTTTCGAAACGTTTTTTTTTTTTTTTTTGGATAGATTTAAACTGTCTATTCTGAATATCCGTATATTCAATCCACCTCATTTGCTATTCGCATATTTTGTCAAATACTGAGTCTATGTTTACTTCTTCACGTTTTGATGAACCTCATTTTTGTTCTGCTGTCCGTCGTACAAATGCTGTATCTCCTGTTTCTATTCCTTTTTATTTTGCAGTTTTTATGGTCCATAAAGTACAGTAGAAAGAGTCTTGCCAAAATTTTATAAACTCTCATTCTTTTATGCTTCTGAACTTTCGGAAGTTTGAAATTTCGGTATCAACATTTCGGAAGTTTGAAATGTTGATATCAATGACATTCTCTTTTATACTCGTATACGATAAAGCATATCTGATCAATTCTAAGCAGATCATTTGTTCTACAGTTATATGTACAATCATGATTTTCTTCTCACTGGAGATGGTTCTTTTAGTCCTGATGTTTGTTCTTGCTATGATTTCCTGGTCGCCTGCAAACTTCTCTTTCTCCAATGTCATCTCCTAGAAGGAGGTTGACAACCATGTCATGGAACGTTTTTTTTCTTTTGCTGCTCTGGAACGTTTATGGTAATTCAAGCCAGTCCAGTCCTTAATGTCTTCAAACCACATTCTCCAGGGTCTACCTCGCCCTCTTTTTCCATCCAATTTCCCCTTCTAATATTAATTTCTGAATGCTTTCTTGTCTAGTTAGATATCCAAAATATTTACGTTTTCGTTCTTTAATGATTTTAATTTATGTTCTTTTCATTTATCTTTCTTTAAAACATAATTTTTTTTATTTTCTCTGTTCATGATATTTCGAGAATTCTTCTGATGGTCCACATTTCGAAAGCGTCTAATTTTTTTCTGCTTCTTTATTTAGAGTGTAAGTTTCACTGTTGTAGAGAAGGCTTGACCAAATATAACACTTTATTAATATTTTTCTTTTGTCTATGTTAATGTCTCTAGATGTTAGAACAGTTTTCATATCAATAAGGCGTTTTTTGCTATCTCGATTCTTGTTAATATTTCTTTAAAGGAATTTAAACAAATAAATTTTCTTTAATTCTTTCTGCAAAATCCTCCTTTTGCAAAACATTTGTTCCAAATATATAAGACTGAACCTGGTCAATTTTCTTTTGGCTAAGAGTTATATTTAGTTTCTTATTCATTGGTTCCTTTGATATAATCATGCACTTTGTTTTCAAGTTAATAAATAATCCCATGTGTAATTTCTGTAACTAAGTTTTGAAGATCATCTTGAGAGTCAGTTATAAGGACTGTGTTATCTGCATGCCTGAAGTTGTTGAAGTTCCTACTTCCGAATTTTACAATCTTCAAGTCTGCAATATGTTTAAAAATTTGTTCTCTATATATATTATACAGTAAGGGTAATAAGACACATCCTTGTCTTCCTCCTTTTTTGATTTCAAAGCTGTCAGAATATGCATCTTTGTATCTTATTGGGGATATTTGATTCCAGTATATATTTGTAATTATGCCTAGATCTTTTCCTTTTAATCCATAATTCAATAATTAATAACCACAGGATAATCCAAGATGTGTATTAATTTGTTGTGATCCATTGAATCAAATGCTTTGGTGTAATCAATAAAACAAAGATATGTTTTTCTGGTTATCGAGGCTTCTTTCGCATAATCTTTTCCAATTGAAAATTCCTTCTATTGTACCTTTGTTTGTGTTTATGAAAACCTGATTGAGTGTCATCTCTTTTTATTGACAAAGTGCCTTTTATTCTTTCTAGGATTAGTCTCGATAGTAATTTCGAAACGTGGCTTGTTTAACTTATCAGTCTATATTCGTGAACATTCAAAAGTTCTTGAAATTTTGGGATAGAGACAAAGACTGATTTTTGGGATTTCCCCAAAATATCACGTGCAAACAAATGGGTATTAAGTAAAATTTCACGATTCGTATTAAAGAAAGAGTTTCCATACGGAATGATCTTCTGAGTTGATTGTGTTTAATTTGGTTTCCCATTCTTGATTTCGGTGGTTTTGTAGAGCTTCTCTGACTTTTCTGTTGAGATTGTTTAGTGTTGTATTGTCCTGTGGGGCTCTAGTATTGTGATATCTCTTTCTTGCTTTGTTCTTGGTTCTAAACTGGTGCATGATTTCTTCTGGGATCCTGTTAGTGGAATGGCTGAGAGTGGTTTGCATTACTGAGGCTATTGCTTTCTGCATTTGGCTTGTTTGCTTGATTATGGCTATATCTATCACTTCTTTTTTGTGTATGATGGGTGGTGGTCCAATGTGCTCTGGTAAAGTTTTTGCGAGTTTGTTCCAAGCTATAAAGGAGTGCTGGGGTGAGAACTGTTCTTGATTGCCTAGCCTGAGCTGAATGGGTTGTGGTCTGATGAACGTTCTTCTATTGTTTCTAGTTGGTATTGGTATGGGAGGTTTTTAAGTATTACGATGTTCAGAACATCTGATCTTCCTGTTGGGCTGTGACGAGTGGGCTCAGTAGGTCCAGCCACGATGGTAGAGTTAGGCATTGCATAGTTGTATAAAATGTGTCGTTTGATATTAATGGATGAGCTAAACCAGGCTGTGTGTGTTTGGAGTTGAGATCTCCTGCTAAGATTATGGAGTCTTTGGATCAGAGGATGGAGTCCAGGTCAGATATCAGTAGTGGGATTTCAGGAGGATTGTACGCTGCATAAATCTTTAGGCTGCCTGCGTTGCTAATGTGTAGCTCCACTCCGGTCACCTCTATGTTCATAGTTGGGAGGTCAGGTACTGAGTTGTGGTTTAAGTAGCTTTTTATATAGACAGCAGTGCCTCCTTCTTTTGCACCGAGTCGATACTTTCTGTACATGATAAAGCCTCGGAGTCTTGGGTTAGTTGCTGGCTTGAGGTGTGTTTCGTTGACTAGAATGATGTCAGGTTTGTATCTGAATGCAAATTCTTGGAGTTCCGGGATTTTATTTGTTATTCCATTTAAATTCCAATCTACAATCTTTAATGAGTTTGGTTTGTGTTTTCTATTCATGGCAGAGGGCTGTTAGGATGGTTTGTGTTCTTTGTAGGAATATCTTTCAGGAGGAAGGTGAGGGGCTTGTCCTGATAAATTCTTTCAGCATGGTGGCAAGCAAGGCAGTTAAGATTGTTTCTAAGTTGGAGCCTCGCTGTTCGTGGGATGTGGGATTCTTAGGTCGTGTGGCCTCTGCATTTTTTGTCATGTTGGTTGGCTGTGTTCTCTCCTGTTTTGTTGGGGTGAATTGAGATGGAGGGGGAGTTGCCTGCCTGGTAGTGGAGTCGTTGCTGGGAGGGGAGTTGAGGTTAGTTCTTGTTATCCCACGATTTTTTGGGTGGAACATGCACCCCTTGTAATTGGCTGGGTGAGGTCCTCCACAGTTAGCACAGCGAGCTGGTGTTGTTTTTGGCTTGGTGCAGGTGCTAGTCTGATGTTCTTCGCCGCATTTTAAGCATCTGTTAGGTGCTTTTCAGAGCTTTTGGGCATGCCCAACTTTTAGCATCTATGGCATTGTCCTGCCGATGCCTTCTTTCTTAGTGGCTCAGTTGTGATTTTGAGCCCGCATATATTTTTTAATTCGTATATTTTTTTTTAGGTGTTGGATATTTCTACCAGTACTAGTGGCATTGGTTTTTTGTCCGATCTCAGCATGCTGCTCACTTTAACTGGGGTCAAGCCTTGGTTGACGAGATCCGCATTGACCTCGTCGTTCGTGATTCCCTCGGCAATCCCTCTGAGCACCACGTCTAGGTTCTTTTCACTAGCCAGTGCAAATGTATGAAAAGGCAGCATGGAGTTGTCCAGCATTTTTGTAATCATGCGGTAGTCTCTGTCTGTTTCAGGTTGTATCTTTACTCTATCGTCTGTGTTTCTGGCCCAGGAGTAGTTGATGTTTTGTTTTCTGAGCAATTTCGAGACTGAGGTCCACATTTGTTTGTTTCGGAGGATTACCGGGAGTACCTTTTCTTTATTTCCCTTGTTAGGGCGCTTTTTCTTCCGTGGGGGTCGTCCGCGGTCCTGCGCCTTTTGCTTGTGTGTTCCTCTGCTGTTGGTTCTGCCTGTCTGTTGTCCTAGGGTGTGGGGAGATTAAGTATTGTTCTGTGATATCGTACTCGGGTTCCTCTGCCTGTGTATACAGTTTAAGGTAGCCTGGCCATTCCGTGTCGAACTTTTGTAGGGGTACTTTAAATAGTTCTACTCTCGTTATGTGTTGCAGAAAGTTTTTAACGCTCTCCATTTCTACCGTGTGTGTGTGTGTGTGTGTGTGTGTGTGTGTGTGTGTGTGTGTGTGTGTGTGTGTGTGTGTGTGTGTGTGCGTGCGTGCGTGCGTGCGTGCCTGTGTGTGTGTGTGTGTGTCAGTCACCGTGATGTTTTGGTTAGTGGTTCAAAAAAGTTTGGTAAATTCACATGGAACTTTCGTAAAAAAAGCTTACCTTTACCTGGGTGGGTGCTGGTGGGAACATAGGTAGTGCAGTCTTCAGAGTCTCTTCACTATCTCGCTGGTAACAGTTCTTTTGGTAAAGAGAAGCAGAGTAATCCAAACTTGAAAGACCAGTTTTTGGCGGCATCACATTCAATCATAGTCATTCCATGAGTAATCAGTCAATCGATAAAGAGCACAGAAAATAAACACGTCCGTCTACACTAAATCCAATCAATCCTTGCTCATATGTAATCACTTTTCATCTCTCATCCATTCTTAAAAGAACTGGGCAATGGACTGAGTCCTTGACTCTTTATCCCGTCATCCGAATGAAGAAAATCTGTGTGAATGGGGTGTTATTGAGCTAAAAGCTCTAGTCATGGCTGGGTAACGGCAATAGCCGAGCCTCAATTAAAACTTCATTGGCTACAGCATTGCCATTTGTTACCCTGGAAGACCTAAAAAGGACTTTTCTTTTTTTTATTCCATCTCTCATCCATCCTTATGTCCTTATAAGGACTGGCATAAAGGGGCGAAGAAAAAATGCTTTTCATCTTCCCCGTTATCTGTAGAGGACAGTGTAGGGATAAGGTGTTATTGAGCTATTGAAGCTCTAATCATGGCAGGAGGGTAACAGCAATAGCCGAGTCTCAGTTTAAATTTCATTGACTACAGCATTGCCATCACCTACCCTGGAAGTCTTAAAAAGGACTGGGATGTTCATCTTCACCAAATACACAAACATTCCCTCTCTCATCAATTTAAAGCTCTGATCATGGCAGGAGGGTAACAATTTTTTTTTTTAAAAATAGTATCCCTATTACTTAAAAGTTTAAAGCCTTTTATAAGAATATTTTTTAAAAACTGGATTTTTTTAGAAATTGTGTTTTTTTAAAAAACACAATTTCTAAAATTTCTAAAAACACAAACAATCGTAGACAATTTTTTTAAATTGTGATATTAATTGCGATAGTAATATCGCCCACCCCACAAATACCCTATTATAAACGGCAAATAACACCATCGTTCGTTTGAATTCTCTGTAACCTAAATTGTTGCCTCTTGTTTAGCTGCAGATTCTGACTCATAACCTAAACAATTTAATTTGGGTATAACAGAATGTTTCTAGTTCATCTGCTTGATTCCGATATAGTGTAGACTGAAGAATTTGCACTCGTGCGAATATTCTTCGAGAAATTTCACACTTAGGATCATCATTGGAAAATGCTAAAGACGAGGTTGCATTCCTACAGGATAATTCTCAAAAGTAAATTTACAAAAAACTTCACTAAAACCAAGTTATGCCTTTCTTATAAAATAAATCTTTAATAAATATAATAGTAATTTAGAAAAACGTGTAAATATTAGAAAATGTTTATATATATATATATTATGAGAATTCATTTTTACTCGGTTGGAATATTATGGGAGAACTTTAATGACTGAAACCGAGATATAAAGAGATGACAAGAGATATCATAAAAGATACTACTAGTTTACTAGTTTCGTTGAATAGATCAACATCTTCAGGTATCACAATCAAAGAAGTATATAAAAAATTACAGAGACTTAAAATTGTAATAACAGAACAAGTATAAAAAGACAGTAGCGTGTTTGAAAAACAAATGCGTGTATGAATTCCAAACAAACGTATACTATGTGCTGTCGCGAGTGCGCCAGTACTGAACAGAAGCAACGTGTGCGTCAGAGAGATTGTAACTCAAGCTGTTGTTGATATGAGAGGAATCTACAGAAATTTCCCTAGATTCGACAATCTTTCTTTCGAGTTCATCGTAGCACACATGGATGTTAGAAGTTTGAGTCCAGTTTACAATGTGCTGGCGATCTTCGTCTGAGTTAGCTGAAAAGAGAACGTGGCTAGAGAGAGCGCTAGCTCTAGTCCTGTTATAGGAGATATCTCTACGGTGTTCATCCAAACGTAGAAGGATGGATTTAGCAGTCTAGCCATAGTGTGGCTTTCCACAATCACACAAAATCTTGTACACTCCTGGAAACTGAGTTGGAAGATGTTTCTCTTTAGGTTTGCTAAGTATTGAACGAAGTTTTGGAAGCGTAGTGAAGAAAGTTTTGAAGTTAAATTTCTTGAGAATCTTGAATCAGCTCTCTTTCACCAAAACTGGCCAGGAGGTAGAGAGGCGTGACCAAAATGGTAGCAGGTCTATTGGAATGAACGTCACGAGAACAGGTTGAAGATTTGTGGGTCAAGAAATTCGTTGATAGGCAGAAAAGGGGCGATATTGAGACATTCAAATTACTGAACGGTTTTTACAAGATTAATTCAGAGGGAATTTTCCAGAACAGGACTGAGAGGACTAGGGACTGTCCATGGAAATTGGGAAAGAGTGTGGTTATCAAGGGTGTAGAAGTAGGTTTTTTACTTTGAGAGTGGTGAATGAATGGAAGAAGTTGCCAGAGTCTGTTGTGGGTGTCATGACTGTGAATGAGTTCAAAGCAAAATATGATAGATACGGCGCAAATGTTGAATAGTTCTTGACATGATGTTTAGGGCCCTCTCTCATAAGGTGAGGGCCTAAAATATCATGTCAAGTTGCCCGTAATAATAATAATAATATTAATGTCATTACTGAAGAGAGTAGGGGTTAACAATTAATATAACTTCCTTATTAGCGTTTGGTGCTGCTGTTGGTATGTTTTATGGGATATAAATGTCATCTTTTACTGTACCAAGAGCGTTAAAGCAATTTCTGCAGTTCCTGGTTTATTGTACGGTAACTGTTTAAATGTTTTAGATTATATGGCAGTTTGTTAAGTTGTGTGGGTATGAGATCCTCTTTCTCTAGCGGCATACGATTTGTTACAGCACCTGGCTGTGTTCAAATCCATTTCAACAATAATCAATCAATAATGAATACTAAATGCTGACGTTATTTGGGTTTCAACAGTAATGCGCGATTTTCATTGTTAGCAGAATCACAAGCCATAGAGTCTGATGAGAAGCAGGTTCTACAAGCTAGGATGAGATACTCCTGCACTGGATAAGAAAAAGAAATATATCTGCAGTAGAAAGAGCTGTTTCCAGATAACCGATCAGGTCAGATAAAAACTGCGTTTTATTTATTTACAAACGAATTAAGAAGGGCTATGATGGCAAACGATTGTGGAGAAGGAATGGATGCGAGTTTTTGGATGTGTGGGGTGAGTTTGAGGGAAGATTGGATTTGTATAAGAGGGACGGCCTACACCTGAATGCGTTTGGTGTCAGTATTCTTAAGTAATAACTGGTATGAGACCTAACACAGAAAGTCAGGGAATCTAAATTATAAAGGGAAGAATCGTGAGAATGTGATTGTAAGAGCGACAATGTTATATAACTGTGATAATAACGCGAATGGGTTTTGTCATGGAAATGATTACGAGGAGAGAACGATTTAGACTTTGTGTACGTCCGGTTCGGACCCATCAAACGTCTGCAAGAATGTCTACATGAATTAGGTACTGGAGAAGAATAGAGATCTGCGAGTTTTCCAACCGTGTCATGCAGACTGCAGACAAAAGAACATGCAGGTAGATTATTACGTCTGTGCCTGAATGGAAGGAGTATCAGAAACATACGGGTAAAATATGAATGATTATGATAGTGTAGAGTGAATATTTTAAAAAAATAAAAGATGGAGGATTGGTACTATGGGGATTACCTAGAGACTGAATGGAAATGAGAAATTTAAGCGATTGTTATTTAAATCCCAGATATTCTATCTATAGTACAGCATAGTATAGTATAGTAAAGTATCTGTGTATATAGATTCAAATGATATCAAATCTCTCTACATAGATTTGATATCATTTGAATCTATATTTGTCAAAGATATTCCCGTTCAGAGTTGACTCTGTTATTTCAAAAACAGATATCGCTTGTTCCACCTAAGATCATTCAAACGTTATTCGGTCTATCAGCATATTTAAAACAAGAACAGATACTTCAGAAAAACCAATGGTAGCTGAACATACGAGATACCAGACATACTTTGAGAGATTAAGAAGCATTTGAGTTCCGAGATGGATTCATCCCAGAAGATTGGCAGAACTATTACTTATAAAAGCGATTACAGTTCTGATATACCCAAATGCATCTCAGTTTCTCTACTTTTCATATTCAATTTAGGAGTTCAGAAAACGTCCTGTTTCCTGTTTTATTCATTTACTCAAAGATTTCGTTCGTTTTTTATTCTATCCTTCTGACAATAATTTCATGAATTCTCGGAAAAATGAGAGGATGGAGCACAAATCAGGTCGAAGTGTAATTAGCCATGAGAACCAACTTTTTTCATTTTTCTCTCTCTTCAACATTCGTTTTCTCATACACCATTCATCACTTTTTACGCCTTTGCCTTATCTTTATTTTTTTTATTCCTTGTATTCGAAATATCATCTTATTTACTAACAACATTCCCATTCCGTATATCTATTTGAACGTGCAGAGCGATACAATTGAGGACGCAAGAAACATTTTTGTTAATCAACTCAGTCTTGCCAGCACATCGGCCTGCTTGTGAAAATAAAATGCAGTTTCTCTTAAGATAGATCCTAAGACATACTTTTTATAATAGATCATTACTCTAGTTTTCATGTTAAATTCAGCGGCCTCTTAGAAAAAAAATCCTTTGAATTTTCCCTATTTCTTGAATATAACTATAATCTCCGAATTCCAAATTCTAAGCAGTTAAACGAAGTATTATAAAGATAAAAGTGTGAGTGAGAGATAATAATGGGAGATTTAAATGCCAAAGTTGGGAACTATGCGTGTGGTACAAATGGGAAGAAACAGGAAGCTAAATGTAACAGAAATGCATACAGACTTAGATACTACTCCACATATAATAACTTAAAATTACCGATGCCTTTTCCAAGTATAAAGATTACCAGAAATTCACTTGGGTAACAAGAATCCAAAAATTTTAATATAGTAAATAACAGCTAATAGGAAAACATCGTCAAGATAGTAGATAGAAGGCTATTGAGAGGGACAAAAATAGAATCAGATCATTTTCTTATTACAGTAGAAATTAAGAATAGCCTCAAGATGGCTTACAAATAACCAAATAAATGCAGAGAGAAATATCGCAAGAATTTTTTGCAGTTCAAATCTTGCATAACAAAAATATTATCTTCCTTTATTTGCAGAGAATGACTTAACAGCTGGAATAAATAGAATAAAATGATGAAATTGAAATAGAATAGAATGGAATACGTTTAAAACCATGTCAATAAGTGTAACAAGGGAATGTCTTGGAACAAAAGAGTAAATGGAAAAATAGAAGGGCAGATAAGAAAGTGGGATGAGAACAATCAAAGACAAGTTAGAAACACACAAACAATGGATAAATATTAAATCTCTGGAATCAGAAATTAATTAAAAGAGCAATTGAAAAAAAAGACATGCAGAAAACAGAATATAGAAATATGGGATAAATTCGTAGCAAAATTAGAAAGATATCTTACAGGGACGAGAAGAAATTTATACAAAATGTAAGAAACACAAATCAGGAGGTAAGAGAAAAAGAGAAACTTGAAATAATCAAACAGAAAGGCTGGCTGGACTTAGAAAGACAGTAATGAAACTAAAACGGATATCATGCTTACTACTATCTTTCCTTACAAGTAGCACTACATGAATTCTAGCAAGTAATACATCACCGGGAAATATGGGGAATAAGTCTACTACATACTGGTCTTAAATTGCACGCATGAATATTAACATAAAAACTTAAATTATATGTAGAAGATAAACGTTTTGAAGAACAAAATGGCTTCCGAAAAGAATGACCATGCATTGAACTCAGCTCTTACATTGAAAGTGCTAATGGAGAAGCATCGTGCATTCAACATAGAAACACATACATGGCATTTGTGGATTATCAGAATGCATTTCATAAATTGTCCGCGCGGCTAGTCGTGTAGCGATATCCTGCGTTCGATTCCTATCTCTGAAGGTGGGGGGGAGCTTAGGCTCTTTCTCAGATATAGCCAAGTTAGCCGGACTTGGGCGTGGATATCAGGGTTTTTCTCCCCAGTTTATCTGGGGTTTTTCCTCCCGCAAACAGGCAAACCTTCCCTGTGAACGCGCGCATCTACAGACATAGGACACACCGGGAGGCATAGGGCTAGTCACCTTATCATCGGGACGGGTACGGCTTGAACGGCTTAGGACAGCTCCATAACACGCCAATGGCCTAATACGAAAAAGGAAGAAGAAGTAGAAGAAGAGTTTCATAAATTCATCCGAAACCAACCGTAGACCATACTTAGCAGTTACGATTCCGTATTAGTTACTCGCATCAAATAACTGAAGTATCAAAAAACAACCAAGTATGTGTAAGAATGAATGAAAAAGAGAATATATTTCAATAAACAGAGGAGTTCGTGAAGGATGCACTGTCCCAAAATTTCAAGAACCTTTGATTGTTCAGAATATAAACTGATAAGTTAAACAAGCCGCGTTTCGAAATTACTATTGAGACTAATCCTAGAAAGAATAAAAGGCACTTTGTCAATAGAAAGAGTCAATCAGGTTTTCAAAAACACAAGCAAAGTTACAACAGAAGGAATTTTCAATTCGAAAAGATTATGCGAAAGATAACCAGAAAAAAACGTTTATTTGTTTTTTTGATTACACCAAAACATTTGATTGAATGGATCACAAGAAATAAATACACATCTTGGATTATCCTGTGGTTATGAATTATGGGATTATGGATTAAAAGGAAAAGATCTAGGCATAATTACAAATATATACTAGAATCAAATATCCTCAATAAGATACAAAGATGCATATTCTGACAGCTTTGAAATCATAAAAGGAGGAAGACAAGGATGTGTCTTATTACCCTTACTGTATAATATATATAGTGAACAAATTTTTAAAGATATTGCAGAATTGAAGATTGTAAAATTCGGAGGTAGGAACTTCAACAACTTCAGGTATGCAGATGACACAGTCCTTATAGGTGACTCTCAAGATGATCTCCCAAACTTAGTCACAGAAATTTACAACAGAAGCTTAGACATGGGATTATTTACTAACCTGATGAAAACAAAGTGCATGATTATATCAAAGGAACCAATGAATACGAAACTAAATATAACTCTTAGACAAAATAAAATTGAACAGCTTCCATCTTATATATTTGGAACAAATGTTTTGCAGAAGGAGGAAATTCCTTTAAAGAAATATAAACAAGAACCGAGATAGCAAGAAACGCCTTTATTGATATGAAAACTGTTCTAACATCTAGAGACATTAACATAGACAAAAGAAAAATATTAATAAAGTGTTATATCTGGTCAAGCCTTCACTACAACAGTGACACGATGACTCGAAATAAAGAAGCAGAAAAAAATTTAGAAGCTTTCGAAATGTGGACCATCAGAAGAATTCTGGAAATATCATGGACCGAGAAAATAAACAAATGATGTTTTAAAGAAAGAAAGATGAAAAGAACATAAATGAAAATCATTACAGAACGAAAACGTAAATATTTTGGATATCTAACTAGACAAGTAAGCATTCAGAAATTAATATTAGAAGGGGAAAACTGAACTGAAAAAGAGGGAGAGGTAGACCCAGGAGAATGTGGTTTGAAGACATTAAGGACTGGACTGGCTTGAATTACCATAAACGTTCCAGAGCAGCAAAAGAAAAAAAAAGTTCCATGACATGGTTGTCAACCTCCTTCTAGGAGATGACATTGGAGAAGAAGTTTGCAGGCGACCCGGAAATCAATCCAAGAACAAACATCAGGGCTCAAAGAACCACCTCGAGTCAGCAGAAAAATGATTATCATACATATATTATCTGCTTTGAATTGATATCAGATATGCTTTATCATATATAAAAGAGGATGCATTGATATCAACATTTCAAACTTCCTAAAGATAACAGGGATAAATATTTTCAAACCTAACCAAGTTCAGAAGCATACGAGAATGAGAGTTTATAAGGTTTTGGCAAGACTCTTTCTACTGTACTTTATGGACCATATAAACTGCAAAAGAAAAAGGAATAGAAACAGCAGATACAGCATTTGTACGACGGACAGCAGAACAAAACATGAGGCTCATAAAAACGTGAAGAACTAAACATAGACTTAGTATTTGACAAAATATGCGAATAGAAATGAGGTGGGTTGAATATACAGAAAGAATAGACAGTTTAAAACACCCCCCCGCAAAAAAAAAAAAAACGTTTCGAAACCACCCAGTTGGAGGACAAAGAAGTTAGGGACGACAAAAAAAAATGGAATTAGACCGGAACAGGCCGCTGGATCTACATCTCTGCAAGGTATCATTCCGATCTCATTTATATCGAAATTCCGCGGATCCCTTATTTAGATTAAGTAATGAAATGGATGTTATTAAATAACATCCACTTAAATACTAATTATCTTTCGACTGTTTTTCCCTAATTAAATAAGGGAACAACAGTCGAAAAGGAAAACAGTTTTTATAAGAAAGGGGTAAAATTCGTACCTTGAAAATAGTTACGAATGAGAATTTCGACAGCACGAGTGACAGAAAGTTGGATAAACGTAGCAAATGAGAAAAGTAAAGTCATTGAAAAGTCGACGATAATACCAGGAAAGGAAACATTAGTTTATTTTGGGAAGATTGGCCATACATTTTATCGAGTGCCTGGTGTGAGGAAAAATAGAATAAATTGAAGTAAAAAGGCACAAGAAGAGAATGAAAGTATTACTCGATCATCGATTCGCACATCTACTTCTCCTCTTCCCACTCCGAAAGCGATCGTTTTGGGAAAGGGTTTTGTCAGTGGAATTGATTTATGCGTTCTTGATGCGAGTTGGATTTGCTTCATTTTGAGAGGAAAAATAAATAAAATCAGTTACTTATGTTCAGGATGCCACCACTGTTAATATTATTACTACTTTTCATAACATGGTTGGATATTATTTGAGTTATCCCCCCCCCCCAAGACAATGGTATAAAATCACGCGAACCAACTGGAAACTTTAACAGCAGGTCAGTAGGTGATTTTTTCACTTATTGAGTATTTTTAGATTACTTAGCGTATTTTATTACATAATTATGGATTGTACTGCCTTTATTATATTCAGTTACATCTGTAATATCTTTTAAGATACATTGTTAAATTAAGATTTAAAAAATGGTGCCGAAATCCGACATAACAAGAAAGCAGCTTTGAAAATTGAAGATAAAGATAGCAGGAAACCTAAAGAGACCTTTAGGTTCCCCCGCTTTAGGAAGGGATTTAGGAATTGATCGCACAAAGGAAGAAAAATGAACAAATGAAATTTGATGATTGAAACGAATAATTCGAAAATCGACTAGAGGATTGGAGATAGTAGGAAAAAATGTTTAAAAGAAGTAACACTGGAAAATAGAACCAATGAGAAAAACAGCAGGAAGAAACGCACGGTACCTTGTTAGTTATTAACAAATAACAAGAAAAGCAACAACACGTAAGTCAATTAAAATACAGTATAAGAAAAAAGAAATCACATGGTACGGTGATTCGATAATTAAATTGGCACTTGATAAGGAGTCACAGCATCGAGGTTCCCAGAAGCGAAAATAAACAACGTAACAAAGGCAATAATAAAACAGAAAGAAATGTAAAAGAGATCGTAGTGCTGGTCGGAACTAATGATTTAAGTATTGACAAATACAGTATGAGAGAGAGGATATGAATAGGTTGATGGAAAAAGCAAGAAAGTAAACAAGTGACAAAGTAAAAATTGTCAATTTATTACAGAGAGGACTGTAAGGAGTTATGGAGGGCATAATAACAAATACTTCACTGCGCATGCTGTGTAGATGGTCGTGAGTTTTTGAATGTGCTGAGCGAGTCTGATGGTAGAAAATCTTTGTCTAAGAGGGATGGCCTACATCTGAATGGATTTGGCATCAGGTGCCTAGAGAAATTATTTATTGGAATGAGACTTAGTGCAGAGAGCCAGGGGAAACTAGAACATCTTGGGATGAACAACGAGAATGTGTGCCTCAATTTATCTAGGATTTGTAGACGTAACATTGACATGCATATCAATGAGCACAATTGTGAGTCTGCTGAATGCATGGACTAGACTTTATGCTCGGTCTTTTTGGGTGTGTGGGGATGGAAAAGAGAAATGGGCGCGACTGAAAAAAGCAGAATGTAGTTTTAAGTCTAAAAAGAAAGCGAAAAGCTAACTTGTTTTCTCTACACAAAAACGCCAGAAGCATTGGAAACAAAGTGATTGAGTTTATTCCTAAAAGCAACAGACTCAAACAGAGTGATTGAGTTTGTTGCTTTGGGGAATACGTTGTGGCCTAAAGTTGTTGGTGGAAGCAGGCTCTCAGGCAGGACGTAGCATCTTAAATCGAATCTGTCGTTCCTATTTTTAGGAATGATAGAAGAGGTAGGAGAGGAGGGTAGAAGGGAGAAGTATTCCTAATTATATCAGATGATTTAAGTCCAGTAAGGATAGAAACAGATGAAAGCAATAATGGTAATAATGTCCCTTGGAGCATTGAGTTCCAGGCTATCTGGTGTGAGTGAGGAGGCTAACAAAATTAAATGTATAGTGTTGAGTTGTTGCTACCAAAATGACATTTCATTTACTGGGGATGAAGTAATGCATCACCAAGTTACCCTGATTACAACTAAACGAGTAGTTATTATGAGTGACCTAAATTATCCGAATATTAGTTGGTTAAGAGAGAAAACACATGATGAGAACGGAGAATTTATTGAACTGCTGGGTGACAATCTTCTAGAGCAGTGTGCGAAAGAAGCAAGTCGAGGCCAAAGAGTGTTAGATTTTATCAGAGCCTCAGAATGTGACTCAGTTGAACACGTGACTGTTTTGCCATCAGTTTTTTGACAGTGATCATGCCGTGCTAACCCGAGAAGTAGCCAACTATAAGGATTATCCAATCATTACAGGTTATATGCTGAACTAAAAATGTGAAAATTATGAAAAGCTTAGGAGAATACTGTCTATGGTTCCATGATACGAGTTGCTAAATGGAAGGGTTTATCACTAGTGCATAGGAAGTTTTGAAAATATGTTTAAATGATGCCACATCTGCAGGTGTCTATAGCATTCGATGAACAAAAAGAATGATAGCGAAATGGATGTGCCATATCATCAAACAAGAGATTCATAAACGGAAGAAGATGTGGAACAAATATCATGAGATTAAGAGTGACAGGAGGTGTGTATGGCCATAAAAGTTACGAAACTTTTATGGCTTGAAATTTTGTATGAAAAGCTAAATTGTAGTATGAAAAGAAATTGTCTACGCAGGCTAAAGGCATTCCAAAGGAATTTAACGTTGTACTATAAGCAAAAAAAGAATGAATTTGAAAGAATGACTTTATTGAATTCAAATTCACTCTAGTGCCAGAAGCTAAAGAAATTGTTCACTTAATGAGTGCTCATTTTGCTAAAATATATCAACCAGATGTATTTAGCATGTTGCGCAGTGCTTGTATTACATTGGATGAAGAGTTAGAGGTGTATCAGAAGCAGATTCTACGGCTTGCATAACCTAATAAGAATTAGGCAATTGGATAGATTTTGTATCAGCACGTCTGCTAAAGAAATTTTTCTGCAGAACTGGTTTGGTCCTTTGTATAGTGCGATTCTTAACCCTGGAAATTTCCCACACTAATGGAAAGAATCTGTGATAATTCTATTGCACAAGAGTGGTGGAAGGACTATAGGTACCGATCTGTAGATCGATACCGATAATCTGATAGTACTACCGATTTGCTAATATCGATCTCGGTATCTCCCACTTAACTGCAAACATTTTAGAGGTTGATAAGAAGTCGCATACAGAAAAGAAGGGACATACAACATATATATTAAAAGGAATATCATGGATTTACTAAGGAAAGTAAACCCATGCTATTCTTCTTGCTCGTATAATGTTAGGATTGAGTTGGGTAAATAGAATGGTTACATTATCTGACTGTTGGACTTCTGAGGCGCTGGATAGGCTACCACATGAAAGGCTGTTGTATAAACTATAGAATATGGGATTGGAATATAAACTATTGGCTTGGGTAAATGGTGACTGATGGACAGGAATAAGAAAGTTGCACATGGGAGACGACAGTCTGCAAAATTTAAGAGGACCTATGGTGCTCCCCAAATATCAGTTTTTAGACCATTGTTGTTTAATCTGTACATTAATGACACTGGAATTGGGCTGACAGGGGATGTTCAGTTATTTGATGATGATGCAAAGATAGCCTCAGCAACCAGAGATGCTAGTGATATAGCATTTCCATGCTGAATTAAATAGGGTAGAAGTGTAGGCAAACCATAATGCCTATCAATTGAATGCTAGTAAGATAGTAAGTGTAACATTATGCAGTTCGGCGTGATGCGATGTCCAGCGGCATATTATATAGCTAGGATCATGAAGCAAACTAGCAAACTAGCAAACTAGACATTTTGGATTCATAGTGGATGGAAATTTGAAGTTGAAAGGCCACGTAACAAATTTGCAAACACAACTCAGAGTATAATTGCAATGTTGAAACGAACATTGGCATGTAAAGATATGGAATTCAATTTGCCTCGATACGACTGCACCTGGACTATTGCACTCCAACGTGGTCTCCTGGTTTTCCAAGAAGATATTGCGGTGATATGATAGAGGACTGTAATCTTTTAGAGAGCATTCTAGGATATCGGATGCTCAGTTGTTCTCTCCTACCTTTTGATATAAAAGATGGGATAGAAAAAGTGGGCATCCGTGAAAGTTAAGTGTTTGTGTGAAGTTAAGAAATGTAAAACCGTGAGTCAGTGGAACAGTTTTCCTGTTGAAGTAATGAAAGATCTGGTGGGAATCCGTTGAAGAGACGGTATGAGAACAAGGTTGGGTGATGTATGTCCTCCCTAGATGAGTCCTTGAAGGTCTAATAATAATAATAATAATTTTTTTATTTTATTTTATTTATTTTTATTTATTTTTATTTATTTATTTATTTTTTTTATTTTTTATTTTTTTTATTATGTCTCAGTATAAGTTACATACAATAATAATATTTACAGTATTTACAATAAGGATTATACAGAATTTTTTTTTTTTTTTTTTTATGTCTCAGGTGAATTGCATACATAGTTGCTGTAGTTATTATATGTATATTATATTTATAACGCATTACAAGTGTGTATAACAGATACTTGCAAGTTAGTAATTTTCTTCCTCGAAGCTTAGCAGAGCTTATCTGAGGAAGATAATAGATGACAGAGGGTGGTGGTTTCATGGTTGTGTTCCTATAGTGGTCACAAGCCAGGTGTTGATTTTACTGTTTGTTGGTACGTGCTTGAAAGACTTCGACTGCTATTACAGTTTAACTTTTTTTTTTTTTTTTTTGTGAAAATAGGGTTGGATTTAGACGTGGTGTGTTTGTTTCTTTGTGTTCTTGTAGTGGTAGTTTTTTGAGAGGGGGGTTGTCGTAGGTTTGTGTGTGTGTGTGTATGTGTGGTGGGGGAGAGAGAAACAGGAATTGCTCTAATTTTCATTCTCGCTATAATATTTATATAGTGCCTGTTTCAGCTCTCTGTATGTTCCTAGGTTTCTGTTAATAATAATAATAATAATAATAATAATAATAATGTATGATGATTCTTGATTAAAGCACTTCAACCATTGAAATTAAAAGGAGATCCCTTCTACTCACTCAACTGCTCTAGAGCGCTATCAGAAACACGAACATTTTTGGATGCATGAAGAATGGTAACATTGGTTTTCAGTTCATTGATGGAGTGGCAATCGACAATTTCCGATATTATCCACGATGCTGTTCGCAATTTAGTCTCCATATTCGTCTTACTGACAAGATTAACCGCAAGACAGAAGTTGAAATTTGTTTCTCACAAGCAAGCAGAACGTACGTTCACATAGCACGAGGGCTTACAAGAAATCCACAATCAAACTATGGATTTATTAAAGAAAAATAAAGGACTGTGTAACCTTGTAAGAGTTTTACAGATCATAACGCTTGTTGCAATGTTACTGCTTAAGCTAATAAAAAGTTCATTTTTACGAAAATGAAAATCTTAATGTAAAAAAAAAATCAACTTTACCGTTTTTTTCCACCAATATTTTAAATTTATTTCATCTGTTCGTGGACTAGGCCTACTGGGGATACCACGTTAAAAAAGCGCGCTTAATACTCTACCTCGGAGGTAGTGTGGAAAAGAGTATACTTCGTATGCCTTGGCTATCTACAGGATGACCCCACTTTAAAATCTGCACCGTCAGCAGAGAGTCCTTTTTGGCTCGTGTTTGATGTCGTTCTTACAAATTGCGAATTTGTTACACGCGTATTTTTCTTACACACTTTTTCAGAAGACGTTTGGTAGAATCATTAACATTTACTAAGTTCAGCCAAAGGCTGAACTTAGTAAATGTTAATTTACTAAGTTCAGCCTTTGGCTGAACCCGATTACTGCAACCTGAATTTGGGCCTTAAAAAATCAGCAGCCGATATATTGCGTTATTTTTCTCTTCCGGTTGCTTCAGTTTTACAGTATTCTTCGTCGAAATTACGTTTGGTACTTACCTGAATGAATCCACAGATATTTTATTCTCTCGCAATGCTGGTCGTGATAGATTTATAGATTGGGGTTGGCTTTACGGTTGGCAATATAAATATTTGAGGCTGAATGTAGTATTTGTAATAATCTTAGAATGCCCACAATACTCTGTATCAAACATTCCTTTTCAAAGTACTTGTGATAATTGACTTTTCAACATTCGCTGCGGACTTTCAAATCCTTTCCAGCTAAGCGTCGTTCGTCTTTTGGTATTTTTCAGAATATTTCGACTCCTTTATTTACTTTCTCTTTTACAGATACGAGTCGCAGTTCATCTGCGCTTGAACTAAAGATAACTACAGTATGTCATCTGCAAAACATAAATCCTGCAGATTATCTTGATAGAGTTTTCTTCAAAGTCAAGAAGTATAAATAGTTCTCCCGAGCGAGCATGTTACGAATAGTACGAAATTCTGATTTGTTATCGTTATGTGTGAATGTGCTTGATTTTGTGGACTTTTACTTGCTCGTCTCACAGTGCCCAGTTAATTCGAAGGCTGTTATCCAGTCAAAGACATTCTCGTTCTCATTTAATAATTCTTAGAAATATTGGCGACTCACATTGCTTCACAGTCTGAGGGTGGTCCACTGTGTTGAGGCCACTGGGAAATCTTTTTTTTTTTTTTCTTCTGTTTTTGCTCTACCAGGTATAGAATTGTACAAACCCTATGAATCCTTTTTCAAACCTTTTCTTTATACTTTGTATATCTCCCATAGATGACACACGACAAGATAGTTATTCACGCTTTCACGCACTTGTATATCAGAAGATATTAACGTTTTCTTTTGCTCTTGTTTCATCCTTTCGCCAAGATATTGTACGTCGTTTCCTTACCTACTTTCAGAAGATTATCTAAAATAGCATAAAATAAATGAAATATATTAAATAGCTCGAGATTCAAATGACAGTTGGGTACAATATCTCAAACAGATATCGATCTGAGAAACTTTGCAGATATTATCTACGTTCAGTGTGACAAAGATGTGCTACAATTGAGTAAGAAACCACCTCCTTGATTTCCTATTGGTCTATTAGTATGAACAACCTTGTTTGGCTTTAAACAACTTGAGGTTCGATGCAGTCTAGAAAAATGTAAGAATTAGCAGTCGAGGTGTCTTCAGTAGGGATGAGAGGACCCACTGATATCCCCGAGAACAACCCCCATTCCAACATTCCGCTACCACCACCCCTTTTCCGGTCAACAATTTAGTTAGGTTGGTCTCACTTTATTGTTTTATCACGGTAACAATTAATCATAAATGCTTTTTAGTGTGAATACGCATTTCTTTTTTATGTATACTCTTCACAAAACGTAGAGTATTACAGCCCGAGTTGCATCCCAATCATACGCAATCAGTTTAAGTCCGACTCTCTCCAATTTTGAAACTTCTCAAGTAAAATATGCTCAAACAAAACATTCGGGTTTTTCATTAGTACAATGAAAATTGCTTGACATCAACTGTTTTGTGTTCTATGCAATTTTTATCATACTAATATTTTTCCTCCATAAACACAAGTTTATCCAGGAAAAAAACTTCCCTTGTCAGACATTAACTAATGTTGGTCGAAATGATCGAAGAAAGTCTTAGATTAGAAAAAGGTCGTTTAATCAACGCATTTCCACATGTCTACAGAGGCCTTATACCGCTAAAGATAGCAGCACTATTTATCCGACCTCAAGTCTATTTCTTAAAATGTGCAATTGCAAATACCATATGATTATATTACCTCAACTGTCGCCTTACTATGCTTTCTGTTGAGCATATGATATTTGCAGTTACACATTTTAAGAAATAGACTTCAGGTCGGATAAATAATGTTTTAACTGCTTTGAAAGGGAGTTATGTATCCAAATCCTGCTTGTGCTCTTTGGTCTCTGTCAACTCCACTGTATATCACATTAAAAGTTTCGGTTCTCATGATTCCTTTTAATTTCTTTTCTGTTTCAGTAATTACTGCTATTTTAAAATTTCTTTCATTTAATAGTTGGTCTAATTCTATTTCTTTATATGCTATTCCTCTTACATTCCAGTTTGCTATATGTATTATATTTTGTCGTTTCCATTTTCGTTTTGCCTTTTCCATTCCAGGGTCGTTTCCCACAGATTCAAACCGATTATCTTTTTCTGTCAGCTTAAAAGTAGAATTATGTTCTCCATGTCAGGGGACTAGCCTGATGATGGAATAGTTCAGTGGTAGGGCTGCTACCTTAAGGCTTCTGAACTAGCCCTCTTCCGAATTTAAACCCAGAGGAGGAATGGGGTATATTACTCTTTCACAAACTTAAAAAAAAAATAAAAAAATAAAAAATAAAAAATTATAAAAAAAATTCTGTTTAATCTTCATTGTTAATATTAGAACATGTGTTTTAAATACATAATATGGAGGGAAAAAAGTATTATTAAAATTTTTAATTGAAATCCAATATAGGAATTGCAGCACTTAGTGCTGAACTCTGTAAAATTATAAGATGCAATGTCACACAAGATGTTTGTTGTATGTATAAATATTTTAGCAATCAATAAAAAAAAATAAAATAATATAAAAAAATATTATTATTATTATTATTATTATTATTATTATTATTATTATTATTATTATTATTATCTGAGACCTCCAGGAAATCAAGGACTCATCGAGGGAGCTGTAAATTACCCAACCCAGCTATCATACCTTCCCTTGAATTCATTTATACTACATGCACTCACTACCCCTAAGGGCAAATTATTCCACTCACTCACTGCTCTCTGAGAGAAAAACCTATCTCTTACTCCTTTCTTGACTGAGAACAACCTTAACTTCCATGAATGCCCCCTTGGTCTCTCCCCGCCTTTCATATAACGACAAATTTCATCATTTGAAATGATGTAACACCCATTCAAAAGTTTATAGACCTCTGTCATATCACCCCTCTTTCTCTTTTTAACCAGAGTCTGTAATCCACATACTCGCAAACTGTCCTCATAATCTAAATCCCATAATACGGATATAATCTTTGTAACTCTTCTTTGCAGCCTTTCCACAGGTTACTTATCCCCTTGAAACCCGGGAGACCAAATCTGTGCACAGTAATCCAATTGTGGTCTTATCAAAGCCTTATAAAGAGGCAAAATTACTTCCTTATCCTTACATGCCAAGGATCGCCTTCAACATAGAAATTATCCTCTGAGTTATATTTGCAACTTTTGCTATGTGACCTTTGAACTTTAAATTCTTATCCACCAATACAACAAGATCCCTTGCCTCTTCAGTTTCTTGTAGCATAACCCCGCTAATATAATATGCCGCTGGAACTCTAATCACGCCAAAGTGCACAACTTTACACTTACTAACATTAAACTGCTAGCCATTTTCGTTTGCCCAGATTTCCAGTCTATTCAAATCATTTTGTAATTTCTGAATATCAGTAGCATCCCTGATTGCCCTGCCTATCTTTTCATCATTAGCAAATAATTACAAATCAGATGATAGACCTTGCTTGAAGTCATTAATGTATAGATTGAACAATAATGGCCCTAAGGACTGAACCATGAGGTACAACACTGGTTACCTTAAATCTGGCAGATTCACACCCACTGTATACCACTTTTTGATATCTGTCTGTTAACCATCCCCCTGATCCAAGCCAATAGATTATGTTCCAATTCCATATTCTTCAGTTTACGCAACAGCCTATTGTGTGGTATCCTATCAAATGCCTTAGAAAAATCCAACATTATCATAGTGTATCCATTTCCTTTATCCAACTCGGCCGTAACATTGTTTTAAAATACGACCAATTGCTAAAACATGACCTTCCTTTAGTAAACCCATGCTGTTCCCTGCAGAGTATAGAATGATTGTCTACTCATTTCTGTATGCGAGTTCTTACTAACTTCTCTAAAATCTTCACTACCACACCAGAAATACTAATAGGTCGGTGGTTTGACACACGTCGGTAGTTTCCATGTTTCTGTCATATCTTTGTCCTCCAGTTGTTTTATGATTTCACTAGGTATTCCATCCACTCCTTCCATCTTTCCACTTTTTAATTCCTTAATTGCTGTTTCTACTTCTCTCTTTAGTATTTAAGGACCTCTTTCTTCTGTTGAGATTTCATTTTGCTCTTCCAATTCAATTTTTGTTTTCCTTTCATTTTTTGCATAAAGTTCTTCGATGTATTCCTTCCATCTTTCACCTTGCATTTCAATATCATAAATCAATTTTCCTTGCTTATCTTCTAATGGCAGATATATTATGCTTTTTTAATATTTGTAATTTCTTTTGCTTTTTCAAATAATTTATCATATCGCCCCCTTTTATCCATTTCTTAATATTCTGCTTTTAACCATTCCTCTCTTGCTTTATCGGTTTAGTTCATTATTTAATATTTCGTATTTTCTTCTTCCCTCTTCAGTGTTTGCATTTTTCCATCTTCTTCTTTCCTCTATTTCTCTTATCATTTCATTTGTAATCCATGGGTTCTTAATTCTTTTCCCTTCCACAAAACCTATCTCTTCAGCAGCTGTTTCATATATCAAGTTTTTCAGTTGATTCCATTTTGCGTTAATATCAATAGTTTCTTCAGATATATCTTCTTTGTTTCTTACTTTATCCTCCAGTTCTTCTCTGAATTGCTTACCTGCATCTGCTTTGAGTTTTTCTAGATTCCATGTTTTCTTGCATTTACCTTTGTTTATTTTCTTAAATCGTATTCTTCATTCCATAACAAGCAAATTATGGTCTGAGTCAATATCAGCTCCTGGATATGTTGGTATTCTTTTTACAGTGTTTCTGTACCTGTTTTTTATTAACATATAATCAATCTGGTATCTTGCGATATTTCCTGGAATTTTCCTGTATATATATCTTCTTCTCTTTGGAAGTTTAAACCAAGTATTGCCAATGATTAGTTTGTGTCTTTTACAAAACTCTATAAGTCTTTCACTCCTCTCATTCCTTATTCCAACACCATCTCTTCCTGTTATTCCCTTCTCTACCTTTTCGCCTACCACTGCATTCCAGTCTCCCATCCAGATGGAACACTTCTTAGTTCTGTATTCTCCATTATCTCTTCTATTTGATTATTTATCTCTTCTACTTCATTTTCATCATGGTCACTTGTGGGCATATATACCTGTATAATCATTATGTCCACAGGCTTTGCTTTCAGTTTAATCATAATCACCCTGTCACTTTTACATATTATTTTTTCTACTGAATTTTTAACCTTAAAAAAATATATATATATATATTTTTTTATTATTATTATTATTATTATTATTTTTTTTTTTTTTGACATGATATTGTTTAATCTCTAGAATGACCTTGTATATATATATATATATATATATATATATATATATATATATATATATATATCATTAAACTATATTCTTTTTATTCTCGGTATTATAGTCATTCAAACTATATTTTTCATAACATTATCTACCGAGTAAATATGAACGTTAATATATATATATATATATATATTATTATTATTATTATTATTATTATTATTATTATTATTTTTTTTTTTTTGACATGATATTGTTTAATCTCTAGAATGACCTTGTAAGAAAAATAAGTACTGAATGTCTGTTTGTATCTTGTAAGCATTTAAAGTTATATACAGAGTCATTTAATTGTAATTTACAATTTGTAATTCTACAGAGAATATAACTATATCCAGATTATTTAGAAAGATTAAGGAGTGGAACTTAATAACGGATAGAGAGAAGTTGTAAATACGTTTGTTTGTTTGTGTCGAATCATTTGTGTGCACGTTACAGAATGGACTGTCAAAATAGTAGTCTGGGGGTTTACCCAGTTGACGGGAGGGAACAATGAATATCCTTCCAAGCCAAGTCACAACATACTTGGTATCCACTGCTGGGATATCAGACATGTCATGTTAATGAAATGAGTTAAGAACATTCAATAAATCTTCTGCGAATTTATATTTCCGATATTCCTGTACTATACAACGGATAATATTGCATAGAAAATCATATTACATTGATATGACATCCTTGGAAAGCAGGACCTATATACTATATGATGATATAAAATATAAAAGATATATAAACGGTCTTAATCTCCAAGTCCAGAGAGGGTCCCAGTTCTCACGAATATGATGTGCATGTAGTTCTTTTTCTTTGATGGATATCCCTAGTATTGTCATGGACCTTCCATGAGTGTCATTCCGATAGAAAAATGTGTAGGATTCAAATGTCCGAAAAGTTCCAGAGTCTGGTCTTCTCAGAGATATGACACTTTACAAGATCGTAGTATATGGTTAGGGTATTAATTCCCCTCCCCCTAGTCAAAGGTCATTTTAGGTAGATTAACAGTAGTGCACACCGCAGCTATCGATGGCGGGCAAAGTGTGTAACATATCTGAAGAAAAATAGAATAAATTCAATTATACTTAATGGAACTTTATAAATTTGTATAATCCGGATCTGTTTATTTAGAGTCGAGTGTTTATGCTTATGTGCTATTGCACACTTATTATTAGGCTTTAATGGGATGCATACACCACAGAGAATCAATTAGACATAACTTTATTCGATCCTGTATTTCGTCTCAGTCACAGAGGCATCATCAGGGAGGCAATCCTATAATTGTAAAAGCACACACAAAACATCCAAAATAATATTGGTAAAAGTTACCTAAAACATAGAAAAGATCGCTGTGAAGGTCAGCTCTATATTCTCCGTAAATTCTGCAAAATCTAAAACATAATAATCACTAGAACCGAAAAGAGTAATGGTACTTTGGCCGTGACTCTTAGTCATTACAATCAGAAAATGAATGAGTTGATGAGAGACGCTTATAATCCACTGGATTACGATCCCACCAATTCTCAGAAGAATACATTACAACGGTTTGTATGTCACATCTTTATCAAAAAGGTGAGAGAGAGAGAGAGAGAGAAAGGCATGAAATGTGAGATGCTGCAGTTATTACCAAAGACATATGATTTGGATGTTTAAGAATGCCAAGAAACTGCTTTTAGATGAGCGCAGGTTTTCACTTCCTTCCCCCCCGCAACATAATGGTAGTTATAGTGTGTGCGAAGTAATTATGTTAGACAATGAACTAATTGGAAAGATTCCTTTCCACTAACTTAAGAATTAAAACAAAGAGATAGTCTAACTCCAATGCTTAGCTTTGGAATTCATTATCCGATCGTTGGAGCAGATACTAAAAACATTCTAATAAACAAATCAGCAATAAACTCAAGGGTTTTAGATGACAATTTTATAGTTTTTAGATTACACGTAATCTATCAATTCACATTTTCGTGACTTCTATATCACTCTTATTTGATTTGAACTGAGTATAGCTTGCCATATTTCATTGATATTGAAATATTATTATAATTTATAATTAAATACTGTGTCACTCCGAGGGACACAGTAGTGTGCGCCACTCATGAGTGCATCGAGAAAATCAGGCAACTATTAAAACGAATGAGGATGGTCTGGCAGTTTTGAATTTAGCTGACCAATTATTCTATGTTGTCTTACACCAAAATAAAGTGAAAGGCGAAATTGATAGAATATTACTAAGCTTGCGGGGAGTAACCCTGTTAAACATGACCACAGTTGCTGTTTTTATCAAGGAACAAGTTAGAAGTTGAAAAGTCAGCTTCTGGAGCAAATTTAAGAGGTTAAGATAGATAGCATCACTGTAAGAAGTCTAAATGAAAAAAAAAAAGTCGAACTTTCAGAAGACCTAGAGGAGTGCATTACTGGCATAATTCGTCTTAGCAAGTCAAAGAAGAATAAAGAAGTAAGATTCTTTTGAATCATCTCCACACTTGTCAAGGATTTAGCCGCCTATAGTTAAATAATAATTCGAAGGCGATATATCCAGCCAGTAATGATCATTGAAAGTAAGCAGTAGAAATACAGAAGTATTCAATACCAAACTCGAAGGTATACTTGAATAACAAGCTATTTCATGAGAACTAACATCAAGCAAGAAATTGAACAACGAAACTTATTTGTGTCCATGATCCGGTCCCATACGAGGTTCTACAAAGGACAAAATGGAGGAAATTTTCCCTCGATTAGAGAAAGCAATAGAGATAACAAAGAGAGTTTTTCCTTGTTCTAGGTTAGAAAAATAAACAGCAAGTTTAGGAAATGAATCCAGACATAGAGAAGCATTATGTTACTAATAGTAATAGTGAGTAGTTGTGGAATTTCGGTTTACGAATTGTGCTAATCGTTCCTAACACCACTTTCAACATGAAAATTTACATGGAAAGAAAACACGGGATTTAAGAAAAGTCATACTCATAATGTTAGTGTTGCTTGTCGTGTACTCGCTCTCTCCAGAATTGAAGGCTATGCACAGAGGATTTCAAATTGGAAGTGATGTCCATCGATTCTGAAAATGAGGCATGGGGTGAAGCAGTCCTTGAAAAAAAAACATACCGAGTTAGTCAGCAAGTGCGCTGAGAGAATTCAGATGAAAGAGAACAAACGTAAGAAAAATTAGCTAAAAAACTAATGGGAAGTCCTTCGTAAGAACGCAGAAGATAAATATTAGGAAGGTATCAACATTTCTGGTGGCTACCGAAGAGGTTTAGCTACTGAAGAAAGAGTAAAAAAGGAATCAGGAATCCCGAGATAAAGACATCTGTGGAATAATCGCTTTGAAAATCTGTTAAATGAAACGAAAATATGAAACGATGTTAGACAAACCATCAGAAACTTCCAATGTGGAAAGGCAGTTCAGGAAGATGACATTCGACCAGAAATGCAGGCCTGGTTGGCCGAGTGATTAGTGTATCTGCTCTCCAGTCAAAATTAATGGTGGTTGTCGGCAGTAGATGGCGTTGATGTATATGATAATGGTAGTTGCGATTCGTTGTAGTTGATGGATGGAGTGGTGAAGCCGAGAGTTGTGGAGTAGGTGCCCTCCCTCGATGAGTCTTTGGGCTGCCTGGAGGTGTCAAATAATAATAATAATAATAATAATAATAATAATAATAAATATTGGTATGCGGAGGTACAAGAGTTTCGCAGTGGCTGCACTGCATAATTCAGAAGACTTGGTCCGAAGGTTGAATTTCAGATCAACCTGGATAATTTCAGATGTTTGTGGGAGGAGAATGCTGGATAAGTGGGAGGAGAGCAAATGATTCCACTATACAAGAGAGGAGTTAAAACTTATGTAGCACCTGGCTTCAAATGAGTGGATATTTTAATGTATTAGGCAAGCTGGCGAGGCACCGCAGCCAGAGGTGAGTATGTAATTCTTTAAACTTTTATAGATGACACATATGAAAGGTACGCCATGTTTCACTAATCTACTGACATTTTACAATTGAGTTATAGTGGAATAAGATAGTGTGAAAGGATACACTGGATTACTATAGATTGTACCAAGAACGTATGGCAGAATTCTACACAGAAGGTTACTTTACAAACTGAAAGGGACACTAGTATGCAAAATAGTCGTGTTCCTGTAAGAGAGAGAGCGTGGTTATCTAACTTGTATCAGAAGTGATATATGGAGGTGTTGAATCTAAGAGAAAGAGAGTCACATCTGGATGCCACATGGCTCAGCGCTTAATCGCTCCTCTTTATCTTGTATATAATTGATATTGTGGATGGTCTGTATTGATAAGGGACAGTGTTGAACTTATGAATTATTATTAATTTTATAAAGTTTTGCAACCTGTCTCGAGTAGGATTTGCCTGCTTATTAATAGCGTGAGCTCCATGCTACGTTTCCACCGAATAACTTCTCAAAATTACACGACCATTTTTATTGTTATGATCAATTAAGTAGGTACAGTCTCCGTAGCTCAGTCGGTATAGACAAAGGCCTAGGGTCCGATTTTCGTCTATAAAAGGAACCTTTAGCTGATCTCTTTCGACTTAAAGTTGAGTTTTAACTGGTCGCATACGGCGGTAAGTGATTTTCCACACGGAAACTTTAACCCCTCCCCCAAAGTAACGGGAGAAAGGAGGAACCGCATAAATTGATTATTATTAATAATAAAAAGGCCCAAATCGCCCATTATCATAAATTAATGCCATTTGAATTTCAATATAGCACGATGCAACAGATTTATTTCAACTTAATATATTTTGATAAGAAAATGATTTAACGGTGTGTAGTTTTAATTATTAAAACTACACACTCTTAATTAAAAGTCATTTAATTAATGACAGCGTGTAAATTGCGTTTATTTAGTTAGACACGCGAAATACATTTGTATGTATTCGTTGAGTTCAAATACTTTTTGATATTAATTAAAATTAAGTTAAATAATAAATGGATAATGTTATTTCCTAACACGTACACAAACGTTTGAACAAATCAATAATTTTTGATATACTCAAATGCTATTTTTTTTTTTTGATCAAGATTCATTTCGTTGTTGCTGGAAAAGATATATGGGGCATAATAAGCATGACATTATTGACATTAAATTTCACTTGAAGAAAATTTTCAAAGGATATTCTTAGCTCATCTAATATATTCCAAATTGCAATGGCGAAATAAGAATAAATAGGCTCATTTTTATTTCTCTTTTAGAATACAGACTTTGCGTATTACGATCCCGAGATGAAAAAGTACACGGGGAGTTTTGTGAATATAACAGTGAACTTGTCCTAGACAATGAATGTTACATAACTTCAATTTATGCATAATATTAATTCCACTGGTTTATGATAAGTAGAAAGAATGTAATTCGTTATTACGTGATTTATATTGGATGTTATACTTTAAATCTGAAATGACAAAGGCTAAAATATTAATTACGGTAAATAATTCTTTGTTTTCTTATTTATAGTAGGTCGAATAACCTACCAAGATACATTTGACGCAAGTAAGTAAAAATATAAAATCGTACAGAAATTTCGTTCAATTTTATTTATTTTCCTATAATAAACCCTCTATAAGTTTATAAATTCTAGTTATTGAAAACAAAAATGCGATGGGCATCTAGAGTATGTGGCGCGTGTAGAGCAGATTTTGCAACATTCAGAATTTCACATTTGAAGTTTCTGTCGTTTCATAGAGCAAATTTTTATGCATACTCGCAAATAAAACAAATTTATTTATTCTTCTTCTTTAAAAATATCCCATAATCGTTATTTACTTATGATGTTTACTTTTGTGTTCAGTTTCATGCATAATATGTATGCATTTCATAAATAGGCTGTGAAATATAATTTTGTCTGTGTAATATAAAAGATTTTTGAAATTAATTTGTTCACATTTCGTAATGGTAACAATGGAAGTATTACAAAAATCTCCAGTTTATGAGAAAAATGGGAAATTTGAAAAAAAATGAAAAAAGAAATTTAATTGATATTTTTCAGCCTACGAACTTTGATAATTAAACCTTTAGGAAACAAGACATAAATTTACTTTAGCGGCTTCTGACGAAAAGGGAATAAAAATAGTAATTTCTTCGTGGATTTTTATTAAATGAAAATTAAAAATACCTATGAAAGAACAGAATACAAAATAAGTCTACATTTCAGTGAAAAAGCAGCAAAGGAGAGTGTGAAAAATGATGTCAGGGTTGTAAAATACTGATTATGAAGACACATTCATAACTGGTATTCTGCAGACAATAGCAAACACGAGAAAGAGGGGGAGGGGGGTGATACGATTGAGACTAAAAACATTTGAAGGGGTCATAGAGGGTTTCAGAATTTTTCATTTTATGGAGGGTGGGTAAAGTAATCGGGGGCATCCATGTAAGTTGAGAATGAATGCTGTCAAGAAGGGGTTTGGGACTAGATTCCAATCAGTACTCTCGTAGAGTACTGCATGATTGGAATCTATTGCCATTGGATGTTGTGTGTGCAAGTAGCGTGAATGATTTCAAGAAAATTCTGTGATCTCGGAAGAGTGTCTCATTATGGAATATGGTTTATGTAAGGCCCATGGAAATGACATTTGCATCCATAGCGCTAAGCCACAAGAAGAAAGACATTGAAAATTCGATTCTGGTCGCCTACAAGAGGAACTTATTCTCAGCGTTTCATTCACTAGGTAATATAATTACTGGTGATATTATCAGTATCATTATACCAATGGAATGATTAGATCTTAATTTACAAGAATATCCGTTTACAATGGCTATCATTTGTGATGATTATGACTAGCATTTCTAAAAGATATACAACTACATTCGTACTATGCAAACAAAACTGCAATACGAAACGGATACATTTGCACTTCTAGATAACGCATGCAGACAACGCAAACTATAATGTGTTGTTTCTCCTTAATACATTTGAACAGCAGGAAGTGTATCCAGACATTTACTGACGGTTGTGTATATTCTGTTGTTTATTTTTATTGCTGTTCTATAATTTCGCTAACCTTTATAATCTTTTCACATAAAACTGTGAGCGAACAGAATCTTTTAACTTTCTGATATCTATGAATATTTTAATTAAATTTAGAAGTAAAAATATTAACATATGATTTAAAAGTTTTTGAATTTTCTATGAATAATCCTAACTCTATGATTTTCCTTTCAGAATCACTCGATTTTTTTAAGTAGGAATATCTGTTCAGATTCAAAAGCATTTGCTGATCAAAAGTGATCCATGTCATAGCACAAACCAAGAATTTGAATTTGATTTTCCAGTTGTGCTTTATAATGCAGTTCCATTATTATATATTATTATATATATATATATAAGGCCAAGAGTCCTTATCCTTATAAGGACTGGCTTGAAAGGGCAAAGCCAAAATATCCTTTATAAGGACTGGTTTAAAGGGACGAAGCAAGAATGCTTTTCATCTTCCCCGTTGTCTGTAGAGGACAGTGTAGGGATAAGGTGTGATTGAGCTATTAAAGCTCTGATCATGGCAGGAGGGTAACAGCAATAGCCGAGCCTCAGTTAGAACTTCATTGGCTACAGCATTACCATCCATTACCCTCCAAGGGTATTGGATTGAATTGGATTGATTGAATCAATCACCGCATCTTACGGTCGATTGATCCCAAAACCCAATCCCATCCGGGCAAAGCCAAAAGGATTACTGATTAGCAATTGTGTTGGTATTATAGAAATAATAGTAAGGTATATTATAAAGAAATGTAAATTAAAAAAATATATTTATCACATAGGTATTTTACTTACTTACTTAATATTTATTTTACGTATATATTTATATAAAATATTTTATATAAACTATGTTTTTAAAATAACATTTTATACGTATTTCTTTTCTCGCATTTTATGATGTGTATTTGTGTGCTGAAAAGTTTTCAAGCACTGTTCAAACAGTGTGATTTTGATTATGAAATTCCAAAATAAGTAAATAAATAAAAGTCTTTCTGGAATATATTGAATATTCCTTATTTTCATTCAGATAATGAATTTCTTATTGTTTAAACTTTAATTTATGATCAAAAGTTAAAACGATATTATTTTACAATTACAAAAATCTTAGAAAACACTAAAAGAATAGTGAACAAGCAATGAATAGAAGGAAGATTTGTTTCCCCCCCCCCTTTCATATGCTATGAAATAATAATAATAATATGTAAAGGTATATAAAAATTCCAGTGATGACATCATTGGAATTAGAAAACTGAATAGAAGTAGACGACAAATTAATAAAATGGCTCTCGAGAAAACTGAATGTCCAGAGTACACGGGTAACTCAGGGCACCAGTAGAAATATGCTGTGGGAAGGTGCATTTTGTTTCCTAATATTTACAAGAATATTAAATTAAGAAAATTAAGAGTGTTACGAATGGCAAGCTACAGATGACAACTATGAGTAGCGAATTGAACATCAGTTATCGCAGAAATTCCTGAATATTACATCTTTGTGTCATTAGATTGTAATGATACGACAGTACAACAAACAAACAACAACAAAAATGATGAAATGAGAATCATCTTACATCGTTTGGCAACACAACAGGCAAAATATTTCCAGCACTATAAAAACACCTGTGATCATCACAAAGAAATTAATTATATGCCGTCTATGTTAAATGCAGTTCCAGTAAATCAGAGAAAGTACTCAATCTCTAGAGCCCGAAGAATATTCTGTCAGTCTTCTGTACGGAATTGTTATTATCGTTATTATTATTACGGAAGTTATTAGTTGTGTAATATAAAATTTTCCGATTGTATCAATTTAAATATAGAGGTTCATGTGATAGAGGACTTCACTTTGTTCAAGATTATCTCTTAAGAAAGTAAATTCACTACGATTTCTAGAATTCTAACCTGTGAAATTTCTATATAAATAAAAAAAAATTGCAAAAAGGTAGAAAAATTCGCAGGCAAATTTTGAATTTAGGTAGCGTAAAATTAAAGGCAAAAATTCTGTTATTCAAGAGGATAATGCGAATCGTGTAATCAAGCAGCTCACCCATAATACCGAGCGTTTTAGAATACTTGTCTATTCTGAAAGCGGGTTAGGGAAAAAAAGGCAATTAATAGGCTCAGTAACAACAACAACAACAACAAGAACAACCCACTGGTCCCTATAGTCTAGTTTGTTTCGGTAGTAATTCTAATCTAAGGTGATACCATCATGAGTATGGTTATAATTTCTGAAATGATGTTTGGTAAAAGCAGTACACTGAATGAACTGTAGAGTAAGAATATCTGTTTCCTTTTTTGTTTTTATTCTTACCCCTTCACGCATAGATTACGATAAGTAAGGCTATGTGGCAGATTCTTATAGCCACCACTTTGGCTTTGGAAGAATAATTGACAAATCCGATCAGCAGCCAAATGGCTGCGGGTTCAAATCTTGCCTACGTCATGAATGTTTGCGATTGTCTTTCGCTTTCATTCATTCATTCATACAAATATAAATATATACAATCTCCCAATTTGGAATGGATGACTATGGGCGAAGTAGACCCAATCCTACAGCAGTGGGAGAGGCATTTGCCTAGCAGTGGGGAAGATACAGGCTGAACATCATCATTCTATACAAAATCTTAGGGAAAGGGATTAGAATTATAAATTAATGAATCACATTTTTCAAATAATAATAAATAAAAAATAAAATTGATCCAAAAGGCCTATACTCCAACTGACATGAATAGTTGTAAGGTATATTTAATTTATACAGAGGTTGTGAGAAGGATAAATACAACAGATTTGCTATAGTGCGTGTGGTCTCGGTGGCAACAATCTCAATTGTGTTACCGACATAAAACACCCCACCTAAAGGTAATTGATCTCATCTTCGATCCGTGTATGGTTTGAGATGCCATTATTAGCTATCATTAAAATAGAATATAATATTATAATTAAAAATGAATACCTTTACATTCAGCCTATCATTACTATACAGAAAAGTCGTGCTCTTTGATTGTTTAAATAAATAAATCCAAGTTTATTTTTTTTGTAGTGTGTTCCTTGGCAAGTTTGACAGCTTTCGAAGAAAAAATGAGTTGCCAGTAGATGAAAATGGATCAGTTGTTAATAGCACAGTGGATGGGCAACTAGTCGTTTTGATGTTCCTACAAGCATTAAAGTACTATCCAAGAAGCAGCACATGCCACCACCAGCTACGGGTGACACATGGGTATTTTATCAATGTAAAATCACTCTAAGAAAATGATTTAAAATATATCCATAATAACGTAAGAAAGCAACACGCCACCAAAAGTTAAGTCCGAAAATGTTAGCCATACTTACCATGAAAAGGAGAGATGTATTTTTCATTTAATTTAAAGAATAGCAAACTATTAGATGATAAGGATTATGCAGGTCGATATTATGATATGGCATTATATGACAAATGATAAGTAATATGACAGTGTACGTACCGTTTGTGCCGATAAGTCATCCTCAGAATAAGAAAGGCGAATATATCAGGACAATATTCCTTAGGTATACACATACGAGTAACATCAGTTTACAAAAGATTTTAATTGGTTGGGAACACGACTACTTTATTTTATTTTATTGTTAGGCTAGCAGAGTCAACGTAAGTTTATAAGATGAAAAATAATTATTTATACATTTATGTATTTATTTATTTATTTATTTATTGTCTAATTCATTTAGATAGTTTTTGATTACAATTGTTTTCTGAAGTTTTGCCGAATTATCCATTTCAGTTTAAACATTGCACCTTTAAAGAAGATGATGATCGATTCTTACCACCAAATAAACAATAAACCATAGAAAGTTTTTTTTTATTCTTCAAAATCGACTCCTCCCTTGTGATGAGACTGTTTTTTTTTGTATGTTTTTTTTATTCTTAACGAGCAATAAAAACGAATTTTTCATAATGAATATTTATCCATTTTTATAATAAATTAATAATACAGTAAAATATAAATTATTTGTATAAGCAACATTAACAATATAAAACCCTATCTGACAAACTATATAATATTTGCGAAGCTAATAAAATAAATTCACTTTAGCTGGAATGAAATGTTTCATTCATCAGCTGTTATCATTAATTCTTTTTGTTTGGTGTAATTATTATTGAATTGTGTGCATAACTTTTCTGGTCTATAGCAAGACAAAATTACCCGAGTTTTACTGGATGAGAATATTTAAGGTTTTCGTATTCTGGTTTAATTTAATTTAAAAAATATTATGCCCATTTACACGTTGAATCACTTGCCAGGACAAATTCTTTTCTGCTGAATAAAGGAAGAAATTTATCTTCTATTCCAGGGGTTCTCAACCTTTTCCAGTGGCGTACCACTATATTTAATTCAATATATTAGATGTACCAGTAAGCAAATCTGTTTCCGTACCACCAGGCAGTGGCTCGCGTACCATAGGTTGAAAATCCCTGTTCTAATCCAATATTTCAATTATAGGTTATTAAGGCTCTGATCATGGCAGGGGGCTGACAGCAATATTAAGGCTCTGATCATGGCAGGGGGTAACAGCAATAGCCGAGCCTCAGTTAGAACTTCTTTAGCTACAGCATTGCCATCCATTACCCTCCAAGGGTATTGATCACCGCATCTCACGGTCGACCTGCTCTCCTTATAGGTTATAAACAGCTAATTATATATAATTCTATTGTTTTATTATAATGGTGTAAAATGAGAATATCTAATTTATTTCTTATTCTTAAAATTATACAAAATTATACAGAACATATTAGGTGTAATATTTTTCATTATAATGACAGTTATATAATAAAAATTTTGCTTGGATTTAATTTGCTAGATTTGATAACATTTAAATAAGAAACCAATTATTATTTTAATTATACTTAGCAAGTCATAAGCTGCGGATTATAATTATTATACGTGATCAAGCTAAATAGTTCGATACAGATCCAACAGATGACAATCGTAATCAACATCACTAATAAAATATAAATATACGGATAAAAACAAGGTAGATTTGTTTCTGTTGAATGATTTAGGACAACGAGACTGTAATGCAAAAGGCAGTATTCTCATAAGCTTTGAGTAATTTTCTAGACGCTTAGGTTTTCAACAGTGACGAATCTAATGCTACAGAGACGAGGGTATTGTGTTTGTTAAATGCACGTGTTCTTGAGGCTAATCTTGGAGTTGAAAAATCCAAGTTTCCTGTAAGGAAAATCTTCTCACCTGTGCATGAGACTGACCAACTTTACCTTCAGTTGAACAAACCTTAAAAAGTACTTTGCGTCTTATTAGGGAAAATTTCAAATGCAGATAACCTTTTGCCATTTGGCTATGAAACAATAATAGGAATTTGTTATCTTTTATTTTAATATTTTCAGATACCAAAGAGGCAAGCCTATTAACGTCTTTTTATGTATTTTTACACATTCTTGCGTATTACGAATTCATCCATTAACTGCCAAATTGTTGGAAGAAGCTCATGAACCTTGATTTTAATTTAAAAAACTCAACTAACGTCTTTTATTCCCGTATAGGGAGTAGTGGAGGCCGGTTTAGCTATGTGCAACTTTTGGAGACTGAGTGGACAGTTCAATCTCCACTTGTAGCCGATCAGAGATAGCCCTATCTCTGATTGGGTACAACAAGTACATACAACAACAAGTATGCCACAAGTGCTGCATCTCATGATCCCTGGATTTTCTTCAGTTTACGGGACAAAAATTCCGAGTTTCCGGGTGAAAAGACCTGCTTGCCCATGCCAGAGATCGATTAACTCGGGAACAGGCCGAAAACAAGGCTTAGAATATATTCTTCTAATCGGCGACTAGACTTGCACTTAAGTCTATCTTCGGGCTGTTTAGCGCTGAGGAGTGCAAGCACCATTTCCACTGAGCTACACGGACTCCTTAATTATAATTTGAACTGTAATAGGCTTGAATGTATTTTTATTTATTTTTTTTTTGTACGGATTTGTTTGCTATAATATTCAAGTGAAAGAATATCATGCCGAATGCATCATTCCATTTTAATCGATCAACCTATTCCATCTTTGCACTCTGCACTGTAATTAAGAAAGTCAGTTCTATGCAACTGCATGTGATAATTTTCAATCCACCAATAAAAGAGTAAAGGGATGCGTTGAAAAATTTAAAAAAATTCCCATTTCTTTAAACCTTTACAGCTTTGCAGTTCTAGACGCTTTTCCCAAACCCGTTATGATCAAAAACTTACAGTGTACAGTTACATTAATGTCAAACTGTGGGCGGCGACTCAACAGTTAAAACAGATAACTAACTATAAATGAGAGGCATCGAATAAATCGTAAGCAGATTGATGCATTCTTGTGCGTGTGTGACAAACGGGCTGAGGTCAAACTTATAAGGGTTGATTTTATTATCAAAGGTAATAAATATACCTTTGAACTGTTACTGCTTGCATGGTGTGATAATAAACCAACTGCCTGTATGTCGCCAGAAACAGGTAATTAAATCTAAATTACTGCAAGATTCAATCAGTGACTAACTGCACAGGAGTGGCGGACCATGATTTGGACACATTCCCAATAAGAGAATATTAGAGGGACACTGCGAGTTCTACTTCGGCAACCAATGCCGACGATCGGTGATTTATTATCAGCATTGCCTACAACGGAGATTTGAATCTTGTATTCCTTTAATTTCCCACAGATTCATTATTCTTATTCAAAATGCAAGGCTGGTAGTGGTATAATCTAAGAGCACTTGCTTTAGCTCATTTGATATCAGTAGCGCAAGGTAAGAGTGCATTCGTGTGGACTATCTGAACAGTATACACCTAATAAACAAATATACTTAATCATATTGACAATTTGTACTAGATTTGATAATTCTTTCAACAGTACAATGTGTACTGTTGAAACTACTGTCGTAATGATTCTTGTATGTGTGTCTAGGAATGGTTACAAGAGAATGATAGTTACCTTATGCTAATGGATATGTCCCTAACCCTTCAACTTAAGGAAGTTTTGTTAAAAAGAATATCTTCGAGAGGAAGTGGAACCGGACAGAATCCCATCTCCAGCAAATCTGATGCAATTCATCATGATCACGGGAGGTTTAATACCTGTGGATTGTTTGTTTTTAGCATCTTCTAGTATTCAGACCCAGACGTATTGTCAATGTCATAAGGCTCGTTTCTGTCCAGTGAGCTGTTTGTTTAGGTGCAATTATGTTTTGCATACTCAGTTCTCGCTGCGATGATAAATCATAAATCTCGATTTCTAGCAATATATAAACTACGAGTGATAATTCTAAGTACCTTTAAAATCTCAGTGAAAATCTTTTAATAACAAATGTAATACCTTTCAGATAACAATTAGGTGTTTCACAAGGCGCGTTGTTGAAAACGTGTGGAACCTTTTTTTCATTGTTCCTCCATTCTAGTTGGATGAATTTTATTTATTTTTTGTATTTGTGCGCTTCACTATTGTTTGTCAATCTCAGTTTCATTCTGACCAAATTTCAAACTTGCAAACCTTTCAAGCTTGGGCATGAGTAGGTGCTTTTTTAATGAATACCGAATCTGTTCTTTTCGCTGTAATATTTCTTCTTTTGGAAAGAAAACATGCAACAAAAATGTTGAAGAAAAATTATATCCACATTGAATTGAAGAATTGTGTGAACAGTTCAGCTCCATTTCAAGTATACTTATATCAAGTTCCTGATCTGTGCTGTACTCAATGTTTATGAATAGCAGTTTTTTTAAATTTGTTTTAATTGGATTTAAGGCCAAAGCTGTTCAGGCTATAAGGCAAACGTGTTATGAATGTTAATGGAATGTGTTCTAATTGCCAGGTTGTCTATTTTGCATGATGATACGCCCGAGTTTCTGGGAGGTAAAACCCTGCATCCACTGTTAGCGGTAGTATGTGTAGTATGTGCATAAGTATCTAGCTAAGAACATTTTTTGTTGTTGTTAATAATTCGGTTTTCACTTTATTTCCCTTTTCATTCAGCGTTTGTATCTTCGCGTTCCGTTCCAGTTTATTACATAAATGCATGTAATTTAAAAATAAAAAAAATATATATATAAAGGCTAAGAAGCAAATTAGAAGAACTGGTGAGATATCTGAATACCATCTCTTGGTTATCGATGTAGATTAAAACATCAGATAACTCTCTCATTATGCTGTTGATATTCTTTTCTGATTATTATTATTATAATGAATTTAATATGTGCCTCTCAGAAGCCACAATAACCAACTCCATGAAATAAAAAGCAGAAGAAAATTGATGATGTTATATACATTATTATAATTGGAGGCACGTGTAGCCCTGTGGAAAAAAGCGTTTGCACCCATAGCGCTAGGTAGACCAAAGAAAGATGCTAGTTCGATTCTAGTTGCTGACTACAGGAACTGTTTCTAATCCTTTCATTGACCGGTTTTCTAGTTATTCGATCTCTGGCAGGAAAAAGCGGGTATTGTTTCTTCCCCAAACCGGTGATTCTTTTATTCTTCCTGTAAACTCAAGAAAATCAACTGTAGAACACGCTATTTCAGACAACCATTATATGCAGTATATGATTATGATTATAGTATTCCTCATAATCATAACATTGTGTTATGATTATGAGGAATACAAGATTGTGTCGCTTGTATAACGTAATCTATTCACTGCATGGATGCTATTTAAATTTAGTGATGGTCTTTGGTCTGCTATCACTGATGTTCTATGAAATTCATCGAAAATAGTTAATCGAAAAGTCCGTTTAACCAATGGCAATACACCGAACAACAATTTTTCGAATAACCAATTGCCATTTTTCAAAAATTACCTATTCATATACTGCATATAATATACAAGGAATAACATGGTAAGTAAACTTCAACAGCATCACAGTTAATCCAAAAAAAACGAAGTTATTTTTGATAAATAGACTCTACACGCCTTATAATTTATTTTTCAATGCGTACTCATTCGATAATTTATAGTTTCGATGAATTGTTTGTTTTCGATTAATTACCTTCGTTAAATTATATTTTTCGATGAATTCCCAATCGACGAAATGTCTTTTCGATTAACTGCCTTTTGATGAACTGCTTTTTTGATTAGCTCTTGTTCGATGAATTGCATTTTTCGTTAAATAGCATTTTAGTAAATTGCCATCGGTTAAATTGTCTGTCGATTAATTTTTTGGGGCGAATTTTCTGCTCATCATCTTTGCTTGGCTATCGGTGACACATCAGTCTCCAAACAGTAAGTTAGGGCTAAAACTGTCTTTCCTACTCCTTGTGAGTAATAAAAGGCATTATCTTATTTTTTTTTTTTAGGTTAGTCGTTTATTTTATGAAAAGTGTAGCACTAATCATGTGCTCGGATATTAAAACTGAAAAATTTGGAGAAAGTACAGTTGATTAGTGGCTTATAAGAGGCTTAAAACCGATTGCATTATTATATTAACAAAATAAAATTTTGAGCAACTCAAAAGGAAGTATTAAATCGGCCTAATCTGTCGATTGAATTATTTCATATTGGAAACTGTAATATTTTTATTTACTTTTATGCCATTATCGTAGTGTGTATGTGTGTGTGTGTGTGTGTGTGTGTGTGTGTGTGTGTGTGTAGGAGAGAGAGAGAGAGAGAGAGAGAGAGAGAGAGAGAGTAGAAGTAGTACAATATGTTCAGTGCATACACAAATCTTCATCCTCCCACAATCGCATTTTCCTTTTAAGTATTTTGAGCAATGAAACATTATGAAGAAGGAAATTGGCATTGCTTAAAGTTAGTTAAAGGTTTAGCTTTTAACAGTAACACGGTGTACTATGCCTGTCAAAGTGCGTGCGTGCGTGCGTGTGTGTGTGTGTGTGTGTGTGTGTGTGTGTGTGTGTGTGTGTGTGTGTGTGTGTGTGTGTGTGTGTGTGCGTGCGTGCGTGCGTGCGTGTGTGTTTGTGTGTGTTCATTGTGTTTCTGTCTATTGAAAATTATAGTTAACTTACAAAATCCTAACGAAGGATCTTTGCATACAACTCGGAATGAATCAAACAACAACCCAGTTAGTTCTGTCCAAAGGCAATCTACAACTAAAATAGTGGTGGCGCTATACGTACAGATAATATAAAGGCAATAATACAGGGAAAACGTTAATGCATGAAGTGCATTAAGAACAATTATATTGACACATGAGGATTTTGAATTGAGAAATCTCAGTACATTCGTCTTGTCAGATTGTACTAATGCTCGAAACAAAAACATATTTCTAAAACTAAAATGACTGTTTTTGGTCATAAAAAAAGGAAAACTTGTTGGAGTTAACTTCAACAGTCATTCTATATACGCCCATGAAACAAAAGTATTCAAATCTGTGGCTTATAGATTTGAAGAAAGGAGATGTGCTCACTCGCTCACCTGGCCAGTCCGGCTGACATTTCCTTCGTACTGCGGAAAGATTTCAATGTCAGAATATGTTAGAATCGTAGACTGATGTTTCTCATCGATATACGTATATAACAAGAAACAGTCTCAGATTTATTATCAAGAAACTTGAACTCCCTCCAATCAGACCTGTTAGAATAGTGGCGCATTTTACCTCTGACTACCTGGTTTTCCTAAAGTATTACTATTAGTTTGTGTCGCCGACTCCCTTTAATTATAAAGACCCCGCTTCAAATTCCTTATAGGAATTTGAAGCGGGTAAAAAGCCTTTATATTTAGCTAAACAGGATATTTCTCATCTCTTTTCATTATTTAGGAAAAAATAAAAGAAAAGAAAAAAGAATAATGATATAAAAATCAATTTTTGACGTCATTACTGACCTCATGAAATAGATCGAAACAAACAAAAAAAAATCACGTGGTAACTGCATTTATGTGCACTCTGGTGACTTGATCGATGATTTTTCATGCTAAATCATGCTTTACTTCTATCAATCAATAAATAAAACATGCTACAAGTTCAGTTCATTTGATACTGTGCGTCAGCTTTTGTAAGTATAAGAACACTAGCTCACCTGTTTGTTGACATACGGGTACCTTTCTCGGTTGCTAGAATATAACAACAATTAAAGTAGAAATATGCGCAAAGTGGCCAATTATTAGGAATACCTCCCTATTTAGGAAAATGGAAAGGTATTCCGAATAAATTGAACACTCACTGTAAAACTAATTCATAATTCGGAATATTAGTGTAATTCAATAATGATATGGCTGAATAAGAAGCTGTTTTGTATTCTGATATGCAATCAATATTTTTCACTGTGACAGTTGTAAAACAAATGCGTCCATGAGACCTTCAAGGCCGTAGCTCAGTACAATATTTATCTTTCCGGTATCTTCATGATACTTTTCCATTATGGTATTGCTATATATATATATATACTGTATATATATATATATATATATATATATATATATATATATATATATATATATATATATATATATATATATATATATATATATATATATATATATATATATATATATTTTTTTTTTTTTTTTTTTTTTTTTTTTTTTTTTACCACAAGGCATCACGCACTGTGGAGTTAACAAAAGCGGAGTAGAGTATAGCTTACCATTTTCACATCGTTGTAAATCAAGGAATAAAACGCGAATTTTCAGGTAAGAGAAATAGAAGAATGATATGAAATTTTAAAGCAACTGAATTATGTAGCGTAGTTTGATAGCCTGGGATTTATTTTTAATTCATACAAACGTTAGAGTGTGTAGATTATTAATGGCGTTTCGATTTTATTAATAATTACTAAATTCAAGAATTTTACTGATAAGTTCTCCAATAATGCTCAAAAGACCAAACATGGAACTTTGTCAACACACTTCAGGCCAACAGTAAGCAACGAGGTGGTCTCGCACTGTCTTACACTCAACAGATGCGCGATATTTCATGTTTCAAAGAAATCATATAAAAGATTTTTCGGTTTTTATTCTGACAAAAAAGAAAGATATTCGAAGAAATGTAATATATCTGATTCATTATGCTAAAATTTATCTCGCATATTTTTTGAAGTATAAAAAGATTCCTCTTCGAAATTTACTAGTGTGGTGAGTAGTAACTTATACACTGCTTGGAAAGAAGTTAACGGACACCCCGCATGGGCAAGATGCATCATGCCATGTAATGAGTCACGTGTTTGTACCGGTGTAAATGGAAGGAACATGATGCTCCCAAGTTAGTGCAACTGTGTCTGGGTGAAATGGCTGCGAGAAGGAAACTGACGTAATTTGAAAGAGGTGTTGTGAGAGGACGCCATGTTGCAGGCTTATCTGTTTTGCAAATTGTTGACAAATCAGGCTATCCCTGCTCAAGGATTCGTGATACGATACTGAGATGGAACCGCATGGAGACAACTTCAAGTGTAGTGGTAAGAGAATATTTTCTAATAGTTACTAAGGATAATATATAAAAACCGCCATTCGTCTTTCCCGACACGTTGAATGTGGGGTTCCGGCCATCGACTGGAACATGAATGTGAACAAAACATCGACAAGCGACGCTCACAACATGGATGTCCTTGGTAGACCGCAATATACAAATTCCGCATTATCCGAACCAACAATGCAGCGTCCTCCAGTGGTGCAAAGAGCTTGTAAAGTGGGGCGTGGAAGCTTGGAAAGGAGAGCGAGGAATCGGACTACATCTTCTACCGAGCTGACGGACAGGTGTGGGTGTGTCGAATGCCCGGTGACGGTCTTTTACTAGAGAGAGAGTAACCCCAACTCTGAAATCACTGGTATTTCCTGGTTTGGTCTCCGCCCTCTGTGGTGCCACGAACACTGAACTCCTAGACGTGTCTGAACATTCTGGACAATGCAATGCTTTCTACTTTGTTGTGTTTCTTCGGAATGAATTAACTATTGTCCCTTTTACAAAGAGAGAATGCACCGTGTCATAAGATTGCTGCTGCTGTAACTGCGTGGTTTGTCAACATGAATGTCACCATTTTTGACTGGCCTTCACAGAGCCTTGATCTCAAGGATGTTGAACCTTCTTGGGGATGAACTGGAGCGTGGAGTGAGATCGAGGGACGTTCGCCCAATAATAGTCCAGGACCTCATTACATGCCTACAGGAAAAATAGTCCAAAATTCCATTGATTGCTATCGTACGCTTGTGGAAAGTATGCCGCGTAGCATTACTGCAGTCGTCGCAGCGAAGGTGGTCCTACATCTTATTTAGGTGTTCCTCACACTATGGTGCTCGTTGACTTCTTTCCAAGCAGTGAACAAGGCAATAATACCTCGCTGGAAGTCGCTAAACTCTGCTCGATGCCTCATTTTCAATATTTTACACACAACTAGAGTCATTTAGTGAATCTCTTACGTTATACTTTGTTATTTCAGGTGATTCTATAAAATCTGGGTTGTAATTATATTTTTTATCAAGAAATCTTGCAAAATTAATTAAAATAAATTTGAATGAAAATGAATTTAAAAACGTATGTACAAATTAATTAAAATCATCTAATAAATTTCATCATAACTTTAGCTTGCTACGATCCCCAGATTTAAGTAATCCTAGAAGAAGAGGAATATGAAGAAACTTGAAATAACGTCTGCTAGTGTAAGTTGAGATATTCCACGGCCAGTTGATGCTGTATATTATTTTTGTGTACTCTTGGAATAAATAACACATTTAATATTGATTGAATTAAGATTACCACATGCTATTATAAAGATAATCGATGTTTGTAATGTAATCTGGTTTGACTATATGTTTTTTTTTACTCTTCACAACTGATAGAAAATTGTGTGAAAGTCCTTTTCCATTATCTTTATTCACTCCTGGAGAAAAGTGAGAGAGTTTTATTTTTTAATTAGTGACAGGTATCGAAAGTTTTCTGCGTTTAGACAAATGAAATTTTCGCCTGTGACTATTTGAAAATATTTTTTTTGGCCAAACACCGAATTTATATTTTCAGCGGCTTTGTAAATGTGTAGTACCTGATAAGATTCCTTTTGTCTATTTTTTCTTAAATTTAGTACTTAAAATGATTAAAACATTTCTCCAACCATCTCACTATTCGGTTGAATCAGACTATTTGGCACGTAAAAATCTGTTAAAAATTAATTTTAAAAAAATAAAGTAATTCAAAATTACATTTATATTCATTCTTGATTATGATTCAGTTATGATTATAATTAAACACTTTCATTTATTTCAATTTGGTTTAAATTTGCTCGTTTAATGGCATCATCTGAAAGAGTCACAGGATTCCAGTAGTATGGAGGGTCGGGAAATGATGAGCGAATTAGAAGAGTTGATTTTTTTATTGTAAATAAAGGAAATCATTTTTTGCTTCATAAAACTGATGAAATAAATATTTCTTTAAACACAACCAATTTATGAAGAAATTTATTACCACGAGTAATAAATGCCATGATTCTACATATATACGTGTATTTTATATAATTAAACGTATGCGTGTAGCTTTTATGTATGCTTTTTACATTATTAATCCAACTGATGTTACGCAAAGTGTCTTAATGAAATTATAAATAAATAAAATCATTTAATATATACAATAAGATGTTTTCTCACAATAGCAAACTGGGTTGGAAACAAACCTTTATACGCAAAATATTTGCAAACTATCTGCACATCCATCCCATATTTTATTAAGTTATTTTGCAATGCAGCAAAATTGTTATTTAATTAAAATTATTGTACAGACATATGCATGGTAACATAAGATGAAATAATAATAATAAAAAACACTTTGTTTTGTTTTCAGTTTCATCCATGGATAGGGGTACAGAAGGGGCGGTTAGTTTCAGGCATACTGAAAGATATGTGGGAATCGTTGGCTTATTCCATGAAGCTGAGGTAATTTCAAGTATCAATACCTTACGTAATTCTATTCTAATTATTCTTATGCGCTTCCACGCAACGTGTCACATTTACAGAGTGGCCACAATTAAAGAGGGGGTGTTCAGAGCCCTGTAGCGAAAATGGTTGGTAGGTTTTGATTTTCAGAAAAAAGTACAAACACTGACATCAGCAGACAACTGTCGCTAGAATCGCCAGTTGATATGATATTTGCAGAATCTCACTGTTTCTACTGACGAGTTGGTGGATATAAGGAAGACGGAAACGGATTCGCGTCAATAAGACTGGAGAGCTACACATCCACCTTAGTGGAACGTGCTTTTCTCGTGAAGCTTTACTATCAAGTGTGAGGTAATGCTAATACTGGGCTTCGAGAACTCCGTCGTTTGAGGGATAGGACAAAAGGTCCAATGACAATAACAAATCTTAGAAAAATTATTTTACAATTTGATTTGAAAATAGCGGATCTTTAGCATTGAGGTCAGGACGAGGAAGCAAATGGATTATTTCTCAAAAAGTTGGCCAAGTTGCAACTGCCATCGTGGAAAACGGAATGAATAACGCACACGGGACCAGCAGCGCTCGTGCAATATCAAGGTACCTGACCTGCCATACTCAACTGTGTGGAAAATCCTGCATTCAATACTGAGTTTTATCCGCTAAAAGTTCTTCCATGCTTAAGCTTTGCTTCATGGTGATGTGCAACAATCTCGACTGCAGTTTACCCTCACCTTCTTAGCTCGAATGGAGGTGGATGATGCATGGCCGTGGAAGATCTTCTGGAGTGACGAGGCACATTTTTATCTGAACGGTAGTGTTAACTCACACGATTGCCACATTAGGGTGCGACACCCTAATGTGTTCCATCAAAACCCTTTTAAACGTATATCGAAAGTTACGGTGTGGTGTGGTTTCACTGCATCGTTTATTGTCGGTTCGTACTTTTTCGAAGAACTTCGTCTAATAGGACCAGTAACTTGTACCATCTCTGTTGTTAGGTATCACAGATGCTGCGCAACTTTCTTACAGAACGAAAAAAAGTTGCGTAGAAGATCCCTTCACCCTACCATATTCATGCAGGATATGCCAGAACAGCTGATATTACGATAACATTTCACAGAACACAGAGTGATTAGTCGTGCGTTTCCGATAGCATGGCCACCTCGTTTGACTATCTGAACCTCTGTTATTTATGGTTGTGGGGCCATCTAAAACACGTGATATATGAACTCCATGTTCCTGATTTAGCAACTTTGAAAGTCAGATTAATGCAGCACTTGAGGCAGATCAATGCAGATATGTTACGTTTCAGTATAGAAAATCTCATTCACAGAAGGCAGTTCTTACAACATCTGAACATACTGAACCCCATCGGTAAGTTATATGAACACGAAAATTCATTTGTTATGTCTCTTCCAGCCATTACTGTTTATTTAATCCCAAACTACGCGCTTATAGCACCAAACATCTAGTGGCAGAATTTTGTACTATGTTTGTATTCTGTAAATCCAAATACTAATGTTTCAGAGTGTACTTACACCAAGTTTGGTTGAATTTCGTCGCACATTTTTTTGCTACAGGGCTATGAACACCTCTTTAATTATGGCCACTCTGTACTTTCAAAATTAAGTTGAGAGTTCACCAACACCATCAGCTTATGTTTAATCGTTGTGTCTATGAAAACGGAGTTTATATGAGTATATTAATGACAATAATGTATTATTGCTTTGATCAGTTGTTACTTTAGTTTACACAGCCTTCCTCTTGTTCCACGTGAATAAATTTTAAAGAACAAAAAAGTTCATTTTGTATCTATCATAAATGACTGTATTTCTCTTCCCGTATTTCCACCTAGCTATAAATGGACACCTTCAAAAGGCTGGGGTTTTTCACTTAAAAATGGAACTCACACTGGACTTTTTGGAATGCTGCAAAAAAAGGTAAGTTTAAACATTTAGTCCGGATTAATAGATTATTAATACTTTTAATACATTTTAATAATAATAATAATATATATATATATATATATATATATATATATATTATATAATACAGTATATATATAATCTCTCACAAAGGGTATAGGGCAGGGGTGTTCAACCCGTCGATCGCGGAGCGATTTTTGGTCGATCTCTTGTGTATTCCTCCTCACTTCCAAATTTAATTAAAACTGAAAACATAATATTTTATTTATCATTATTTTGTATTATTTTTTTTTCGCTTTAAGCGTATTGCTATTGTTTATTTATTTTTCGTTAAAATTGTCAAATCAGTAATTTTCTTATAAGTCTGGGTAAATAAATTAATTTGGATCAGTGGAAGTCAAACAGCGAGCCGAGTGAATACGATTATAAGCAAAGTGTAAAAACTCGATTGTAGCTTAAATATTAAATACTCCAAAGCACATTACATCGATTTTTTACTTAGGTTAAGTCCCGTGTGAATATTGTAAAAAATAAACTTTGTTTGTCTCGGTATAGTTTGTATTAGATGTTTTTGTAAATAACTCTTTTGAAGCTAACTGTATATATTGCTTTAATAAGAATATGTTAGAGTGTTAAAAACAAAGGCAATGCTTTTGTCGCCGAAGCTGTACATGGCGGCATTAGAAAGATCGTTATTGAAACTTGTATGTATGAGAAAGGCTTGCAGGCTCTAAATGTAAACAACACCGAAGTCAGTCAGAAAGAGTTCAAACAACTTTCCGATGGCTGGCAACTTACAATCAAAAGAAAGCGGAGAAGAACAAAAGGCGTGCCGAACTTGAAACTTAAGATGAAAGATTCATACCGATTCTGTGGGGTTGCCAAACTTCCTGCGAGGTCTCCGAGGAGGCCTAATAAAAAGGGACTGAAGCAAGCGGAAGGGGTCCTGGTTCCAGAATTAATGTCAGAGAGGAGGCCGCCTGGTCCAGAGTCGCTGTCAGAGAGACATCCCGGATCCACGTTGCTTGAGAGAGGAGTTTCCCGTTTCCAGAAAAGAGCTTCTCGGTTCGAGACGTCGCTAGAGAGAGAGAGAGAGAGAGAGAGACTACTTCTAGGCCGTAGAAAATATTTCAAATTGCTGAAAGGAAGAGTTCCAATTTCCGGAGAAAAGTTTCCAGGCCAGGTTAATGTCAGACATTCACCAGTGTATTGCGTTTTCATTACAATTTGATGAATCAAACGACTTCACTGATATTGCTCAGTTAATGGTATTTATTCGCATGATATTTCAAGATTATTCAAGTAAAGAAGAACTTTTGAAAATTATACCATTATTGGGAAGGACTAGGGGAGAAGACATTTTTTAGGCATTTGATGAATTTGTGAAACAACACAAACTTCCGCTTTTTAAACTTGTGTCTATTACTACTTATGGTGCTCCTGCAATAATAGGTAATAAATCAGGCTTCATTTCATTATGTAAAGCAATGACAAATATCCAGATTTTTAAACGTACCACTGTATTATTCACCAACAAGTACTGTGCAGTAAAAGAATAAACACAAAAGATGTTTTGGATATTGCATTTGAAATTGTAAATTTAGTTAGAGAAAAAGCCCTCCAACGGCGGTTATTTAAATTACAGGCAGATGATGATAGGGAATTTCTGTTGTACAATAATGTTCGCTGGCTCAGCAGAAGTCAATTTTTAGAAAGATTTCTTGTATTAATTAAGGATATAAATTTTTTCTTGATGACAAAGGAGATATTTATCTACAATTGAGTGATAAAAGATGGTTGTTACACTTATCATTTTTAGTAGATTTCTGTACGAAATTAAGCAATTTAAATTTAGAGTTACAAGGTAGAGATAAAAATTTAATTGACATGTTAAGTTGAATAAAAACTTTCCAACAATACTTACTTTTATTAAATAAAAATATAAATTTAGAGTTACAAGGTAGAGATAAAAATTTAATTGACATGTTAAGTTCAATAAAAATTTTCCAATAATATTTAGTTTTATTAAATAAAAATATAAATTTAGAGTTACAAGGTAGAGATAAAAATTTAATTGACATGTTAAGTTCAATAAAAATTTTCCAATAATATTTAGTTTTATTAAATAAAAATATAAATTTAGAGTTACAAGGTAGAGATAAAAATTTAATTGACATGTTAAGTTCAATAAAAACTTTCCAACAATACTTACTTTTATTAAATAAAAATATAAATGACCGCAAATCTAGACATTTCCCATATTTATTAAAATTTTTCGAACAAAATCAAAAACTGTTTCGCTAAGATTTAAAAGACTTTATTCGTGAAATAGAATTAGTTGAGGAAGAAATAAATTCAAGATTTTAATAAAACTGAAATGATTGTATCTTTTATCAATATTTCATTTCAAGAAAACTTGAACATCACAGAAATTTCAAATAAAATTAGTTGGCTGTTTCATATTAACCAAGCTGAAGTAGAACTTGAGATAATAAACATTCAGAATAGTTTATATTTCAAATCAATAAACAATGACGTCACTTTGAAGTGTGCACATGAATAATTCCCAATATTGCGCGAAAAATTCTGTTGTGTGTCGGATCGACATACTTGTCGGAATCCGCTTTTTCAAATATGACCGTCATAAAAATTCAATTAAGAAACCGAATTACAAATGACCATTTGGATGATTGTCTGCGATTGGACACTTCTTCATATCAAGTTGACTATGAAAATATTGCGAGGTCCAAACAATGCCAAATTTCACATCATTATTTTTTTTTTTTTAACTTGTGAGTTTGTAATCAATCTGTTGTTTTTTCTAACTTTGGTTTTCCAAAATAGAGAAATAAATATGTTATTCCAATATTTGTGTTTTTGTTTTTATTGTATTAAAATATTTGTTGTATTAAAATAATTAAAAGTGATAAATAAATTTTTAAATACACAAATAAAGTTTTTAGTTGTGCATTTTTTTTAGTTGGTTATTTTTAGTTGTTTATTTGTGCGTAATCAGATATCAGGTTTGGGGAACGTGATCTATATAAGAGAGTAGATCGCCGAATAACTTTTTATAGAAAAGTAGCTCGCGTAGGAAAAAAGGTTGAACACCACTGGTATAGGGGATAGACGTAGACCATTGGATCTAAGTTAGGAGAGTCAAGTAAAGTTTCACATGTTTCTTTATAAACCCGTTCCATGAGGAACCGACTTTTGTGGATTACTCTTGTCTTGTTCCAATGAATTCTATGTCTAGTGTTAATAGCATGCTCCACAAGTCCAGGATGTTCAGGTTCAAGGTATTGAATTTTAGACTTGTGTTCTTCTTGCCGAATAAAAGCTGATCTTCTTGTTTGTCCGAAATAAGATAACCCACAAGAGCAAGCGATCTGGTAGACACCTCGATAATTGAGATGTGGAAGCTTGTCCTTTGGAGAAGTGGGAAAGGTGGAGATTTTTCTGACGTGCTAAAGGAAGAAAAATATTCAGTGGTTTTAAAACATTTTCCTATGCGTTCACTAATGCTATGCACGTAAGGGATAGGATGCTAGTTACATCTCTATTTGAAGAGGTTGAGATACCAAAACTGCTAAAAGCTCTTTTGATGAAATAAATCTTATAAACGTTTGATAAAAAACTGGAAATAATATGTGTTGTAATACTTTCTATAACAGTTCATCTAAAGAACATGAACAATGGGCACAATGTACTAATGTTTCAATAGTTCAGCCTTTTGACTGGGAGTGATGAGATTAAGCATGAATATAATGTCCTATATGAGTGTTCTTCCTAAAAATTGAAAAAGATAGGTCACCATCTGGTTGACAATTAATTAAAAGATCTACAAAGGCAAATTGCGTATTTACGTCTTCTTCTAGGGTAAATGGGATCCTTGGTGAAGTGGATTTCATTCCAGATAGTAAAAATGTAATCTACATATCTGAACCAGTAAGGATATGTAGGTAGTCTTGGTGAAATGTTGTCGAAAATATGTTCTTCAAAGTCCTCCATAAAGAATTTGTCGATAGCAGGAGAAATATGATTGTCCATTGCTGTGTCTCCGATCTAAAAACAAGTTATATCGACAACTAATCAATATCAACTAATATTTTCTAACTTTTTTTTATTTAACTATATATATATATATATATATATATATATATATATATATATATATATATATATATATATATATATATATATATATGATTAGTACTATTAACTTGGGGTTGGGATATGTTCAGTTTTCTAAATTAACTGACTTAAAACCAGAGAATTATAACAGAACAATGACATTTATTTGAAAAAACGCAACATGTTTCGTCAAGAATGACTTCATCAGCACACTATCCAAAAAGCTGAGTAGAATTCTAAAGAAGTTTAACATAAAAACATGCTTCTCGACTATGCCAAAAATAAGATCACGCTTCAACAACTATAAACAACCTCACAACCTTCTACAATTCCCAGGTGTATACAAGGTCACTTGTGAATGCGGAAAGCCTTACTATGGGCAGACAGAGAAATCTATCTTACTACGTCTCGAAGAGCACCAGCGTGATATTGCTTATAAAAGAACCAGAGCAACTGCTCTGTCAAGCCATGTCCTGTTTTCAATAAACACGAACAACGAAAGCCACCAACATGAAATAAACTGGACATCAACTTCAAACCTACACATCTGCCATGATGAAGTAGAGCGCCGCATTGTGGAGTCAAAAGAAATCACCTTGAACCCTTTTCACATGAATAACAATCTTAGCTATAATTTGCCTGACTCTTTCAACTCTTCTATTAGATACTGGAGATCGCATGATTCCACACACGCACAGGTGTACAACAATAGAACTTTAACTCGGACTGTAGTTCAAGCTCATAATAACTGTAATTTACAGTCGAATATTATGGCTTTATAATTGTATAGCTTTAGAGTGTGTCAATGTTAATTTCGTTTCTTTTAATATCTTTCTATGTTCTTATCGCCTGATGAAGTCATTCTTGACGAAACATGTTGCTTTTTTTTCAAATAAATGTCATTGTGTTATAATTCTCGGGTTTTAAGTCAGTTAATTTAGAAAAATGAATATATGTATATTCATATATATATATTCATATATATTTCTAGCCTGGCTTCCACTGATGAGACCTCAAAAAAGGTTGAAACCGGTCTGGGTAGTGGCCCCTTGCCTTTAATACAAAGCATCATACATCTCCTCCAGGAGATGTGCTTTGCATTAAGGGTAAATATTAAGATTAGTGATCAGAGCTTATTCTACTATATATATATATATATATATATATATATATATATATAATAAATATTGAATAAATGAGCCTAAAAGGATTCAACTTGGCATTAAAACATGAACTTCAAATATGTTGAAGCATTCGGAAACTTCAATTTTTTCTATTGGTAAAATTATTAATCGTGAACTTGGAAAATTCAGTTATTTAATAATAATAATAAATATTGATTACATTTCCTCTCTAGTATCATATCTTAATGTTTTAAAACATTACGAGCTTGCACCTAGAAGTTTTGCGGTTATGTAAAATAGTTAGTAGATCTTTTTAATTAAAGTGCAACTATTAATATTCTGAGAAGAAAAAATGCTAATTTAAAAAAAAATCACTGTATTTATTGCACTGTTTAGAAGGAAAGCTACAAAGGGATTTCAAGAAATAATAACGCCTTTCATGCATCTGTAAATCCGTTTCTCACTGTAGGATCAGTATAACGTGTCATGATAGCGTTGGCATCGTCTATTTTCTAATGCTATTACCGGATTGCATCTTACGTGTTTCTTAACGTTGTACCAACTATTAGAATATGGCTGCACCGCTGAAAACAGAAGAATATGCAAAGCAGCATAATCCATCCGATTCTGCATAATAATTGTACTACACCCGAGTTAATTAGCCATATTAGCTTCAGTAGTAATAACAACACCGAACTCAATCCAACCGAAGTTGACTTACATTTTCATACATCAGTAAGAGAATCGAGTCCACTAATTTTCTTAAATCCTTTACTGTGTCCGATGTTTTTTAATGTTTTTTAACGACGGATCACCTAAAACCTTAATATTGTATCTCTTAGGTAATCCATCAGTTGCCAGAATCATATTCATAAAGTAGTTTTCCATCATATTATTTTCACAAATCCGCATAAAGAAGGATTCACATTGAAGGTAATTTATAAAATATATGAATTTTTTCTTTCTATTTCAGAAGGCAGATCTAGTGCTTCTTCCGTTGTTTCCTGATATTTACCGTTCTCAGGTGGCAGTCTTCAGCAATCCAATAGATGAAGGATCCTGGGTCATTGTTACCAAGGAAATAGGGGACCTTCCAGAAGTGTCTCCTTTCCGTGTTTTTACTTTCAAAGTAAGACATTTTAATTTATTATATACACTCATGGGCCAAAACATTATAATAGCCTACCTGGCAGGCTGTTGAGCATCTTTTGGCCGAGATAATTGCTTGCACCAGTCTAGGCATCGACCTCACTAGACCAGGAAAAGTGTCCTGAGATATTCTGGATCAATCGGACAGAATGACGTTTCGGAGGTCACCAACCGAGAAAGGCTAGACGACGAGATATGGATATTGCATTCCACATAATTTCACAAATGTTTGATGGGATTCAAATAAGTAGAATTGGACAAAGGCAAGGGATGCATACGGCCGACATTGTCACCATGTATGTCCGAAACAATTTCCAGATAAGAATTAGTACCCCGTGTATATTCACTTGGGAAAAGGGCACCCTTTGCTGTCCATAAAAATAATCCTCATACCAGGATATCTCCCCAGCGGCTTGTTTCTGGCCAACTGTGAAATCTGGTTGGCCGTAAAATCTCGGGTATTCCTAATGTTAGGCTCATGAGTGCATATCATAAGAGTACAGTGTTTTATATGAGTTCATGCAAGGAAGGAAGGAAAAGTTAATTAGATATTAGAGATTGGCATTTGAAGAAGCATAACATGTTTTTTACTTTACTTTTTCTTTTTTTTTGTAATAGAAATCAGAACGTTGTTTATTTATAATAGCATATAAGTAAACATTCATTTACAACGACATATGATTAATTTAATTAAAATATGTTATTTCAAAGGTATGGTTAATTCTTCTATCCATGATGTTATTAGTGTCTGCCGTGTCCGTGTTTTGCGATAACATTTTATCGCAAAACTCCCACACTTCAAAAGGAAATCGCATCATCTGGATCAAACACAGTTGGAATTACTGTGAATTTCTGCTCTCTCAAGGTATTGTGAAAACCATAGTGTTTAAACTTCCTTTCTTCGTTCATATTAGTGAGATCAGCTACATAAGAAGTATTTATTTCAATGTTTGTTAATAATAATTACTAAAAGACTTTCAGGCTTTGATATGCATAAAGGTATGAGGAGTTAGTCTGGATTAATAATAGCTGATTTTGATAAATGTTTTACTTGTTTTTTATTACATGAATGGTATGATTAAAACGGTAATATTTATTGAATATTTTGGAAACATTATGCCAATTAATATTAATTGTTTTGGATAAAACTCCTTAACATTTGACAATAAATAATGTTTAGACTATTACCAAAACGTTTTTAAGACAATGTCATTCTAACAACTGACAAAACGGGATTTTTGGGCAATATGTTTTGCCAAAACTTTGTTTTTGGATAGTATGATTTTAGAAACTGATATTTTAGCAACAATATGACTTTGCAAGGGACAGAATTTGATTTTTATATTTCACTGGCGTCTGTCAATCTTTTTTTTTGATTATCCTGGAATCTGTTAATAGAAGTCATAAAATAAATTAAAAATGTCAAGAAATTATTCTTAGTTTTAATCCTTTTCCCAAGCAAGCAAAACAATGTTTTGCGTGTGAAATATATTCACGTCTAAGCTACTTCTACATAGAGGCTAATGACTTCATATCACTTACCCTAATATGTATCCTATATTGTAAAGCACACTTCGTATTGGACATGGGATAGTAAAGCAAGTAATGTGAAGTTATTAGCGTCTATATACGAGTTGTCCAGTCCTGAAATTACTTCAGGCGCAAACTTTGTTTTCTTACACTTGGATAAAGGATTAAATCAAGAATATAATTACTTGCCATCTTTAACTTATAGCATAACCAAATGGAAAAACTTCCAAAAAGTCATAAAAGTAGAACCAAAAGTCATCGAACAGTAGGAAAATAAAGTGAGCATCCTACTTAGAAAGAGATATTTTTCACCACCGTGGGATTTTGTTTTTTCACAACATAACATCTTCATAATATGTTTTGCGTAGACGTTATGTGGTATGATATTTGCAATTCTTATTGCAGTGATATCAAAGTACATCGTTATATAACTTTCTAAAGAGAAGTCACTAATCTTTCATTTTAAAAATTCCAAATATAGTCATGTTTATGCGTATTAAATAAATATATAAATAAATCCTTAAAATCTTTTTACTCCATTCCTAAAATATAAGAAACACTATTTTATCCGCAACGTCTGGAAACTGGTTAACTACTAATCTCCACTCTTCATTATCCTAGAAGTCCTTGCAGACATAAATGCAAGTGATCCATAAGCATCCATCCCACTGCGGGCATGGATGCTTGGACATGCCATTAGGTTGGAGAAGAATTTGACTGGCGTTGAGAAACCTCTGTGCATCCCCTTGATTACTGAAGACTTGGAAGTCGTTTGAAAAAGTTCTATATTCGGTATTGAAATTGTGTAATTCGTAGCTCACCTGAAATATTAACAGCAAGGCTAGTCTAATTTCTTGAGTGAGATTCATTTAAATAAATAACACCCTTTTAAAATGAAACTTGTATTTATTTACCTTCTAGGAAATGTCAACCGCAAGACCCATAGTGGCTATTTTAGGTTGTCCACATTTGTACTAAATGGAGTATGGCTAATTTGTGCAGTGATGGTGTTCATGGGGAGCTTCCGTGCCTTGGTCACTTCGCAAATGTCATCCAGAGATGGGAAACTGGAAGCAAATAATCTGCAAGATATATATAACAATCCTGGAATTATTCCTCTTCTCCATTTCGATTCTACATATGAGCAATATTTCAGGGTAAGTCGGACGGTCAGAGATTGCTTGGCGTTGACATAGTTTTTCCAGAATGTTTTATTATATCTTCTATTTCTTATATTTCCTAAAATCTTTTATCTATAGTTGAGTAGCATGTTACATTTTATTAAATTGAATATGTTTTTGGCTACAGATAGTTTGTAATCCTATTTATAATATATCCATTGAAAATCTTTCATTTTGAATGTCTTCAAGGCAAGGTGTGATGGTGAAGCCTCCATCATAGACTCCATAGTGGAGGATTGGAAGTAATATTAATATCCAAAGTGAAATGTAGGTATACATTGTGTTGCAAACATTATAGCGTTAAATGTAAAATGCATTCTGTAGCGGAAGATGCAATTAAACTTGTGAAAGGACATGCAAATCTTGAACAGCTGGACTTTTGTTTTTGAAATTGTGAATGCAATTTCAATGAGAAAAAGTAACAAAATGAAAGCTGTCACTTATATTAAGACACAAGCACAGCACTGACGTTTCAAAAGATATTTATATTATATTGGAAATAAATGTTTTAAAAGAAGTAGGCATTCACTTCAAGAAATATTGGATTATAATCCGTAGTTCGAAAAAACGACAGTAGAATTCACATTATCTGAGACAAATATATTATTAGTAGTATTAACAGACACCAGGAGGCGGTAAGTGGCGGCCATTACCTCTCTCCTGAACACTGCAATTCATTGTTAGCTTTGAACTGACTATCAACGATGGCTGAAAGGTGGAGAATGACTGCCTCTAAATCTAAACGTTTCAGCTAAAGGAGTTCCACTCCTTTAGCCGAAACTTTGGTCAGTGAAATAGTGCTACCTATTTCACTGACCATCCCCAAACGTTTTATGTGTGGTGTCTTCTATCCACAGTCAAGTTATACGCCTTCATAATGTACTATTTCCACAGAAATATATGGAAAAGAAATGAAGATATATCTTCCTATGTCTTATTCTTTATCTGGTTTTAGAATTCACAAACTCATCCATCTAATCAAGCTACATTCCTTTAATATTAAATTGATACTGAAAAATTAATTCATAATATTCATACAGAAAAAAAAATTCTAAAAGGAAATACTGAATACTTAATTTCTTTTATCGTAGGATTCTTCAGATATTGTCTTGTATTCAATTTGGAAACGTTCTGCTCATTTCAATTCAGGAAAGATGGAAGATTGTCTGAAGAAGATTGAACAAGATCCATATGTTTGTATTAATGATATACAGACTGTGAAGACAGGCATTTCAAAATTCAAGAGATCCAAAGAAAATATTAAGTTTCGGATCGCAAAAAAAGCGGTATATAAATTTATGAGAGTAATTCTTTTCAGAAGAAGTCTGTCTAAACAGATCGTGGAAGAAATAAATTACAGGTAAATCATTACATCTAAATTTTGTCTCCTAAATATGACGCTGTATTGCTTAATTTCGATTCGGTGGGGAAAAGTGTAAATAAGATGAAAGAAATTGCTAATATTTAAGGAAATTATCTCTTAGGGATATTTTGGGTATACTTTTAGCTTTTGCAGATGCACCAGTTGCTTTTTGGTTTTCCCATATGTTATTTATGTTATTTTATTATCATTATTATTTAATAACACTGAACATTTGAGAAGTAGATGTAATACGAAGAGAAACAATCTTTAAAATTTTGTAATTTTCAGAATCACTAGATTGGTGGAAGCCGGTATGATCATCCACGAACTAGAAATGGATGAGTACAAAGAAGGTTACACTCAATCCAAAAGTAGCCGTCAGGAGTTTACAGTAGCGATTTGTCTATTGAACCTTAAAGATGCATTCTATATGTGGATAATTGGATCATCCACATCTGTACTGACATTAATTATCGAAATAATTCATAATTATTTATCTGTAAGAAGAAAGAAACATAACTATTAGTGAGTCATTTAATATTATGAATTTAGATTTCACTATTTTTATCAGTGTATATTGCTAGCAAAGTACGCGTATGATGAATATTTGTAAAGTAGGCCTTTAATTATAATTATTCAAATTATAGCTTTATTTTTAGCTGATAAAACTCGAATTTTGTGCGGTACAGTTTTCAGAGAAATGAATTGAATAACACACACGCACGCACACATACACGCAGAGCACGATTATATACATATAATAGTAATTATGATTAGAAACTCAAGATGACGATGGCCTTGTTTATTCTCACATTATTTCCTTTTGTATTGTCAATTAAACTAAAACATGTATCGTTCTGTTTCCTTTATCCAATACTCACATGATTAAATCATAACACAAATGTTCATTCAAAATGAAACTTTTTTTCTTTCTTTTTTTATCCTGAATATTCTATTTCGAAGACGTATACAAAATTCATAACTTAGTTCATATGAATTTGGATCCATATGCAATCCACTCTGGATATTTTTACATATTTTCGGTTCAATGGATAATGATATTGCATTCCTCTGACTTATGTACTGAGAGATGCAATTGTCATGTGGTCACAAACGTACTCTTACTATATGGTCATTGTAACATTAACAGGCGATTCAACCCATCAGATATCTTTTTGCTGCTTCTAGATTTGAAAACAGTTGCAAGGAGCTAATTTAATGTTCACAATTTCAATAGAATCATAGAACTTTGAAACTAAATTCTGAAATCTTTCAAATTTATACTCAGTTTACATTCTTTCAGGTATACAGCGCTAACTAGAATATGTTTGCTGCATATACAAATAAAATCTCCCATGCACGGGCCCTGGGGTGTCAAATTCAGTTCTACATTGTGACATGGTAGTTTCCAGAAGTCTTTATATTCTTCATTGCCCGATGTACTCATGCTATAATCTGAAATAGTATGAAAAAATATGATGTTTGATCTCCAGAAAATGATTTCTGGTTTGTCTCATTCTTAGCTCATATTTTTACTAAGAACGCAGTAATTATACAATAGTTTTACAACCTTTGTGAGTGAGGTTTTTTAAGTGATCCTGACCTTTTTTGTGCATCTCAAGATTTTGAATCTAAAATATAGAGCTATCGTGAACTGGGTAAGGACTTTTTTAAAATCATTTTTATTATTTAATTATTTTGTATTTTTATTTATTTTTACTTACTAAGGAAACCCTTTTCTAGAGACTAAACATGAAACTTTTTCAAGCCAATTCAGACCTCAATAATCATTACAAAATATCAAATGATGAATGTGAAAATATGAAACAATAAGTTATACCTGAGTTAACAGAATCTGAAAAAATAATAATAAGATGGAAGAATGATAAATTCATTTAGTAGAAAACAAACGTGCATAAAATCTTTAAATCTGTTTCAACTTCTGCAAATCTTGCCACGATAACATTGTTTTTTTTTTTTTTTTAACGTGTGTTTCTTCTAATTATAAACATTGTTTTTTTTGAGTGTGTGAAAAATGGGAAAATTCAGAATAATATCTCTATAAAGGAAGTACATCAACTTCCTAGAAAGAATAAAGTTCCTCATTAGAACGACCAAAGCTAATATACGAGTTGGCATGGTGAAAATCTAGCCGAATGTGGATTAACAGGGAAATTAGTGAAAACATTAAATTAGCTGAATACTTTTTAAAGACTTTACTCATCAATTTGGATATATATCATTTAGAAATATTGAGTTGCTAAACACTCTAATATTCACATTGCTTTTTAAACAAACGGTAACGTGAATTATCCAGGTTTGTAAAAGATAAAAGGAGAGCTCCTCTCCATTAAGAATTCAACCGTACGATTAGGCTTACAGATTTATGCTATATTTCTTCTGTTAAACTTTTATACATCGCTATTTGAGCATTTCCGTATATCTCCTACTCAATCCGCCATTTTACTGTTTTACATGTCAAAGGATTTTCCTCCCTTCAACTTAGTATTGAAAAGTATTTCTGATTCCATTCTTCCTGGCTGTGTGTTGTGATATATCTGACAGAACACATCCAGGGAAATAAAGAATTCAATTTGTTGGTATCCAGTATGACTCTTTCAAAAGAGTTCTCTTTTCTTGTGCCTACAGACCAAAATTGTTCAACCTGTCCTCATAATCTACAGCCCTAATATAATCTTTAACACTCTTCTTTGAACCCTCTCAAGTGTGTCTGAATCGTTTCGGAAACCAGGACGCAGATGTATGTAAAACAGATCAGATCAGATCGGATCAAAACTTCGTAAAGAATAAAAATGACTTCCTTAACCTTACACATCAATGATCGTTTCAGCATTGTAACTATATGGTTGGTCCCTGAATTTCAACTACCTATTTATTAAAATTTCAATCCCTCACCTGGTCAGTTTCTTGTAGCATCTTCCTGCCAATAAAATACGCCATTGGATATTTCATTAGACCAAAGCGTAGCTTTACATTCACTAGTAATGAAGTGACAGCTAATTTCGAAAATCCACAATTCCAGTTTATTCCAATTATTCCACCAATACAGTATGCCAGGTGCATTCCAGATTATCTTGGCTATCTTTATGTCTAGTGAAATCATTTCCAATATTATTAATGTGAAAAGTGAATAAAAATAAACCAAGCATTTATCGTGGAGTACATCACTTTTCATATTAAATCTTGCCAACACATTCCCACAAACCACTGTTTGATATTTGTCAGTGATTAAATGTTGAAATAAAAATAAATTCAGTTACATGAAATTTACTAGACAACGTAACATTAATTAATTTTTAGTATAACTGTCCATTATTGTAAATTTATCATTGTAAGTAATTATTTCAGTAATTTTATTGGAGTCACAAAAATGCTGTATAGCTCTGTGGGTCTATAGCGCTACGCAGCCCGAAGAAAGAACATTATAAATTATTTTCTTCGTTTTTTTTTCAAATTTTTTTTTCAAGCCATTACAGAGTTAGCCAATCTCTATCATGAGCAATCAAGAATTTTCTACCGGAAATTCAGGTTTTTTCATCCTGCAGAAGAGGAAAATTCACTGTAAAACTTACACAATATCAGATAATAACATGTGGTGTTAAGGTTAAGTGGAATTTGTCTGCATACTCTCCTCCCCGGATACCAAATATAAAATAAATAAGTAATATTGTTTAATTTACAGAGCATTAGTGGATATTAGAGATCCAACATTATTTCAAAGCCGAATATAGTCCAACAATGATATGATGCACGTGGGTCATCTCATTGGCACTGCCATAATGCCAGACTACTCTGGCAATATAACAGTGACAAGAGGGATATTCTAATTATGGTTGGATCTATAATATCTCGCATTTTAATATGCAAAACGTGTTACTTTTTTGAATCTAGTAAATAATTTTCATATGACAAAATGTTCTTCGTATTTTGGACTTAACCAAAATGCTAACTCTTGGTATCTCTCACAAGTTATAACTACTGTGGGCTAAGCTAACTAATTGCGCCATTGGGAGATCTGGTCAATACGAATATACTGAAATACACAGAAATATTTGTATGACAAAATTTATCAAAAAATAGAACATAGACAACTCGCAGGTGTTACATACTGATTTGATATTTGATAGATCCGATATCTGGCTGGATATGAAAAGTTTCACATATAAAGAATAATCCCAAACATTGCTATTGCGATGGATGGAGCCCCCTTTCTACCGAGTTCTTCCAAACTGAACCGAATTGTCACCATCACTCCTGTGATTATTATAATGTCCGTATAAAAAGCAGAAAGATGTCATTATTAACGAGAAGTAATATTGGTCGTTAAAGAAAATTGAACTGGCAAAATAAAATACGAGACGTCACGGATGTGCAAGGGAAGATTGTACTGGGAGAAATGATCAAAGGTCATATACTTTTCACATCGTTTTAATATCTTGGTGGGATTCACTCTGTAGCAAATTAATTTTCTTCTTCTCTACGAAGCAACCAATCCAATACTAAGGGGACACTCCCACACAAGCTGGAGCGTCGATTCTGTGGTCCCAATACCTTTTCACCCATGGATTGGATTCAAATGGACTGAACTGGCTATTGCTAATGTCAGATGCTCAATCTATCAATCTATTTAGATGTTTGTCATACTTAGGGACAAAACCCAAGCCTGCTAAAGTATCAGTATCCTGTTGTAAAATTATAATCTCATACTAATTTTCTTGGCAATTCTTGTAGTAGGGTATGTAAGTTCTGTTCGCTACAACTTGGTATTAACTAGGTCTACCTACTCACTGATGAGACCTCAATAAAGGTTGAAACCGGTCTGGGTAGTGACCTCTCATAATGTGGAACAGTAATACATCTCCTAGGAGCTGGGAGTAAATACCAACAACAGTGATCGGACGTTGCTCCACCTTTACTATGAGTTTCCCCATGTTGCACCACCATATGGACTACCCAGGTATTTGCTTACGCTTGGACTCGCCGAACTTTATATAGTTTCTATATTCGGCATGAAACTCTTTGAGTTTCTTATTCGGCATGAAACTCTTTGAGTTTCTTATTCGGCTATGAAACAATATGGGATGCAATATCCTTTAACTTTTATAATCTCATGAATTAATGACCATCGTCTTTCCCAACAGATTATGTGAATTGCAGTATTTGTATCACTAAGTGCATGATAAATATACATATACGAAAAAAACGTTCATATATATGCTAAACAGAAAAACAGCATATATATATATATATATGCTGTTCATATAAGCACATATATATATATATATATATGCTAAACAGAAAAAACAGAAAAACAGCATATATATATATGCTGTTTTTCTGTATATATATATGCTTCTAACATATATATATATATGCTAAACAGAAAAAACAGAAAAACAGCATATATATATATATATATGCTGTTCATATAAGCATATATATATATATATATATATATATATATATATATATATATATATATATATATATATATATATATATATATATATATATGCTAAACAGAAAAACAAGTCCAGTTTGCGCCTGCAACTGTTGCAAGTCTAGCTGACTCTGCACGTAGTGCAAGACAAGGCAACTCATGGTAAAAAGTAGAATAAGCTCTGATCACTAATCTTAATATTTACCTTTAATGCAAAGCACATCTCCTGGAGGAGATGTATGATGCTTTGTATTAAAGGCAAGGGGCCACTACCAAGACCGGTTTCGACCTTTATTGAGGTCTCATCAGTGGGAGCCAGGCTAGAAATATACCAAGATTTTAGTAATACAGAGCTTATAAGTATTTTACCAGAACAAGTTACCATAAGGTGTTTTAACCTTATTAAATAAAAATCTCAGGACGAGATATTTCTACTAATTATATTATTCCACTTTTTACCATGAGTTGCCTTGGTCTTGCACTGCGTGCAGGTTCTGATAGACTTGCAAACTTTGCAGGCGCAAACTTGACTTGTTTGTCTGTTAGCTTACTTGGGAAATGGAGTAAAATCAGGTTAAAAATAGCTTGGTATCTTTAACATATATATATATATATATATATATATATATATATATATATATATATACAAAAACTTTTTTCATATGTTGCATGTTGCTCATTTAAAAAAATGTCAAAATGTGTTTTTAATAACAACCGTGAGAAATATAAATGCCAAACAAGACGTTCTTGAAAAATATTTCTGTAAGACAAGCTATCGATAAAAAAGTCCTTAAAAGGACTGGCTAGATGGGCGAAGCAAGAATGCTTTTCATATTCCCCGTTGTCTGAAGAGGACAGTGAAGGATAGGTGTTGTTGAGCTATATAAAGCTGTGATCATGGCAGGAGGGTAACAGCAATATCTATAACAAAATCCTTCTAACATAATTATAGATAGCATATTTATGGAAAACTGATAAAGGTGTAATAGAGATTTTAAGAAGATTTTTTAAAACCTGAAATGAAATAAAAAATAATAGAAAAAATTTAAATAATACTAAACTTCTATATATTATGTATACTTTATTTATTCGTTAAAATTAAGTAACATTTGAAGAAAAAAAAAATATATATACATTCGGGTCTCTTTTTATGCGGATTTGAAGTTATGTGGTGCATAACTTCAAAAACCTATGTACCGTTGTACGTAATGAACAGCGTGTTGTAGCACATTCTGGAGTAACGTGTGAGCAGTGAGCGTCCGTGAAGTTTAATTTTGCATGTGAGTAAGTGTTTGTCTTTTCATTATCGAAAGTCTAAATTTTTGCTAATTTTTATTTTAAAGATTTCATTTGGCCAATGGAGAAAAAAAGCACCAAAGAAAAGCAATTTCTTTGGAAATGAAAATCGCAATTTTAGATCGATTAGCAAAAGGAAAGGGATCTACGGCGATTGGTAAACATTTTAATTTAGGCGAATCTACTATTAAAGCAATTAAAAAGAATGAAGTCGCAATAAGAAAATCTTCCATTTCTGGCACAAAACTAAATGCCAAATTATCATCGTACTCAAGAGATGCTTTATTAGAAAAAACGGAACGAACGCTCGTAATTTGGATTGAAGAATTAACTCAAAGAAGAATTCCTCTAAGTGGTTATTTAATTAAACAAAAATCTCTTCGATTTTATGAAGCAAATAGAACCGTCTACTTCCGCTTCACAGTCTGATAAAGAATTTTCGGCTAGCAAAGGATGAATCAACGGGTTTTTAAAAAGGTTTTCGTCATCGCGAAGTTTAATCACTGAGTACATTTTCAGAAGAATAAAGTCAGCACAGAACGAGGGTGAAGCTAGTTCTGCTTGTGAAGAACCATTGCCTTTATCATTCAGATCTGATGGGCTGACTATCTCTTACTAGTGATTAAAGTGATTTCGCACCCAGTTCGCTAACGTTGCCGGATATTGCCTAATAGCGAAGATAATTCTGATGACAAATTGTAAAAAAAAAAAAAAAAAAAAAAAATGTTACTTTTGAATAAAATTGATTGAATAATAAAACTTTAAAACAAACTTAGGCATTCTTATTTTTGAATTTTTATAAACTTTTTATGCAATTTTAGATTTATTTTAATTCATTGCTTCGGTTCTGTGCGGTTTTTGAAAAGTATGGAACGTATCCCTAATTTTTCAAAGTAAGTCAGGTGTTTTTTGTGCGATTTGTTATATGCGGTTTTCTGTGGATCGTATCTACCGGATAAAAAGAGACCTGACTATGTATATATATCTACTCTATACTATGAAATGATAAGCTGAACTTGGAAACGGATGTGACGTCGGCTTGATACGGATGTAGGTTGTAACGTTTTTATGTAACGTTTTTATTTAACATTTTTTGTACCGGTTTTATGTAACGTTTTTTTGGTGACGTTTTTGTCAAGTTATTTGAAACGTTCTGAAACTCAGGGGTTATCCTGAGTGTCGGGTCTTCAAAATTCGAGTCATCGGAATTCAAGGAAAACCGGCCTACCAGTCCGGAACACGGGGGTGGGCACCGTAGGCGTCAGGGGATGGAGAGCCCTAGTATATATATATATATATTTTTTTTTTTTTTTGCAAAGTCGAAACAAAAGAAATGGAACCGATATTATACTGAATCAAACTTATGAAAACTATTACTTGCAGTGCAGTTCAGTTCAGATTTTTTTTTTTTTTTGTTGCTGAAGTATTATAGTCACCTGCATTACAAGAGAACATTAAAATTTTCTGTTTTACTTTGTATTATATTCCATCTCTGTAACCTGGCTTGTTCTTGGTGGTTTAACTTGATTTCATACAGTTCTACAATGTTAATGCAGCATGTATCGATCATTGCTCAACAAGGAAATTCTAAAGTATTCCTTTGGAATTATATCCTTTCTAAAACGTTTTTAATACAATACGTCTGAAATTAGTTCTCCCTGATAAGTATTCAACAGGCAAGTTTGTTCGGCAACGGCATTTCTAAATTAGTTGATAAATAATGATTATTCATGTTTTAAATGTTTTGAGCCTGTCTTGATTTATGTTTCCAAACACTGAGAATGCAATTTAACATTTGCACTGTAAAACGTAGTTTTATTTTCAAGCTTTATTTCCATATTTGTATTTGGATTTCGTTTTTCCAGTTATTTATTTCTACTTCTTTCACTTTTTCTTTCTTTATTTTTTATTGTTTTCTTACTTTCATTATAGAAATATTAATATAAAGATTTGTGTAACCAGAAGTTCGGAATTCGCAATATTGACTTCGGTATTCAAAAACAGCTTACTAGCCATAGTTACGTTTTTAAACATCGTTGTAAAGATGTGCAAATACGATGGGTTTGTTCAAAATGCAAGGAACTTGATTTATTTAAAGTACATACAAAATCTTTTAAGAAAAGAATATATCCCCTTCGAAATATTCTCCTTCTAACTCAATACAGCGTCCCAGCGTTTCCCCCCAAATTTTGTCATCTGCAGGCCTGGAATAGCTTTGAGGTTCTCTGTTGCATTCTGTTTAATTTCATTGACGATTTGCAACCTTCGCCCTTTAAATACAGAATGTGGCCTAGGGAATAAAAGTAAATCACAGGGCACTGCACCATCTGAATAGGGTGGGTAACTGAGTGAAGCATCGACTTGCGTCGTCATGTTACAACATGTTTTTATACATATCTGCTTAAACAATACAGAAGAATATGTCAGTGTTCCCAGTTTCCTTGTTGTCCCGGAAAACCTTTTGAAACCTCGTATTATTTTTACTTTCTTTCTATTAGCATAAGATTATTTATTACTTTTAGTGGTTCTTTTGAGACCATCAAAGATATTTTGCTCTTGAGTGATCAGATTATATTATAAAATCGACGCAATATAAACTGTACACTAAAACAAATAGAATTCATCCCGAAAGGATAAATATTCATGATCCCAATGTAATAAAAAATAACTAACGGTGGGTTCATAAGTCGTAATAATTATTAAGTTAAAGTTTGATGTGTTAAGACAACTTCAGCACCCGCAACATCAAAGCGACTACACTGGTAATCCACTCATAAGGCACTCTCAGCTAAAAGCAAAAGGATGAATTTGTATGACATTTGAAAGTCACTAATTAGATCTTTTAACACATCGGACTTAAATTTTTCTGAAAACTATTCGGCTCACCTGCTTAACAATGACTGACCATGTCTCAGCTTCCATGCTTCACGTGTTTCTGTTTTACTTACATTTTTTGTGTAATAGTTCCTACACATTCGGTGTTTAGTTATGCAATGATTCATAATTAACGCAGTTTGTATATTTGTGTGTTCATCCTAACCCAGACGAAGCCACTAGCTTAAGTTGTGAAACTAGTTGGTTCAGTAAATACCTATTACGACTATAAACCCAGTGCTAGTTATTTTTTATTACATTAGTTTTTTTAGTCGAAAAAATCAACATACTCATCATTCATGATCCCAATTCATAGACTTGATATCATAATATTGCTTGATGTTTTTAAATTTCAATTAAATGTAACTAAGTTTATATACTTATCTCTACTGTGATATATAAAATTGCAAATATTAATCTCAGCTCTTTGCTTATGCAGATGATGTTACACTCCAACATAAATCCAGTAGACGTTTATAAGATTCCTTGCCTACATTGTATAACTGCTGTAACAAATTTCCTCGGAAATTCAGCAATTAAATGACGGTAACCTATGAAAATATTCAGGAACTTTAAACGTCACTCGATTTGTAATGAAGAACATACAGAACGAGTACATTTCTACTAAATGGCACTGCTACGCCACCTGCCTAATATGAATTCTGATATGAAATATTTTATGACAATTTATAATCCTGTTTAAAGAAGTTTAAAAATGGTGAGCCATGAAAGGTGCTATTATTTTGTATTATTGTGATAACACTATGTTTTAATATCAATACATAAATCATTTTATCCACGTAGTAGAATAATCAAAGTTATTCGTCTTTTCCTTCATGCGCAAGCATATGAATCGAGATACCTGATCCACACACATCTTAATTTAAAAAACAATAACGCGCAGTTCCTTTTTTTATATTTACAATTGTTTCAGATGATCATCAGCATTTGCACGATTCGGGATATCCAAAAATAATAATGCGCAGTTCCTTTTTTTATTTTTACAATTGTTTCAGATGATCATCAGCATTTGCACGATTCAGCATATCCAAAAAGGAGTGATATTGCTATCTACTTATCAATAGCACAGATTTTAATTTATCATTATTTTTTTACAATGTGGCGTATCAAGATATTTTTAAGGTGTATGAGACATTTTTGTTATTTATAATGAATTTTTGAAATATACTCCAATTAATATGATAGAATTTTCATAATTAAAAGAAAAACATAACATTTTTATCTACAGAGATTTATATATTTCTTTTAAAATGATGATATTTTGTAGTTGACATCAAAACACACGACGCGTCATCACATATATGACTCAATAAGTGACCGAATTGAGCATATCAACTTAAATATTGTGTCAGACAAGTGCAATGAATGGATTCAAATCCGAAAGCAATGAAACAATTCTTTCCAAACAAGATTTGTCTCTTCTTACAGGAATTCTTAGAAACTTTGACTTTATAAAGAAATATAAAATGTTTTCGGAAAAAATGAAGCATCTTACTTTTTGTCAAACGAATCTCTTGGTCACATTCAGAAGAGCAATGCCGAAGTTGACAGGAACATGATGCTCGGTCCAGTCAAAGGAATCTTCGTAACCTACATTGCATTTACAGCTTCGTCTTTCAGTGTGGCACCTGCTAATGAAGATTCATCAGCGGGTGAACTCATTAGTAATGATAATAGTATCGCTTGGTTAACCTTTTTCCTTCTTATATCTTTTCGTACCTGATCATATTCTTCAGCCTCTTTTACATGTAATCGGCACTTCACAGAATACAAAACTCGTTTGCGTTCACTTAGACATGAAGGGAACATAAACGATTTGGCATAACCGAAAGGTTCACTTGCGATGGGTATCTCTTTTCACTATCGTTCGGGACATGACTCTGAATTACCCTAATGTAAGTAGCTTATGGATGTATTACTGTAGGTTCCTCTAAGCATATTGCTTGCTAAAATAAGAGTTAATGACAGATAAAGGATGGAAGCACGCCGACATTTACCGTCTCAAATCTACCAAAATTTTATCAAAACTGTCAATAATAATGAAAAATAGAAAATGAGAGAAAAGATAACACGTGAATAATTTGCCATTCCATTAACCTCAATACATTGGCAAAAGCATCGACATTCAGCACTGTTCAATATCCCAGTTGAATGAATGATTTTTCAATTGAGACATCAAGTAGAATATGAAAGTTGTGACTCCTACACATATGAAGGAATGGCCATCTCTTTCCATCCAGAAATATCATCCTTGAATGTAATAACTCTAATCCTCAAAGAACTACTTTAATTCTTACCCACTGAATGTAATAACTCTAATCCTCAAAGAACTACTTTAATTCTTACCCACTGAGTTCGTTTCAAGTATCTCAAATCTCAAGGCACATAATCAGTACATTACATATCTTGGAGAACAAATGGAAGACAAAATTAATGAAAAGTGGTATTTTGTTGCATTTCAGATGATGCCTTCGTGTCAATATTATCCGAAATAAAATAGTTTTCTAGATAAAAAAATATTAGTTCTCATTCAGAATTATTATTTTTACTATTTTATGGAAAGCTTGCTTCCACTGTAAGCATCAATACCTTTTCAATCCTTTGTAGCTTCTTCCAGTGCTGGGGGCGGGAAGGGTTATACGACTTTAGTATTACAAAAGTTTACAAAGCATAATAGTGGTGCATCACGTACGTTGACACAACGGATACCCTACTTGCAGAGAAGTCAACGGACGCCCCATAGAAAGGGTGCATCGTGCCATGTAACGAGTCACGTGTTTTAGCTGCTATAAATTGGTGGAATATGATGTTCCCAAGTCAGTGCAACTGGGTCCGGGTGAAATGGCCGCGATAAGGCGTTTGAAAGAGGAGTTGTGATAGGCTGCCATATTGTAGGTCTTATTCTTCGGGAAATTTTTGATAAATTGGGCCATTCCACGAAAAGAATCAGCGACACAATACCGCAGATTGAAGCATAGCGAGTCAACTAGAAGTGCTGCCCGCAGTGGACGACCTACCACACTCACCGACGTGAACCTTGGATATACGAAGAATAATATGTAAAAAACGCCATTGGTGGACAGACACGGTGAGCATGGAATTACCGGCATCGATTGGAACAGGATTGCGCACACAAATTTTCAGGACCGAGGCTCACAACATGGGTTTTCATGGTAGGGCCGCAAGCCCCACATTACCCGAACCAACATGCAACTTCAGTGGGATAAGAATGTGTAGTACGGGATGGCGGAAGCTTGGAAAGCTGGAAATCTCAAAGAACCACACGTATCACGAGTGTGGGCGTGGCGATTGCCCGGACGGAACGTCTCTTGCCATAGTGGATAAACCCAACTATGAAATTTGGAGATGGATGTGTTATGGTATAGTACTGTTTTTCCTGATTTGACCTCGGTCCTCAAGGTCATCAAGCTCCGAGAGGCATCTGAACATTCTGGACAATGTAATGCCTCCTACTCTGTGGCGTTGCATATTCTTGCTGAACTGATCATCTCCCTCTTTCAGCAAGACAATGTAGCATGTCATAAGTCCACTGCCGTAACTGCGTGTTTTGTGGGCATGAACGTTACGACACTTGCTTGGCCTTCACACAACTCTATTGAACATCTGCGAGATGAACTGGAGCGTTGGGTGAGGTCAAAGCATATCTGCCCCATGACAGCCCAGGACCTAATTATAGGTCTACAGGAAGAATGGACCAATAGCTATCACAGCAGTGGTTCTTAACCTTTTCGAAGTCATGGAATACTTTTGATTATAAGAAAAATTTGGGGAACACCAAAAGCATTAGGGTCCCAAAACTAACAATAAAAATATGCATGGTTTGTCTTTTATACAAATGGAACTTATTTTAAAGCGATACTTGAGGTGGTCGGCTTTTGCAGGTTTCAACAATATCAGGTCTAATATGTGATATAGCTACCCTCATCTCTGTCTATATTAGTAAGTCTTTCACGCTTTTTTTAGTTTCTCTATTGGTTAATATTGAGAAACCGAGCTCACACAAATATGATGTTAAAAACTGAAACAGTATTTTATGGCTTTGTGGAGAGAGCTAGGTATTCGGCTTAGACAAAAATCCAAAATTCCTCAAGAGATATTTCAGAGAAGTCACTTTTAGAGTACGATCTGTTGACAAGGAATCTGATGGTTCTTCTTCTTCTTGTAACGAAAATTCACAAGTCGATGTATGAGCTGTGCCAAATGGATTTCGTATCCTGTCATAATTGTGTGTATTTAAGGAAGGAAAGTAACCTGAAATTTTTTCTTCCAATATTGTTCAATGTTCTGGTATAACGGAAATAGTTCCCTCGACACTTTTTTATGACGCGATGGAAACATATCTACTGTATTTTTTTTCTTTCTGATATGCGTTTTTCCAAATAAGTACTTTTTTTCTGAAAAGCTGACAATTTGTCAGTGGATGTCAAAATATTTTCATTTTTCCCTTGGATACTTGTATTAACGCTATTTAAGTAATTAAAAACATAGGCTAAATATGCCATTTTAGCACACCAAACATCATTTTGAAGCCTTTTTACAAAAAAAGAGAATTTTGAGAAAAGGCCAATAATTCATTCTCAAAAGGCTTAACGATTCATTCTAAAATTAAACAACACTTTATCCCTGGATAACCACCTTATTTCAGTGCATCCATAGATATGCATTTTTTTTACGTGCTTTTAAAGGTCTTGACTTGATGTAATTTACCATATTTACAACTTGGTCTACTACAGGTATTAATATTGACGGTAATGATTTTAAAACTAATGCTTCTCTGTGCAAAAAAAATAGTGCGTAGATATAACATTTGGGTTTATTTTCTTTGCAAATGTAACGAATCCTTTAATAACGCTTACAAGTCTGTTGGTTTAGAATTCAACTCGAATAGCAGTCTTCAGTTGTTAGGATCAGAGTAGCCAATTACACTCAGAACTGTGTCATGTGACATCCTTCACCAGCGGAACACTTGTAACCAGTTCGCGGAACACCGGTTAAGAACCAGTGGTCAACAGCAGTGTTTCTCAAAGTGTGGTACGCGTACCCCCGGAGGTACGTGAAAGGTCTTCACGGGGTGTACGTGGCAATTTTCGGCAATGCGTCATTAACGCATGGAATCATTATTAAGAAAAAAAGAATTATTTTAAACGTGTATATTTCTCCATGAATTATATATTACGTATGAATTCTCCTACTCAAATTGCGAGTTAATATTGCCACTGGCGATAGTAACTCGCTCCCTGAGGTAAACAACACCCCCTCCCAACAGCGTCACTATACTGAAGATGCTGAAAAAGAAGTATAGTAGTTTTATTGTATCACTGAATAAGGTACAGAGACATTTGCAGTCCGTGTAATATATTTCTCAAGAAATAGTACAATTAGAAACAACTGGGAAATAAACGGCACTAACTATTGAATCACATCTCTCCATCCAACAGAAACTGCTGTATAGGCTCAAGCAAAACCATATGTTACCGATGCAACGTATGGTTTTGCTTGCCACCACCCCGTCCTGAACGTTTTAAAGATAAGAAATATATAGTGAATAAGTTTCAGATATTATGGAATTCGGTTGAAGAGAATTAGCATTTCAACTCAATTGTTGGCTTGCCTTTGTCTTTGGTTTGCGCGATCTTTTGTTAATACTGCACCAATCATATGCACTTCTTCATAGCTGTTCTATCTCTACTGGCATACCATTGCTGTCTGTTTTGTGCTCTGTCTGCTTTTACTTCTCATTATTCATTTGTGAAGGATTGTTCATTAGGTAACTCAAGTCTTGTAAATTACTGGTAATTTTTGCTTGAAATAATGGGAAAGAACATGAAGCTATTTAGGTAGATGACTTTGACGATGCACACAAGGAAACTGTTCTCGATACCAAAAGTAGTGATAGCGAATAGGAGCCTCTTGGTAAGTCACACAATTTTCAGTTTTTTTCTGAAAACTTTAGTTTCCGAAAATCCGCGCATATATCTCGCACTACGATTAGCTTTAATTTTGGGGAGAAAAAAAAAGTGCGAGTTATATTCGAGTAAATGCGATAATTTTTTTTTTTTAGCTTTCAAATTCTTAAGTGTGGATCATTGGCTAAGGACTTGATTTATAAAACGCACAAAAGAGAGAAATATTGCAAATACAAGTAGCTGTAGGTAACAAAAAAACGTTGATATTGCATCTGAATCAAATGAAATTGATAAGGGTGTGTCGTCTGGCATCTCTAGAGAACCACCTAGGAAGAAGATGAAAAATCTTCTTAAGTATGATATGAATTACTTGAAATGTGGATTTTCATGGACGAGAAATGAAGAGCAACCTATTCGAAATTTTGTTCTATTAAAAATAAATCATATTTTTTGTTTACATGAACATATAAATTCCAATAAAATAGACTACAAGAAATATACTTTAATTAATTATTTATTATTATTATTTTGATAAGGGGGTACTTGGTAATAATGAAAATTTAAGAAGGGGTACGCACATATCTGAAGTTTGAGAAACACTGGTTTACAGCATTGCCATCCGTTACCCTCCCTGCGTAACCGTTTCAGTTGCCTCGTACGACATGCATGGGCTACAGTGGGACTATTCTTATCCCGACCACCGCACGAGGTGATGTAGATTTTATATTCCACTTAAGTAAAATTTGAAAAGATGTATTTGATCTTAATTCTGGATATTTTTCTAAAATTCAGAAAACTGTCTAATAGTTCTTCATTCCCTAAAATAGAGAAATTTTGAAATTATTCTTTTAACAGAAGCCCTATACAAAAAGCTGAGAACAACACAACACAACATCGCATGGAGAGAAGTATGCTACAAATAGCATTAAGAGATAGGAAGACAAATATCTGGATAAGATCTCAAACAGGTGTCATGGATATTGTAAAATACATTAAACAGGCTAAGTGGATATGGGCTGGCCATATTGCCAGATGCAGTGACGGGAGGTGGAATAGAAAAACAACAGAGTGGAGATCAATGGAGGAAGCATGACAAAGAGGAAGATCAAGAAGAAGGTGGAGAGATGAACTGGAACAAATTGCAGGAGTGAGATGGATGGGAGAGGCAGAAAACCGAGTGGTCTGTAAAAACTATCGGGGAGACCTTCCTCCAGTGAACAAAACCAAAAGGTTGAAGAAGAAGAAAAAACTGAACAAGAACGAATCTTTAAAGATTGATTTGATAACAAACCTATGAGCTTTTAGTTTGAATTAAATCTATGTCTTTTAAATTATCAATATTTCCATAATATCTTACTAGGCAAAGAGATGTCATTCCGCATCGATTTTTTTGTTACTTTGATTGAAGAAATCGAAGTTTTAACTCAGGCTCGGCCGCCGTTACCCAGCCATGACTAGAGCTTTTAGCTCAATGACCCCCTATCCACACAGATTTTCTTCATTCAGATGACGGGATAAAGAGTCACGGACTCAGTCCATCGCCCAGTTCTTTTAAGAACAGCAGACTGAATATCGTTAAACGACGCTATTTCTGTATCGGGTACTATAATGAAGTTTGTAATCATAAAATAGCATTATGAAATAAAATACAGTATCATTATGGAATGTTGAGGTTCTCATCATGGGAATTTACGGCGAATATATTTTTAACATCATCTCTTGACTTTGGCAATTTATGTAACTGCTATTCGTTGCTCCATGAATGCTATTTTTCTCTACAATAAACACGACACACAATTTTTAAGTATTATTATTTAATGGAAATCTCATAATGTTACATAAAGAGATAAATAAAATATTTATAATAAAATTTATTTATTAATTAAACTAAATTTTCAGAAAAAAGCAGAAAACTCGGCCTCAAAACACACACACACAGTCAACACATATAAATCCTATCATCAACTGTTATTGTTTTTTGCTGTTTGTTTCTAGTTTTTTAAACAATACTCAAAATCTTTACCATTCCAGATGTGTATCTTTTAGAATCTGGACATCACTACTTTCATTAATCTAAAAAACCAAGAGATTATTTCTATCAACTGCATGATTACTTTTTTATTTAAATTGTGTGTCTGATAACAATCTTTTCAAAAAAAAATGCTCATGTATCTATAAAATATACCTTCTTGCATTTTTCATATGAGAAATTATAACATTAAACAGAGTAATTCTTTATGAAGAATTACTTTAAATTATTATTAAATTAATTCACTCTATTAAGCTGATTTTTATTCCTAAATTCTTCATAGTAGTTAGCTTGGGTTTTGATTTATTTCAGTTAAGACAAACCTTGTCTAGGGTTTTACATTACATTCTGATTTGGCCAGCAGATGAATGACATACGTAAGACAATGATTTATTAGTGTTTCCTCAAACTTCAGATATCCGCGTACGCCTTCTTAAATTTTCATTATTACCAAGTACCCCCTTATCAAATAATAAATAAACGAAGTATATTTCATTGTAAATTCTATTTTATTTGAATTTATATGTAAGCGTATATGAAGTTTGAGTTGAAATGCTAATTCTCTGCAACCGAATTTTATATTATCTGAAACACATTCACTATATATTTCTTAGTTTTAACAGGTTAAGGATGGAGTGGTGGCAAGCAAAACCATATGTTGCATCAGCAGTATAAGGTTTTGCTTGAGTCTATACAGCAGTTTCTTTTGGAGAGGAGACGTGATTCATTAGTTAGTGCCGTTTTTATCTCAGTTTTCTCTAATTGTACTATTTGTTGAGAAACATAATGATTCCATGCGTTAATGATGCATAGCCGAAAATTGCCACGTACCCCCTGAAGACTTTTCGCGTACCCTGGGGGTAGGTGTACCACACTTTGAGAAACACTGATTTATTAAATCGAAAATCTTTGGATTTTGGCAAGAGTAAAAAAAAGCGCCCTCTCACCAAATATAGGCATTCTAAAAGTATTTTTTGCTTTATAAATTATATTTCTATATGTCAAATTTGAATAAATAAAACAATGAAAATTTATAAAAACTCTTAAATTATTAACAATAAAGTGAAATGATTCTCGATAATATTTTATTTGGGGAAAAATTAATTCCATAAATAAAAACATCCGTATTCTTTAGAATAATAATAATAATAATAATAACATTTTAAAATCACACCATACTATTATATTAATATCATTCTTTTAATTGCCGATATCCAATGATGTGTATTTGCATTCTCCGTGTGGTGGCCGGGATAACAATAGTCCCATTGTAGCATATGCATGTCGTAAGAGGTGACTAAAATGGGAGCAAAGTTTCGAGAGTTTCGATCTCTCTTAGGGTTCTTCCGGAATTTTGCTCTCTGTGAGGGAAGCTTAGATTTCGGGAGGTTTGCCCTGAGAGAGCATTTTGAGTCTCAGTGGAGGGTCCACCAACAAGTCCCCTCCGGCGTGGCCCTTGAGGGGACTTGTTGGTGGATACTTTTCTCTGGAACATGAGTGGTTCTATTCAGTGGTGAGGGGGGGGGGCATCACTGAGCGCAACCAACGCTGAGTTGGACGGTCTTTTGGCCACTCGTAGGGAATGGTCTGGGGATCGTCTTAATTTTTAGAGAGGGCTTTATTTAGAAATTCCCACTGAAGCCCATGCATGTCGTACGAGATGACTAAAAGGAGTACCCAGGGAGGGTAATGGATGGCAATGCTGTAGCCAATGAAGTTTTAACTGAGATTCGGCTTTTGCTGTTACCCTTTTGCCATGATCAAAGCTCATTGCTCAATAATACCCCATCCATTCATTTTTTTCTACAGGTAATAGGGAAAGCATTCTTGCTTCACCCATCTATCCAACTATCCAATTTTTTTTTGGGCATTTGCAACTGGAATCTGTCATCTAGTATTGGATTTTTAAATGTCGATAACAAATGTTATTCATTCTAATTTTTTAACAGGTGGATTATGGAAGGCAATTATTTCTTTTTGATTTATCTATCAATATATTAAGTACATTTGGCGACCGTTAATCGTTGAGACATTCATCTCAGTTCATTTCATTAAAGAAGGGCGCTCATTGGGGTTTAGAGAGGTTATTACAGGAGGAGCGATATCCAAGAAGATGAAAATCAGTAGTTGAGTGTCCCAGCAGTCACTTTTACGTTTCGTTTCTTTTTAACTTTCATGTTAATGATAATTATAAATAGATAGATAGACTGGGAGAGGTGCGAATGATGATATGCAGTTTTTACAGATCACGCAAAGCTGGGGAGAACCACGAGGAGTAGAGCTTACGCTAGAGAAGCATACGTTGCAAAAGTGTTATTACCAAACTAATGGAGGAGATTTTACATGGAATGATGGAAAACGGAGGAAGAAACTGGACATTCCTAGAAGCAGTATGAGAAGGGCGTGAGCAAGATGAAGAGTAACTTCTTTTTGCATGGAGATTGGTCGCTAATTGAAATTCATGCCCTGAGAGTGTGGTGAGTGCGGAGACAGTCAATATATGAAAGACACGGTATGGTGAACTGTATGTGTGTGTGTGTGTGTGTGTGTGTGTGTGTGTGTGTGTGTGTGTGTGTGTGATGGAGAGACCTCCAGTAATGAGTGTTTGGAATCTATGAAGATTTAGTGTAGCCAATTTCAAAGTCCGTTGACTTTTAGGAAGGGTGGAAATTGCTACGTAATATTCAGTAAATCAGATTTTTACTGCTACTATGGTTAGTTTAAGTAGGCACCTCTAGGGAGTCAGCACTTATCGAGGGATGACCCTTGAAGGTGTCTGTCATACCATTCCTTACAAAGTTCCCTGAACACTGACAGGGTCGACTGGTTGCTTATTCCATTCGCTCACCACCCGTCATGAAAAGAACCTGGATTCACACCCGTGCTCATTTTCCAAAGATGACTCACCTCTACCTGCTATGAGTTGCAAAATATTCCCTGTAGTTAGACTGCAGTCCCTTACTAGCCTATGTGGGATGTACGAGTTTTATAAACTCCTTGAAACGCGGAAGAATACCATTTTTTTATTCGTTCAAGTGAGTGTTCTTTTTATCATTGCTGTTATACTTTAATTTATTCCTCACTTAATATCTCCACAATCTCTAGTTTCAGCTTGCGACAAATTCCCATTAATATAGTACTCAGCTGCAATGTCTTTAGCCCAATAAGCAAAGCCTTGTGGCGCTCATTAACATTTGACCCTAGAATCAGTCTGTTAAAGTTAGCGTGCAAGAATGCTGCATCAAATAATATGTCCCTTATCATGCGACATGACTTTGCATCGTCCGCATATAATTGAATATTTCCCACGAGACCATTCGCTTCACGGACAATTCATCGCGGAAAAAATCCGCTGAAAACGTTATTCAGAAAAAAATTTGAAATGATATTGCATTAATACTAATATACAAAAAGTAAATGCAGTGCAAGATAAATTTCACGAAATATAGTTCTTTATGTATTATTTGTTTAGATTTTAATTATTTTTCATAATATTTTTATTCTTATACAATGAAAGTAATATATTTATTGATTGGCGAGTTTCCTAATTTCAGTTTCGTTGTAGTTTTTATTCATTTTAACCTGGTTCGGAAATCCTGCTGAAATTCCAAGACGAAACATGGAAGCCACTTCACACCTACAATAAACAGTGCTGTGGTATCACATCAGATGACGAAATTCATCTCTTACCTAAAAACAATTACAAACATGTGCCCATTGCGAGTTTCGGTTCAACAGTTCATTGGTGGAACAGAGCACGCTATCTAGTCGGTTGTTAAGGATATGATATTTCTGATTAGAATTTATTTTTAAAAGTTTCACAAGAGAAGTAAAGAAGAAGCAAAAAATGCCTTATTTGTTAATTTCTTTATGATTAATTCTCGCATATTTTGTATTGTGTGTGAGCCATAAAAATATAAAATTTAATCTTCGACCTTTCTTAATTAAAATAAAAAAATAGCTATAAGAATGAAACTAAAATAAGAGGAGAATTTTAAATGCGAAAAAAAATCTAATTTTAAATTATTAAAACGGAGTCTATAAATACATACTTTCACATTTATAGTAGTTTTTTTTTTTCATCCTCTAAAGCGTTTTTCTTTGCGATAGCAATTTTGGCAATTGAACCTGTTTCCCAAAGAAAGAAAGGAAAATGAATGAATTTAGAACGCCTCAAAATCAATTACAGAGAGGTTCATCAATGATATTTGGGGAAGGAGCAAAAGGACACTTCTTCACACAGACATCCGAAACTCGAATTGTGAGAAGGTTATGAGGTTGTGAATTAATTTGTTTGTCTGCATTAAAGTGTATTTTGCAGCCTAAAGCAACCGCTTTTTCAAGTATTTCGCGAGGGAATTTTATCTTAATTAGACTGCGAATAGTTTCAGTCCGGTTACGTTCTAGCGATACTTGGAATTCATACCTTTGCTTATTATTATTATTATTATTATTATTATTATTATTATTATTATTATTTTCTAACCTTTAAGAAAAGTCGAAAAATATTTCGTTGATTTCATGTCTGGGGATTTCGAGCAAGGTAATTAGACTATTGGCTTTACTTCCTCTTGCTACCAGAAAGAATGTTAAAATACTTTTTGTGTTTCCTGAAAATTAACGAGCACTAGGAATCCGTAGCTAGAGAATTTAATAGCAAAACTCACACACGAATGATATTTGAAAGACAGTTGTCATGGCAACTGCGACTTCGTTTTCATTGTATTGTTTCATTCTGAGGCTCAGGCTCTTGGAACACATACTGAGCTAATTAAGCTTATACGGAGGCTATCGTGCTAGCGATGTAAACATTATCACGGGGGAAGATATCCTAAGGCTCTGGAAGTTTGGGAATCCTTTATAAACACCTTCTTTATCTGAACTCATTAAATATGACCAGTTATGACACTATGATCAATATGGGTTGGTGTGATCCTGATGTCATCAGGATCAGAAAATAATGGATTCACTCCTCTTCACCACTTTTACTACTGAACTCTTCAGACAAAGAAATCTTCAGACAAAGAAACTTTATTTAATGAAATATTTTACCGTAAATGTATTTTTTCCGCTGAATCCTTTTCTATTAATTCCTTCGTAATTTTTTTTTTTCTCTACATTGGTAAGATTGTTTTCATCAGTATAACAAATTCTTATTTTTGTCGTCAGGTAAAAAATTGAAATTTATTTCTAAGAATTATCTTTTTAAGACATTACATCTATTTTAGATTAATCAGTTTACTGGTTTCAATTTTAGTATCTCATAATTGGCACCTTACCCTAATTCTAAACACGTGATCTTAGATGTCCATTGAGCCAAATATAACCGGCTTCACCAAAACTGACGGAGCTACGAAAGTTCTCTGCCTCTAAGTGTGTAACCACTTATTCAAATTCATCGCACTTATCTGCATGCATATTGCAGACATGGTTCAGTTCCTAAGCGCAAACGTATATTAACCCCTGGATCTTAGTCCTCAGTTCTTAGACGACACTTAACCAGTCCTCTACACTTAGGCCAATGCTGCACGCTCTCTTGAAGGAAAGAACACGCCGATTTCTTCGGGAAGACATCCTATCACTGTTACACCTACGAATTAGTTGTCAGTTGAATAGTACATTTATTTCCTCGAAAATATCTCACATTTTAACTCACGTCTTCTCCAATCCAAACATACACTTACTATCTTTCCTCCTACATTGATGAAGCCCAGTCACTCAAAAGACATTTATCAAATAATCCAAAATTTTCAAATAGTATTCTAATAATTTTATTCTTGACTTTCAAAAATCGTTAGGCGGTCGTAATCAATTTCCACTTTGACTCTTTAATTCATATTATATAGCGTACTGGACGAGAGATGACAAGGATACGGCAGACATTTGCAACTGTTCCCCTTTTATAATCCTAACAGTTTTTATCTGTATATGCTGATTGTGTGTGCGTGCGAGCGTGTGTGTGTGTGCGTGCGTGCGATAACCACTTAACATCGATTATAAAGAATATATCAGCGAGCTCAGCGCCCATTTAAATGATTGTGTTGAATACTATAGTAAAAGTGAATATAAAAAGTTGAAAGATTCGCACTGTGCATAACCTAAAGAGAGAGAACAGCAATAACCAATTTACTGATTTTGATTTAAATCCTGCTTATGCTATCTCTCTCCTTATATAATTATATATTTTAATTATCTAGTTGAATATGTTACTTTTTATATTTCATTATATTATACATTTAATATTCATTCAATTAATAATCTTGAAAATACAACAGATTTACGAAAAGTAATTATATTTAAGAGATCGTTTAGAATTGTTATACTTTCTAATAATTGCAAGTGTCGTACTAGTTAGCATTTCCGTTTCCGTGGCTATCAATTAGAACTCTGTTTCTATTTTTCTCGTCGACAGGTGACGCGACTGTAAATCGTTACAGAAAGATGTGTTTGGCTACAAACAGGTACGAAGGATTAACGCATTTTAACATAACTGGTATTAGTTAAAAATCCTTATAACTTTATTTTAATTAGTAATTATTAATAATTATATATTTTATGAAATGCAACTTTATTTTGTTTCTAATTAAATCACTTCATTAAGAACATTCCTAATTATTTTAATAGAGCCTCCATTATTACTCGCACTACGATTTAATCCATGTCGAAGTCAAGAATGCTCCCAAATAATCCGCTTCAAGCGACATTCATTATTCTTTAAATTAATTATGACCATCGCGTTCTGAGAATTATTGGAATCTTACTAGTTTTCAAATTTTAAAAATTGACTTATACGATTCCATGTCTGTTGAGTGTTTTTTACTACTGTGCTATCATCGCTGCTTGTTTCATTAAGCAATTTCTCGAAGTAATTATTGCATACATCAAGGATATCTTTTTCACTACTTTCGATGTCACATTTACCATCCGTTATTACTTTTAGAGCACTCTTTTCGCCATTTCTCAGCTTTTTTAACAGCCTCCAGAATATTTTGGCACCTTCTTCCCATGACTTTTGTTTAGCAGGTTTTACATAACGTTTAGCTTTCTTACATTTGTCTCTGTGTTCTCTAAGTCTCATTATTTCTAAATCTTATTTATATGTCTTATTAAAATGATTTATATGTCATTTTAATAACTGACATTTGTAAATTTATTGATAAACATATCAATCGCATGAAGATGTTTTCTACTTTAAAGTTACGACACTTTTATCCTTATAAGGACTGGCTTAAAGGGGCGAAGAAAGAATGCTTTTTATCATTCCCGTTATCTGTAGAGGACAGTGTATGGACAAGGTGTTATTGAGCTATTAAAGCTCTGATCATGGCAAGAGGGTAGCAGCAGTTAGAACTTCATTGGCTACAGCATTGCCATCCATTACCCTCCCAGGGTACCCATTGTAGTCGCTTCGTACGACATGCATGAGCTACATTGGTGATATTCTTAACCCGGCAACCACAAGGGGACATTTCCAATAGCTTTTAAAGTTACAACACTGAATTCTTCGTATATAAATGATAGAATCTTTCTTTAATTAGAGAAGAGGTGTACCGCATCATAAAACAATTTTAATGTTTTTTAATTTAAATATATATATATATATTTATTTAAACTGGTTATTCCAATGTCGTAAAGACTGTAGCCATTTTTATGCATTCTTTTCATACGTTTCCTGTGTTTTGATTTAATTTGTTTCATATATTGTCATTGCTCTCCCTCTCTCTGCTAAATCTCTTTGCCACTTTTATGCTCAAAAGCTCAATCACGACAGACTTCAACTAAAAATATTTAGCAAATGACTGATATTTCTTATTCCAGAGAGGATGTTGCAATCATCTCAGAGACAAACTCGATTATCACAAAAGCTCTTCCAGAATAACGACAGCAGATGAGAGTACATCGACAGTCACAAATATCTTGAATTCTGGGAAGTATTTCAGATAAAAACATGCTCGTTTATAAAAAGAAAAAAAAAAGCTAAGAATGTTCTATGAATTGGACAATTCAATAGCGCACAAAACAATGATTTATATTTAAAACTCTCTTTTTCTCTCTTTCTTCGATTTTCTAAAAGGTTCTTGAGATCATTATTTTCATTTATTGAATGTTTGAAACTGATTTATTTTTAATCAACTAAGTTAGTTTGGAATATTTCTTAGTCTTCCATTTCTGGTGGAATAACATTGCCTATTCTATTCATAAACACATCGGAATTTCATTTCATGGGAACTTATGTAATAAGAAGTGCCAAGAAAAACCTCTTAAAGCAGCTTGTATTGTCTAACAACGATAGCCATATTGCAGAAGGAATGGATGCGAGTTTTTGGATGGCGGAGTGAGTTCGAAGGAAGCATTAGATTTGTATAAGCGGAACGGCCTATACCCGAACGGGATTGATAGCACGAGTCTTAAAATAACAATACCTGGTATGATACCCTAACACAGAGAGTCAAAGCAACTGAATTATAACGGGAGTAATGGCGAGAAAGTGAGTGTAAGTGCGACAATGTTATACACTTGTGTAATGGCAGGAATGGGCATTATCATGGAAATGCTAACGAGGAGCGAAGGATTTCGACTTTGTGTTTGTCTGGTTCGGATCTATAAAACGGGAGTCTACATGTATAAGACACTAGAGAAGAATAGAGATCTAACAGTGCCATGCACCACAGAAAAGAGTATACAAAAAGAACATACAGGTAGATTATTATGTCTGTACACGAATGTTAGGAGTATCAGAAACAAAGTGTAGAGTTTTCTGCCTTAGTCCATATGTTGGGATCTCAGATTGTTGGCTTGAGTGAGACCTTGCTATCAGAATCAGATATACTAACTTGTATCGAGTGTAAAGGGTACAGTAACTTTAGGAGGGAATAAACAGGATAGGAGAGGAAGGGACGTCCTGATAATGATATTTAATGAATTAGCTACGGTTAGTATTCAGACCTATGATTGTAACAATATTTCAAGTGGCAGTGAGTTTGAATTTATCCGGTGTGAGGTGTAATCTAACAATATCAATTACATAGTGGGGTGCTGTTACAGATCTGGTGGATCGGTTGCTACTAAAGAAAAAATACATTGCTAGATAGATAGAGACGATGGGTGCAAAAAGGGTACTTATAATGGAAGAATAATTATAGAAATATTGATTAGGTTGTAGAAAATTCTCATGAGAAGAATGCAACTAAATTTGTTGAGCTGTTGCGAGACAACATCCTCAACTAGCATGTGATAGAAGAAACTCGAAGTCAAAGAGTGTTAGATTCGATTATAGTATCAGTTAACGGCGTAACTATTCTGCGTCCGGTTGGTAACAGGGATCACGTGGTACTCACTTGGGAATGACTAAGTTGACGAATGCTCCATTCAGAAAAGGCTACATGCTGGACTACAAAGCTGGATATTATGAACAACTGTGGAATATACTGAGTTCAATGGAATGCGATCGGTTCCTGGAAGGGAAGAATATCGACGGTGCATGAGAAGCATTTAAAAATACTTAAATGATGCAATATCAGAATGTGTACCGAAAGTTCGAAGAATAAATAGTGTAGGAGACAAATGAATGTGTAATCCTATTCAGCAATAGATTCTTAAGAAACGGATGATGGAAAGAATACCCTGTGCATAAGGATATGTCCATTATGAAAATTATAACCAGCAGGCTGGAATATTCACGATTGTTGTTCGGAAACTAAGTCAGAGTGTGAAAAGAAACTTGCTCTGCAAGCTAAAGACTATCCACAAGAATTCCATTGATAGGCTGCAACTAAAGAAAGAATTAATGAAAGAATAACGGTTCTGAATGCAAATAGTGTGAGGGTGAGAGATTGTTCAACAAATGAATGACCATTTCGCTGATAGCTATCAATCTGGTGTATCCAACATTTTGTTCGCTGCTCTCTCTTCACTGGATGAAGAAACGCAGGTGTATGAAGAGGAGGTATTAGACTGTTGCACAAATAATTCAGCAATAGGGAGTGATGCGATATTGGCACGAGTTCTAAAAGAGTGTTCAGCTGAAATGGCCATTCCTTTGTCCAGCTATATGATATCAGTCTCAGAACAGGGAAGATTCTGCAGGAATGGAAAGAATGTATGTGTAATGCCATTACACAAAGGTGATACAAAGAGCAATTTTTTTTCTGATATAGTTCAATTAAAATCTCTCTCTCTCTGAGACACGGACAGATGCTTTTTGTTTTGTCAAGAATTCTAATGAATATACTACTTTCTAATACCAAATGAAACAATAAATAAATGTATATAACAATCGACCAATCCGTCATTCAGGAGTGATAGTGAAAATTCTGGAAAAGTTGGTGAGGGCTTGCATTTAGAAATGTGTTGATAGAGAAATATCTACTATGCAAAACATCATGGGTTTACCAAGGGAAAGTCTTGTTTTAGCAACTTTCTCACATTGTGTAACAATGTCACCATTGAACTACATAAGGGGATTGGATACACCATAACACTTTTGAATTTTGCTAAGGCTTCTGACAGAATACAGCGGCATCGGACAGAAATCAGGTCAAAGTGTATCTAGCAATGAATACATACTTTATATGGTTTTCTCTTTTCCATATTCGTTTTTTCATATATCATTTATCGCATTTAACGTCCCTGTTTTTTCTTTCATTTGTTGTATTCAAAATATGAGTTTATTTACGCAACATTCAAAATATCTACAACTATCTATCTATGTGAATGTGTACGGAAACCAATGAGGATATAAGAAACTTTATTGCGCGGAATCTTTTCAGCATAGCCGCGTGCCTATGAAAATTAAAATTAAAAAACAAAACAAAAAACCATTGATGTTCAGATAGATGCATCCATGCGGGCCACACACACACATTCGAGCTTCTTATATATATACTGTATACATATATATATATATATATATATATATATATATATATAGCGCTCTTTCTCTTTCATATTCAATTCTGTGTTTTCGAAGAATCATGCTTTATTAATTTCTTTAGAACATTCTTATTTTCTGAATATTTTACATCTGATTATTCTACAGATCATCGGGCGCTCAGTTGGCATACACGAACCTTTTGGTTGAAAGGAATAAGAACCCGTGTTCGAATCACGTCTGGGAAGTGAGGAACTATTTTCAGAACTTTTTAATCAAATGGTGAGTTAGCCTGCGTCATTTGGCGGTAGAGGATTTTTTATTCCGCAAACTCGGACTTTTCGTTGCTCAGAACAGGCAAACCGGTCCGGTGAAATGCACCGGAACAATTGCACGCACATCTACAGTCATAAAATCTTTACCATGAGAGGATTGGGGCAAAGAACTGGCAATCCAGGTGCTTTGAAATGTCTAATCAGGAGACTCTACCAGTGTTGTGCGAATGAGAAATGGATGGATGGATAATTGTCTAGTTGCCTGGAAATGAAGTTCGCTCAAATCCTCCCCAGGGGATTTGAGCGAACCTCGTCCGGTAATTGTTTCTCTCTGGTTTTCTTTTTTTATTTCTGATATACTTCGCTCAAAATCTCTTTCTCTGAGACACACTTGTCTTCTGTTCTGTCAAGAATTCTAATGAATATTCTACTTTCTAATACCAAATGAAACAATAAATACAGGTATACATACGGATGGAGTGAAAGAAAGGTGATAGGAATGAATCAGCAGTGTCATCGTAACATTACTAGGAAATCGGATTGCCTGCAAAAATTTTTCTTCAAACAGACGCATACAAAAGCATGCGCTTCTCGTATGTGTTCATTAATGTGGTTTTGGTGTTCACCTGAAAAAAATCCTGCTGTCCATTTTCTTCATTTCTCAAATATTTCTATAATTTTACTCTTCACACAGTTTGTTAAAGTGTTAGAAATGGAAGCAAGAGAGAGAGAGAGAGAGAGAGAGAGAGAGAGAGAGAGAGAGAGAGAGAGAGAAAGAGTAAACTTAACCAGAGTTAACTAAATTTTGTTCTTTCTTTCGGCTTTATTAATGTATTTTTTCCAGTTGCGTTATTTTTTATTGTACTTAATCTAGAATGAAAGAAATTCAGTCATTTTAGAGTTATTAGTGAGGATGTTAATGAATTGTGGGACAGCAGCTGTACGTGTGTAAGAAGAGAAACAACTGATTATCAATTCAAAAATGTTAACTAACAGAATTGTTTCGTGGGAGGAGTGAGCACTTTTGTGATTTATGTTGTGAATTGAAAGAGAAAACAGGCACATAATAGAAATACAGAGATCACTTAAAGGACCAACAATCTCTCGCACTAAGAAGACTACACAAAAGTAGATAATCAGATGAGATATGAAAGGCAATTTTCATTCCAACAAAAGACAGTCCCCCCCAGTTAAGGCAATTTTAAGCAGTTTTTCCCCATAAAACTGAAGTATTGAAAGAATCGTAATGATAACAGGGATCTAATAACAATGAGTTGCATTCAAAATACTTCTTAACTAGTCGTTGATGAGCAAAAGCTGTATAAGTCAGTCCTACTGAAGGCATTTCATAAAATCTACAAGGAAACAATTTATTCATATCTCGAAAACAGCAACGAATGCTAATTTCTATGGCAGAATTTATAGACAAATGAAAAAACATTCGAGTGGAAGACTTTCAAGACTAAACTTGTTGAAACGTGGCTCGTAATGTAAAGGAAAGAAAAATTAAAGTATTTTGTTAACATTGCTCACAAAGTTTATCGACTGAGTGATGTGAGTTATTAAATTTAAATGAAGTAGAAATTACTTTGAAATTGTAAAACAACCGAGGATTAGCGAATGTTAATTCGTTCCATTCATCATCTCCCGATTTTCTACAGATGTTTGGTAGGTTAAATCTAATCCATAAATACATTCCAAAACAGATTTCATTGCAAAATACGACGTTAATTCTTCTCATCCACTTTATATTTTGCCACTGTATACTTTAGCAACAAATTAAGAGGCAAGGTGAGAATGCCTTATGTTGATTTGGAAGGCTTCCAGCATGATTCTGTATTCGGTGAAGGGATGGGAATGTCCGCTTTGCATTCGGACCTTCAGAGTATATCTGAGGAGGAAAAGAGAAAGTTGTCCTACGATCCCAAGCACACTATAGACCTCAATATAGGAAAAAAGTCAGGTGATAATTTGTTACGTCAATACCCAAATGGCAGGAGGATCCGAAACAAAGTGTTTCAGTGGATTGCTTTCTTGAATATTTTGGCCTATGATTGTTGGCATTAGAGAAATATTTCTGTCAGAATCAGCAGTTGTAACTGGGATCGACTGTAAATGTTATATTATTTTTAGGAGTATAGAAACTATGGACAGGGTAGTACTATTGCTGATATCAAATGAATTATGTCCAATTAAGGTAAAAATGCATGCAAACAATAATTATGATCATTGCTTCATTCCGTTTCTGCCATGAAAGCAATAATGGTAATATGCATCCGTGATTTTGACGGAGGTTAACAGGATATAATATATGATGGGTGTGGCTACAGCATTTAGTACCAAATTTAGACCTGGGGGCTCTTAGTTGCAGGGGAAAAAGAAATCCATCGCAAAATTACCCTGATTGTTACTAAACAAGTAATCAATATGGAGGATTAAGTTATCCAAACATTGAGAGTGGAGAGAACAATCTCATGATTAGGATGAAGGAAAATTTATTACGTTGTTACTAGAGAACGTTGTGAGACAGCATGTGAATGAAGAAGGTGAAAGGTTAAAGTAAAGAATATTACTTCTTTACCGCTAACTGGTGACAGTCATCACGTGGAACTTTATGGGAAGTAGATAATTATGTAAGAATTCCAATTAGAAGAAATTTCATACTGAACCCCAATACTCGAAATTATGATCAACGTAGGTGCTTTTTTGTCCGATGTTGTCTGTTACTGAATGGGAAAAATGTCATCTTTGAAAACTTTCTTAAATAGGCGATAGCTGAATGTATCCCTCGAGTTCGAAGAACAAATAGGGTCAATGTGAAACGAATGTGTAATCTCATTATGCAAGGGATCCATAACATGATACAGAAAGGTCATGCTTTAGCAATTTGCATATATTTTATAGCAATATTACGGCCAAGTTGGAAAACGGGAATGGGTACTCTGTCATAAGGTTGGATTTTACTGAGTCATTTGATAGGATAACACACGAAAGACTGTTGCATAAACTGGAGAATCTAGAATTGGAATATAAACTCCTTACTTGGATCAGGGGACGGTTGGTAGACATATAACAAAAAAGTGGTGTACAGTGATGCAAATCTGTCAGATTTAAGTGACCAGTAGTGTATTCTAAGGTTCATTCCTACAACCGTTGTCGTTCAATCTATTCATTATTGATTAATATCAGAAAGGATCCAGCAGGAGATGTATAAAGTTTGACAATGATGTAAAGATAGGCAGAGCAATCAGGGATGCTTCTAATATCCAGCACTTAGAGAAGAATTTGAAAATGGATATTTTTAGAAATGATAATGGCTATCAGTTGAGAATAGTAAATTTATGTACTTTGGCTTGATGGGTTTTCCAGCAACATATTATGTTAGCGGGGTTATGCTACAAGAAACAGATGACAGAAGGGATCTTGGCGTTATGTTTGATAGGCATTTGAAGCTCATAGATTACTTAGCAAATTACAAATACAACTCAGAGGATAATTGCGATGTTGAAGCGAATCTTGAGATGTAAGGATAAGGAAGTCATTTTGCCTCTTTTTCAGTCCTTGTTAAGACTGCATGTGGAGTACTATGAGGAGACGTGGTATTCTTGGTTCCAAAGGGATGATTAAAGCTGTGGAAAGGGTGCAAGAAAGAATCAGGGTTATATTAGGATTATGAAAGGTATATTATGAGGACTAATTGAGAATATCAATAGATTTAATCAAACATATGCTGAACCTATGTATTGCTATTTATGCTGCTTACACGCATATAAAACATAGAATTTTATTCAAAAAAACTCCAATGTATTTCATCCAACGTAACAAAAAACAATAGATTGCGAGTAGGTGGACTACATCCTCTGGTTAACCAGAAAGCAGAGCTCATTTCATAGAGGTCTGTATAAAAGGTATCGTCTTTTGAAAATGTTCGTTATATGAAAATTGGGAAAGAACAGTGGAATCTATGGGAGTAGAGTTTATTAGCAATCAAAAAAGTGGTAAGATTTCGATTTTTCTCTCACTGAGCAGTGAGTGGGAATGGGTTACAGAGAATGTACGACAAATAGTTTGGTTGATGTATAACATCCTTCTTTGAGTTTTAGTAAACAGTTCCTTCGAAATACATGGTTTTAACCACCAGAAATCTGCTTCTTATATTTCGCTGATTTTCAGTTGTGATACCAAATGAAGATTTAATGATATATATGAAGATTCAACTGGATCCCTTCCCTGCTTTCTTTTTGGTTTATAAGGATATGCAATAAACAAAACCAAACTGCAAAATTTTCAGTAAAGAAAGTGAAGATGAGCTCATTTGGTATCGAAGATGCCTTTACTTGGAAAGGATCTGGTTTAGAATCCGCCAAATGTAAGATGGAAAAAACCTTTATAACAGCTCGGTACACAATAAATAACGGAAAAAACTCACGTAGAAAGATTATTTAATAGTATAATTTTCACCTGTGTGTCACAGGCATCCTCAGTACATTAAGCTCAAAATTAAACACTAACTGACAATTCAAAAAGCGCCACCAAAGAGGCTGGTGTAGAGGTCAATAAATTTCCTAAAAAAAAAAAATAATATAATAAAAAGTTAGGAAAGATTAGCTGATTTGTAAAGTACTATCTCCCATAAAGGGGATAGACGTAAGCAGTCGGATCTGTTTAAGTTAGGAAAATGAAGTAAAGTTTCACATGTTTCTTTATAAAGGGGTTCCATGAGAAACTGACTTTTGTGAAGAACTCTTGTCTTTCTCCAATAAACTCTGTGTCTAGTGAAGATGGCATGTTCAGAAAGTCCAGACTTTTCAGGTTTAAAGTATTCAATATAAGATTGGTGTTCTTCTAGCCGAATAGAGGCAGATCTTCCCGTTTGTCCGAAATAAGATAATCCACAAGAGCACGGAATCTGGTTGACACCTGGATGATTAAGATTTGTACTGAGGATGCCTGTGACACACAGGCGAAAATTATACTAATAAATAATCTTTCTACGTGAGTTGTTTCCGTTATTTATTGTGTACCGATATGTCTACTCACGGTTTACCTCTTTTAAAACTTTATAACAGCTTTTTAACTGAGTGTGAGTTAATCGGTCTCGTACCGAGTGAAAAGGTTTTTTCCTGAAAACTCGGGAGTTTCATCTCGAAAACAAACAACCCCCTGATAAAAGAAATGACGCAGATAATTACATAAAATATATTCCAACCACCTAATAGTAACTGGCCTATCCTACTGAAGCTTTGCGAAATCAAGGATTCGACAACTGCAGGGCCAAAACGATCCCTGAAAGAAGGAAGCTAAAACACGCTTTTTTTAGCTGCCACCTCACATGAATCCTTTTATGTTTACTAAAATTACTAAAATTAAGGGGATATTAAATCCCACATAGTTTTAAAACCGAATAAGAAACTCAAAGATTGGAATCAGAGAGTTTCTTGCCGAATATAGTAAACTATAAAGTATCAGCGATACTAGCGTTAGCCAATGCAAGTGATCCTAGTATGTAGTACAATACCGGACGACTAGTTGCAAAGGTGGGGGAAGTTCAGATCGCTATTCTTAGGTATTTTCCATAATGTAATAACAGCATACATTTCCTAGGAAATGTATGCTGTTATTACATTATGGAGTGAGGTCACTACCCAGACCGGTTTCAGCCTTATGAGTAAGTAAAGCCGTCTCTAAAAATTCGGACGATCCCTAGGCCACTCAATCGTGGGCGAAAGACCGTCCATCTCAGCGTTGGCTCCACTCAGTGATGACCTTCCACCCACACGCCGCCACCGAGCAGAACCGCTCAAATTCCGAAGAAAATCATTCACCGACAAAGCCCCTCAGCGGGCCGTGCCGGAGAACACTTTCCCCGGAGACTCAAATTGCTCCCTTAAGGCAAAAACCCCAAGGGAGCGAACTCATAATAGCCCCCACCGGTTTCAGCCTTATGAGTAAGTAAAGCCGTCTCTAAAAATTCGGACGATCCCTAGGCCACTCAATCGTGGGCGAAAGACCGTCCATCTCAGCGTTGGCTCCACTCAGTGATGGCCTTCCACCCACACGCCACCACCGAGCAGAACCGCTCAAATTCCGAAGAAAATCAATTCACCGACAAAGCCCCTCAGCGGGCCGTGCCGGAGAACACTTCCTCCGGAGACTCAAATTGCTTCCTTAAGGCAAAAACCCCAAGGGAGCGAACTCAAATTGCTCCCTTAAGGCAAAAACCCCAAGGGAGCGAACTCAAATTGCTCCCCTAAGGCATGTTCACAGGCGTTAGGTTGCAACCCCACCATTGGACCTATCCAACAAAATGGCAAAAGGAAACTGAAAGGAGGAGGACCATATAAGGAAAATTCCAACTTGTAACGTAAGAATCATCATATATTCAAAGAGGGACTTAGTTAAGCACTAAAACAAGGCAACATAAAGATATGCGAAAGAATAAGGAAAAGCAAAAAGGTATCAAAGAAACAAATCGCTACACCCTCTGTCCAAAAAGAAACCGAACGTTTCGAAAATAGTGGGGGGGGGGGGGTGGGGGGGGGGGGGGGTGGGGGGGGGGGGGGGTGGGGGGGGGGGGGGGTGGGGGGGGGGGGGGGTGGGGGGGGGGGGGGGTGGGGGGGGGGGGGGGTGGGGGGGGGGGGGGGTGGGGGGGGGGGGGGGTGGGGGGGGGGGGGGGTGGGGGGGGGGGGGGGTGGGGGGGGGGGGGGGTGGGGGGGGGGGGGGGTGGGGGGGGGGGGGGGTGGGGGGGGGGGGGGGTGGGGGGGGGGGGGGGTGGGGGGGGGGGGGGGTGGGGGGGGGGGGGGGTGGGGGGGGGGGGGGGTGGGGGGGGGGGGGGGTGGGGGGGGGGGGGGGTGGGGGGGGGGGGGGGTGGGGGGGGGGGGGGGTGGGGGGGGGGGGGGGTGGGGGGGGGGGGGGGTGGGGGGGGGGGGGGGTGGGGGGGGGGGGGGGTGGGGGGGGGGGGGGGTGGGGGGGGGGGGGGGTGGGGGGGGGGGGGGGTGGGGGGGGGGGGGGGTGGGGGGAAATATTTCAGTTCAAAATATACTAAGAAATATTGTTTATTTTTTAGAATTTTTTATTATATAAAAATATGAGAAATGCGAGATCAATCAGTATTTTGAATCCTTCTGATCCTTTTCCTGATCGACGCGGACGCGTAGATAGACCAAGACACCATCGTACACATATTGTAAATCAATTACGACGTAATAGGGAGTTTAATGTTTATTGTCAAAGTGTCCTATATAGGTCTTTATGCTTGGTTGGTTTTTCAATCCGGTTTGCTTCATTTAAGGAAAGAAAATCTCGAATTTCCAGAGGGAAACCCTCCACTACCGTACGAGACCGGTAACTGCATTTGATTAAAAAATCCTGAAATGGTTCCGTACATTATAGACGGAATGTCAACCGGGTTTATCCATCTAAAGGATTCAATTCCATCGAAAAAAATTCAAACAAGCAATACAAGTACATATAGAGATGGAATGAAAGAAGGTAATAGGAACTAACAGTGTCCTCCTAACATTACTAGCAAATCGGGTTGCCTGCGGAAAGAAAATGTGTTGCACGCCAGAAAGATACACACACACACACACACACACACACACACACACACACACACACACACACACACACACACACACACACACACACACACACACACACACACACACACACACACACACACACACACACACACACACACACACACACACACACACACACACACACACACAAAGGCTTTTGCATCTCATATGTGTTTATTACTGAGGTTTTGAAGTTCAACTCAGCAGTCTCAAGAAAAATCTGTTGCCCATTTTCTTAGTTTATCAAGTATTTCTATAATTTCTGAATTCTAATTTTCAAGCAGTTAGAAAAAGTCTTAAAAAGGAAACTCCGAGAGAGAGAGAGAACTTTCAGACACATGTTGAGTTAACCAGAGTTACAGAAGCACTTTTTTATTTCTAGTTTTTCAACCTCTTTTTTTCTAATTGCTGTTATTATTAATATGAATTAATTTAAAATGAAATACATTCAGTCAATTTACAATTATTAATAAGGATGTTATTGAATAGCTGGAGAGCAGCTAAATGTGTGTAACAAGAGAAGGAACTAATCAACGTATCAAAAATATTAACTGTGAAAATTGTTTCGTGTAAGGAGTGAGTACTTTTGGGATTTATGTTGTGAATTGAAAGCTAAAACACGCAAAGAAAATATGGTGGCAAATGGGATGAAACAGAGTGAGTGGTGTGATTTTAAATCTAAATGAGATATCCCAAGATTATGGTATGATAATATCAACGGAAAAATCCAAAACTATGGCCTTTAAAGGACAAGATTCAGCAAGAACTAAAATAGTAATAGATAACAAGATCTTAGAACAGGTGAATTCATTTAACTACCTAGGATGTATGATCACTTATGAAAATGAAAAAGATATAAACATAAAAATTGCAAAATATTTAAAAATAACAGGTGTAATTAACTTTATATTTAAACCAAACCTAGTTCAAAAACAAACCAGGCTAAAAGTATACAATACATTAGCCCTACCATTCTTATTGTATGGAAGCGAAATCTGGACAATAAAACAAAAAGACAAACAAAGATTAACAACAGCAGAAATGAAGTTTATGAGAAAAACTGCAAAGTATACCCTATTTGATCACAAAAGAAACGAAGATATTATGAAAGAATTAAACCAAGAACCAGTAATAGAAAAAATTAAAAAATATAAACATAAATGGATGGAACACGTTCAAAGAATGAAAACAGAAAGATTACCAAAACAAGCCTTAAATTACAAGCCATTAGGAAAAAGAAAACCAGAACGTCCTCTTAAACGATTCGACGATGACTTCTAAGGCCGGAACAGGCCATACTAGGCCTAAATCCTTGATACGTATGATGATGATTATGATGATGATGGGATGAAATACTGGGATCAATTAAAGAACAATCTCTCGCAATCAGAATACTTCACAAAAGCAGATAACGAGATGAGAAGATATGAAAGACAATTTTCATTCCAACAAAAGGCAGCCCCACAATTAAAGGAATTTTCAAGCATTCCCCAATAAAACCGAAGTACTATAGATTTCGTAAAGAATCCTAATGATAATGCAGATCTGGGGATAATGAGTCGAGTTCAAAATGCTTCTTAGTTAATTGTTGATACTGAAATGTAGTGAAGTCCTGTTGAAGGCATTTCGGTAAAAACATCTCAACCACCGGACGTGCGCACCATAAAATCTACGATGAAACAATTTATTCATTCTTTGAAAACAGTAGAGAATGCTAATTTCCATGGCAGAACTTATAGATAATTGAATAAACATTAAAGTGGAAGACTTTCCCAAACTAAACTTGCTGAAAAATTGGTCCTTAATACCAAGGAAAGCAAAAGAAGTGCATTTTGTTAACATTGCTCACCGATTTTACAGAGTGAGTGGTGTGATGAGAGAAAACTAAATGAAGAAGAAAATGCTTTAGAATCATAAACGCAGCTGTGGATAAGTGAATGAATTATTCGATTGTTAATTCGTACCATTTCTTATCTACTCACCAGAAAGCCGACGATTTTCTACTGATGTTTGGTAACTTTTGATGTTATGGATTAACTTTAATCCATAAATGCATTCTTAAAACAGATTGCAATGCAAAGGACGGCGCTAATTCTTCTCATCAAATTTATATTATTGCCACTGTTAACTTGTTTACTTTAGCAACTAATTGGGATGAACTGTGACAATGTGTGTGTGTGTGTGTGTGTGTAAGTTCACTATGATATGCAAACGTGATGTTGATATGGAAGGCTTTGAGCAATTTTTGTATGTAGTGAAGGGATGGGAATGCACGCCTTGGATTCGGACCTTTTGAGTGTTTCTGAGGAGAGAAAACAGAATGTTAACCAACACGTTCAAGCAAACGCTCGATCTGAGTATAAGAAAAAGCCGGGTGGAATTTATCTGTCTATACCAAAATGCCAGCAGCATTGCAAACAAAGGAGTTGAGTCATTTACTTTATTGGAATACGTCGTGGGCTAAGACTGTTCCCATCAGAGAACCCTTTCTATCAGAGTTTGCTGTTGTAACTGGGATCAACTATAAGGGACGTAGTATTTTTAGGAGTTACAGAAGCGATAGGAGTGGGTAGTACTAATAATGATACCACATGAGTTGAACATAGTTAGTGAAAAACGCACGCAAGCAATAATGATAATCATTACTTAAATGTTTTTTACTATGAAAGCAATAATGATAACATGACCCATGAAACAATGATTTGCAGGCTATATGGTGCGATGTGGAGACTAACAGGATCAAATATATGGCGGTATGTTGACAGAATGCTGGAATTTATGATCAACTTAGGAGAATACTATCTTTAGTCCCATGTTATCAGTTACTGAATGGGAGAAATGCCAGCAATGCATGGGAATCTCTGGAAAAGTGCTTAAATGAGGCAATATATGAATCTATCACTAGAGTCGTAAAACACACAAGACGGTTGTGAAATTGCTGTGCAGTTTTATTATGCAAAACATCCGTAAGACGATAACGTGCAAGGAATATCATGAGAAAAAGTCTAAAAAAATTTGGGTAGGTCAGAAAAGTTAGAAGTAATGTACGAAAAACTAAATCAGCGTAGGGAAAATGAATTGGGATTATGCACGCTAATGGCAAATCTAAAAAAATATTTCGTTATGGTGCCGTAAACGAAAGAAAGAAAGAATGAATGAAGAATGTGGAAAAATAACTTTTCTGAACGTGGATGAGATTCTTGGTTTAGAACATGATGAGATCGTTCTGTTAATGAGTGTTCATTTTGTTCAAATGTATCAACCAAGTGTATGTAACATGGTTCACATTACTATTGTTATATTGTATGAAGGGTTAGAAGTGCATTCCATGAGCTTGAAGAGCGGTTGTATAACCTCAATACGAATTCTGCATTAGAGACACATGAAATATCCGCACGTTTGCTAAAGAAATTTTCAACAGAATTGGTTAAGCCGTTCACATGTTTGCGTAACTTGAGTCTCAGCTCAGGAATGATACCACAGGAATGGAAATAATGTAAGATAGATCCATTGTACAAGGGTGGTGCAAAAACGTATGTGCCTAACTACCGAGCTAACGGTACCTCTGGTGGAGTGGGGAAAATTTTAGAGACGTTGGTAAGAACTCCCATACAGAACTGGATAGAGAGACAAGCTATACTCTGCAAGGAGAAGCATGGGTTTACTAAAGGAAGGTCATGTTTTAGCAATTTGCTCATATTTTATAACAATGTTACGGCAAGTTGGATAAAGAGAATGGAGACAACATGATAATGTTGGATTTTTTTAAGGCATTTGATAGGATACCACATGAAAGGCTGCTGCATAACATGGAGAATATGGGTATGAAGTATAAACCATGACTTAGATAAACGGCTAGTTAAGAGACAGATATCAAAATGTGGTATATATGGTGGATGTGAATCTGCCAGATTTAGGTTGACCAGTAATGTATGAATAATATTAGGAAGTATCTAACAGAAGATGTGCAATTGCTTGGTGATCATGTAAAGATAGGAAAAATAATCAGGGTTATTACTGTTATCGAGCACTTACAGAATGATTTGAAAAGGCCGGTTTGTTTAGGAAATGATAATGGCTGTCATCTGAATGTTAATAAATGTAACGTTATTCACTTTAACAGGATGAAATATCCAAAGTCATATTATATTAGCGGGATTATGATACAAAAAACAGATGACACAAGGCTTGGCGTTATGGTGGATAGGAATTTGAAGTTCAAAGAAAAATTAACGAAAATTGCAAATACAACTCACAGGATAATTGCGATTCTGAAGGAAATCTTGAGATATAAGGATAAGGCAGTCATTTTGCCGTTTTTAAAAGCTCTTGATAAACTTACACCTGGACTGCTTACGCAAATTTAGTGTCGTGTGTTCGAAGGGAATTCAAAACTGTGGAAAGGGCAAAGAGTTACAGTGATTATGAGAACAGACTGAGAGTATGAATAGTTTTAATTGATCTTGTGTACTAAACCTATATATGGATACTTGTAAGGCTTACAAATGTTAACAAACTTATAATTTTATTTAAAATTTTCTAAATATTTCATCCAACGTAACAAACCACAATGGAATATGTGGGCTACACATACAACCTGGTTAACAGGAAACGGAAGGGTGGTATCATAGGGTGATCTAGAAACTTCTGAATGAGTTTTAACGGATATCGTCTCGTGAAAGTTTTCGTTATATGGAAGTTGGTAGAGACGGGGGCATCCATGGCAGTTGAGTTTCTTTGAGATTAAGAAAATGGGTGAGAGCTAGGTTCCACTCATTTACTGACAGAGCAGTAAATGATTGGAACACTCATTTACTTCTGTGTCAGAGATAAACCTAGATCCTAGATATACCGATTGAAGTGGTGAAGGCGTCCATGGGATTGGACGCCTTTAAAAGAAGTTACGATAACTGGTTTGGGTAATACATAATATCCCTCAATGAGTTTCAGTAAACAGGTCTTTCGAAATGCATGGCGGCTCAAAAACACTCATAAATCCACTTCTTAATTCCCGCTGAGTTTCTATTTTGTAAAAGGTGAAGAAGATTTAAGAATAGATATGGTGATTCAACTGCATTCCCCTTCCCACCTTTCTTGTTAGTCGAAAATAATATGTATAAAGAAGACAAACTGAATGACATTTGAATAAACATGAAACTGAGTTTATTGGGTATCGAAGAGGCCTTTAATTGGAACAATTTGGGTTCGAATACTCCCATGTAAGATGAGAAAAACCTTTACAAGGGCATTTTAACTGAACTTGGGTTATTCGGTCTCTGACCACCAGATTGCTCACTTTTTCTTCCTGGAAATTCTGGGTTTTCATCTCGAAAAACAAACAACCTCCCGATGGAAGAAGACCCAAATAATTACACAAAATACATACCAACCACCAAAGAGTAACTGTCTCAGCCCACTGAAGCCTTCCTAAGCCATGGATTTGAAAATCTAGTGTCCTAGTTCGTAGGTCCCAGAAAGAACGAAATGTTAAATCCCGAATTTTAAACTGCACCTCATATGTTATGAACAAAGTCGCACTTCTGAAAAGTGCGAGTCTCTTTTAAAACTTCAATTCAAATCCTTTTATTTTTGTTGTTTAATATAAAAACAGGTAATAAGAAAAGAACATAACAAATGTAATGTCCTTTAAAAAATCTCTGCACAGAAATGATTTTCAACACACGCAACACTGGCACTAAATTTTAAGAAAAAATCTTTTTACCTAACAAACGAATCAAAAGCATGTTTGTCTTAATGTAGAGAAGAGCATTTTGAAGAAGAATAAGAAAGTCAATTCCTAAACAGTCACAACGAATACAAATTCCGTCATCGTAGACACTGCTATTGATAGCGCTACGTGTATTCAGTGTGTTCCTACCGCGCGGTTAGCCAAGTGGCTGTGCGCTTCGCAACCATATGACTGGGGAAGGGGTGTCGCAGATTCGATTCCCATCGAAGACATGAGGAATTTGAGGATCTTCCTCAGCCATAGCCAAGTTACCTGGTCTTGGGCGCGGGCAGTAGGGTTTTTTCCACCAGTCATCTGGCGTTTTTCATCCCGCAAGCAGGCAAAAGGGCCCAATGAACACACACGGATTTACAGCCGTGTGTGTTCATTGACCCACCATGAGGAAGCTCAACTCGCCCCAATAGGGAAGGGGGAGAAAAATGGAGGAAACTCCATACGAATAAATAAATAAATAAATAAAAGTGTATTCTTACAGTTGATGAAATTAATGAAGAATCAAAGAAAAATAAGCTACTATCTTCCTCTTACTAACAGTATCATTTGCAAAGTAGAGAAATTCATTGCTTATAACCAGGCAGAGATAAATAGAAGATGTGGAATCGTATTATGAAATTTGCTTCGAATCGTCGTGGAATAGGCCTACTGGGGATACCACGTTAAAAAAAGCGCGCCCAATACTCTACCTTAACGGTGGTGTGGAAAAGAGTAATAACTGTGCCTTTGTTGCTTATGGCTACTAAAACTGCAATGTCAAAAAAAAAAAAAAAAACGTTTCAGGACTACGACTGACAATCAGCTTGAAACATTTGAGTGCTGAAATAACAATGAAATTAAGATGACGCTGTTTTTCGATGCCTAGGTCTAATCGGAAATTTCGTTTTCGAAGCTACGTAGCTACGAAGCGATTAACGGTATTGTCTCGAATAGCTGAGAAATTGTTTTACTAAATATGATGATAATATCTCGTTTTTCTCAAAAGTCCTTTTCCCCCCAGAGACTTCTGTTCTTGTAGGAAAATCTCTCCATAAATCAATCCCAAGCATAATATGATAATAATCTACTTTAATTGTACAGGTTGCATAGCGCTACGTTCGATTGCGAACAAAGGATGGAAGAAAGGAGATTGCCGAAGAAAAGGACTACCTATTCTCCATATCAACATCAGGATCATTGAAAAGTAATCAATGAACCCTGCAAGCTTATCGAAATGAAGATGGAGACAAAATAGATATTTTCGTAGTAACCGAAGTATCGACAACAAACGAAGAGGAAACCAATTACCAAATCCCAAACTTTTAACAGAACAAACATTGCAAACAAACAAAACTAAACGAGGCGATGGAATAATAATATTTAGCAAACAAAAATTAGAAGTAGCGAAATAAAATATAAATTGGAATATGCGGAAAATATATGCATCGAAGTAAAAAAATTCCAAAGAAGACATCTTGATGTTATATGCTGTCGACAAACCACCCGATTTAAACACCATACAATTTTTTGATGAATTAAAGAGATGGCTTTCTACCTCATAAGAAGGTGCCTGAGAAGTCGTATCGTTTTTATTTCGTCTAACATTTCGACTTTACCCTGAACAATCGTTTCAACTGTTCAGGAAACGTCAGGTCAACTGTTCCTGAGAGTTACGTCAGATAATTGGCTACTGCTTGATAATTGTCTAACTGAACGACTGATTCAAAAATATTGAATCAACGTTTTGTGTGTGTGTCTGCATTTGTAAGTTGGATAATTCTTCTCTAAACGTGGGGCATTTTGGCAAGCCACTTCAGGATCCAATCGCCTAAAGACATTCACATTCTTCCACGATGTACTCCAACCTACAGTCTGTGAGTTGGATGCAGACAAGCACACTAAATCACTCTGATAATAATTAATTGGGGCATCTTCATCTACATTGAAATTCTCCATGCATATTCCCAATTGTAATCCTGGTTTCTGAAATGTATTTTATTGAAACGGCGAATAACAGGAAATACAGAATAAACGCATGCATTTATTCTGCCATCCACACACTAGCTTCCGGAATGCCGTATTCACTGCCGTAGGATTATTTTTTAAATATCCATGGAAGACAGGTTCATCAAGGCTAATAATGCGAGTGAGAGAAAGAAAGACTGTTAGTACCGAGGATCCTCATCTCTGGTTAACTTCATTAAGATAACCTAATAATGGATTATCTTAATCAGAAGTTCGGTGAATCCACAGCCTTAAATGTTTACGTCAAAACGGTAAATAAAAATGCCGAGTGTCCAATGGATTGGGCTCGATTAGTTTTTATTTATGGCCGAAGCAAGGGCCATAATTCCAACTAATCGAGTTCATCCATGCTCCGTAACGATCTGATATCGACGGATCTCATACAGGAATTAGGTAAAAAGAACACACGCAGTTTACAGATAAAATAATACTAGTGGTGGTGGAGGTCGTAAGCAGTGGATGGCGTAGTTTGTTGAGGGTAGTAGGATCGCTGTGTGTAGTTGAGTATTAAGTGGGGAGACAGTCAGTTGTAAATGCCCAGTACTTATGTGTTCTTCCACATAAGTCTTTAGAAGTGTCATGTGGTAGTAATAACAGTAATAGTAATCGAATTTATTACAGTAACATTTATGCACTATATTTGTTTAGGTGTTTTGATATCTCTTGTTAATTAAACAGTATTTCTAAGTAATATATTATTCAATCTCTGCGAACTCGAACAGTACCATCCTTGGGGTTTGACAAGTGCGAAGTATTACCCTTCTCGTCGGGAGGAGAGCCAACGTGCACTCTATTTCTTCTTATCAGGTGTAGCACCCCCTGATAGGTTTTCTTGCTCCCTATCTACGCCGTTCATACCAGTCATAGAACGCGTGCAGCTATAAATAAATCTTTAACTAACGAAATTCATGACAGCTCGTTTCCGCCTTTGACCATAACACTTCCTTCATTTTCGTATTTAGAGTGTGGAAAATTTGTAGCATTGCGCGTATCTCCTTCTTTGGTAAATTCGATGAGTGAAACGGCAACCTTCAGCGTCTTCTGTTGCCAATTTCTCTTGGAAATATATTTGATAAAAAGTCATCCGGCATCGTTATCGTTCCACCTGTGAACTTAACAGTTGTTTTCGAATTGTGCCAAAAGGGCTGACCTGAATGCAGCCAACAGAATAAAAGGCTGCGCTAAGCGAATTGTGTTTCAAGGAAGCTCTTTTCGTGAAGGAATAAAGTAGCAAACTTCGATGTCTTGTAATATCTCAAATACATCGTCTAGAGGATTTCACGCGAGGAAAAATTATTGAAAAAATTGAAGAAGGCGGCAGAATTACTAATATTGCCAGAGAGTTTGAAATCGTAAATAACGTTCTATCCTAGCTCTGGGGAGCGTTTCAAAGAGAATATTGCAGACGTTCGCTCTACCACGGAGTATGAAGACAGATTTTTTGTTGTAACAATTTATTCATAGAAGTTACAGCATTTCTTGTGTATATCCTGAAGTACTTGTATTCTTGTATATGAGCACATCAGAGTTCTAGCAATGATATACAGTGATAATGTATACTACAGTGGAACTATTCTTATTCCGGCCACCACACTCGGTACAACACTACTTAAAAGGACTGGCTTAAAAGGGCGAAGCAAGAATGCTTTTCATATTCCCCGTTATCTGTAGAGGACAAAGAAGGGATAAGGTGTTATTGAGCTATTAAATCTCTGATCATGGCAGGAGGGTAACAGCAATAGCTGAGCCTCAGTTAGAACTTCATTGGGTACAGCATTGCTATCCGTTACCCTCCCAGGGTACCCATTTCAGTCGCCTCGTACCACATGCATAGGAGCTACATTGGGGCTATTCTTATTCCTGCCACCACAAGCTGAGAAGTTAAAATCCTTATAGTATTTATAAGGGCTTAAAGGGACGAAGCAAGAATGCTTTTTATCAGCCCCGTTATCTGTAGAGGACAGTGTAGGGATAAGATGTTATTAAGCTATAAAAGCTGTGATCATGGCAGGAGGGTAACAGCAACAGCTGTGCTTCAGTTAGGACTTCATTGGCTACAGCATTGCCATCCATTACCCTCCAAGGGTATTAATCACCGCATCTCACGGTCGATTCTCCCTCCCTTCCTCCAAAAATTTAAAATCTTATTTTTCTTATAAGAACTGGGCGATGGACTGAGTCCTTGACGCTTTATCCAGTCATCTGAATCAAGAAAATCTGTGTGGATGGGGTCTGTTATTGAGCTAAAGCGCACTAGTCATGGCTGGGTAACGGCAATAGCCGAGCCTCAGTTAAAACTTCATTGGCTACAGTATTCCCATCCACTAGCCTGGAAGTCCTAAAAAGGACTCAATATCACATCCTCGTCACGCAGAAGTTAAAATAGTCCTTATAAGGACTGGCTTAAAGGGGCGAAGGAAGAATGCTTTTCATCTTCTCCATTATCTGTAGACGACAATGTTGGGATAAGGTGTTATTGAGCTATTAATGCTCTGATCGTGGCAGGAGGGTAACAGCAATTGCTGTGCTTCAGTTAGGACTTCATTGGCTACAGCATTGCCATCCATTACCCTCCAAGGTTATTAATCACCGCATCTGACGGTCGATTCTCCCTCCCTTCCTCCTAGAAGTTAAAATCTTATAGCTTATAAGAACTGGGCGATGGACTGAGTCCTTGACTCTTTATCCCGTCATCTGAATGAAGAAAATCTGTGTGGATGGGGCGTTATTGAGCTAAAGAGCCCTGGTCATGCCTGGGTAACGGCAATAGCTGAGCCTCAGTTAAAACTTCATTGGCTACAGCATTCCCATCCGCAACCCTGGAAGTCCTAAAAAGTACTCTAGATCACCTCCTCGTCATCCAAAAGTTAAACTAAATATTTGATTGGTTCTTTTAGTTTTAAATATTTTTATTTCGAAAAGTATTACACCTTTAATATATAATTTTATAATAGAAATCGACCACGAATTAGGCTTATTGATTTAGAAACGAGAAATTAATTATTTAACTGAGATTGTGTATAGCCTAATACTTATTTCAGATATCCGTGTGAAAAACGAATATATATACTTGTCTGTTTGCTTACTTGGGAAAAAGGATTAAAACCTAGCTTATAAAATTGCTTGGTATCTTTAACATTGTATATGCCCCAGGCAAAAAACTTTCCACGTAATACTCTTATCCTGAGATTTTTATGTAATAAGGTCAAAGCACCTTGTGGCAACTTGTTTAGGCAAAATTTATAAGCTCTGTATTAATTTAATCTTGGCATCGACCGTGAGATGCGGCGATTAATACCCTTGGAGGGTAATGGATGGCAATGCTGTAGCGAATGAAGTTCTAACTGAGGCTCGGCTATTGCTGTTACCCTCCTGCCATGATCGGAGCTTTAATAGCTCAATAGCACCTTATCACTATACCGTTCTTTATAGATAACGGGGAGGATGAAAAGCATTCTAGTTTCGTCCCTTTAAGCCAGTCCTTATAAGGACTTCGAACCTTGGGTTTCAAATAGGTTAATTGACCGTGAGATGCAGTGATTAATACCCTTGGAAGCTAATGGATAGCAATGCTCTAGCCAATGAAACTCTAACTGAGGCTCAGCTATTGCTGTTACTCTCCTGTCATGATCAGAGCTTTAATAGCTCAAAAACAGCCTATTTCCTACACTGTCCTCTACAGATAACGGGAAGATCAAAAGCATTCTTGCTTCGCCCCTTTAAGCCAGTCCTTATAAGGATAACCTTGCCATTTTTTAGGTCTGACTCCCACTGACGAGACCTCAATAAAGGTCGAAACCGGTGGGGCTCTCGCTCTGATTTGAGAGGCTCTGCTTGAGGGTAGTTTTTTTTTTTTTTTTTTTGCCTATCTCTGAGTTTGGCCACCGCTGAGATTGTGGTGGGGATACCCTGCCACTGATTAGAGCCAATGCTGAGAAGTTTTTCTCGGTGAAAGCGTGAGCCTGTCACTGAGTGGAACAACACTGAGTTGGGTGATCTTTCGGGATGGTCTTATTTTTAGAGTCCGCATCACCTATACATAGGTCGAAACCGGTCTGGGTAGTGACCATTACCTTTAGTGCGTGGCATCATACATCTCCGCAAGGGAATGTGCTTTGCATTATGGGAAAATACCAAGAAAAGTGATCGGAGCTTACCCCACCTTTGGAACGATTTGCCTCAGACTTTCTGGTGAGTGCCATCACGTAACCGCTTTACGCGCGATTCGAAAATTTGAGTATACAGATTGCTACAAGCTGGTTCATCTGAATTTGCGGCTGTGATCTTCAGAAGTAGAGTTCGTTCTTAGGTTCTGGACATGCGTAGATAAATATTTAGAAACTTTATATGTGGAACAGCCGATGCAACCTCTACTGGTCTTAGTGGCACACTTAATTTAACAATCTTAGGAAGTCCATATAATCTAGCTGAATGAGCATGAAAAGTGTTCGTAGTTTTTTCTTTTATTTTTTTTCCCAGCTGCAGATAATATACATCCGTTTATTGACTTTGAAGTCGGATCAGATGAGAGGGGGGGGGATACGTAGAAAAATCACGAAGTATTAAGGAAATCTTTCTAAAATATTATTTCTTATCTTGTATGACTTCTCCTTTGTCTTTGTCTACCCGAGTAAAGATATACTTATTATTCATTTTTAGAGAATTAAGTGCTGTAAATGCTGATGGATTTCGGTTTGAAATTACTTTGTTATCAGTCTCAGTAGGAAATGAACGTAAGCATCTGTCTATCAGATGAGAAAGGTCTACAATAGGTAACTTGCTTGAAAAGACGGCATATTCATGATGACCTTTGACTAAAACTGCGATTTCTTCCTGAATAGCAGATCCATCATAATCCCCTTTCTTTCCTACAAGAGCGTTTTCAACTCTACTCTTAACTCTCTTTTACAGAAATTTAATTTAACCGCTGTATCAGTCATTCTAATGACATCGCAGACAACAACGTTGAAATTAGTAATACAAATATCGGCACGTCCTCTTACTCAATCCAATTTATCTTATGGTCATCCTGTTCACGGGAAATATTATTAGGTGATCTTTATAGAATTTCCTGAGTTATATATTATTGTATTACTTAAACATTTTTATTTATTTATTTTTATAATTGTGAGTTTTACAGACCTTTGGTTATCCAAAGTAGTGCTTCATGAAAATGATTCTTTAACGAAAACTTCACTACCGAAAAGTAAATCAGGATTCTTACCCTTAAATTGATAGGTAAACACTTGCATAATAATTTTCTCGTGTGCTGATGGTAGGATAAGACAGCATATTATATTTTATACAGTGTTTGTTAAAGATGCTCAAAGAAATAAAAGAAAAGAAACGAAATTTCATTGCAGTGAAACACAAACTTTGAAGGTAAAAGCATCAACTTATGTTTCATAGTGGCTCCTACAAAAAAGCAAGTTAATCAACTGAGTTTTATATTCATCATTTCTTGGTAGTGCAAGATTGACAGATTTTGAGATAAAAATGGATGTCTTGCCCATCAAAACTTGTACAAGGCAGTGCAAGTTTTGATCTTCAACCTCTATTTGAGAACAGAACAAGCGACGATAAGATGTGTATTCCGGAATCAAAGACAATCGAAGTTAACGGTAAGTTGGTGAGTCCAAGAATATCTCTGTGTTCAATGCTACAAATGGATATCATTCGTGAAGCGTGTTTCCTAAAAGTAAATTTCCCAATGGTCACTCTCGAAGAGTGATTTCGAATACCGCAGTAATTTGGGTTTGTTTCGATTCATCTTTCCTGTTATCAGTATATGGTATATAAAATCGGTAATCCAAGAGAGAAATCTTGATTTGTTAAGTTGATTGTTTAACAATCGCAAGCATTAATGATTAAGAAGAAATAACCATGAACCCTTTTATAGGAAGGTACGGCACCACCTCAATTCCCCCCCCCCCTAAATTTTTTCCGGGATTGGGACCGGCACTGTTGATGAATCAGTCCGATGGTTGGGTCTTAGGTATTCCTGGCTCTAATACATGTGTGTTGACGGCACCGGTTTGCCTGCTTACGGGATGAAAAACTCCAGATAAACTGGTGGAAATAACCCTGCTGTCCACGCCCAAGACAAGCTAAGTTGGTTATGGCTGAGAAAGCTCCTCACGTCGTCGACGGGAATCGAACCTAGGACAATCCTTGCCGAGGTATATATGGTTGCGAAACGGACAACCACTAGGCTAACCGCGGGAAGAATGTTGATCTTAAATGAAAAGACGTCAAAGCTCTCTTTAGATATTGGAGTTCACAGAGGATATGAAATAAGCAGTGACCGCTTTCTCGTTAAAATAAACTTAATATTACCATGAAAATGGCCTCAAATAACAAGAACAGAAAGAAAATTAAAAACATTTGTTTATAAAAGTAGATTACTAAATGACATAAATATCCAAAGGCTATATGAACAAAGAATTAACCAATATTTAGATAAAATCAAACGAAATGAAGAAGAAGAAATAGAAATAGAATGTAATACGATACTAAATAGAGTAGCAAATGAATGCTTAGTAAAGATCAAAAAATTTCAATAAAAATAAAAAAAAACTGAAGATATGGGACGATATAATCAAAGAAATAATCAATGAAAAAAAGAAGCATATCATAAATGGTTAAGCAGTAAAAGATTAGAAGATGAAATCGAATATAAAAGTATAATGGCAATAGCTAAAAGAGAAGTCAGAAAACGACATAGAGAATCAAAGAAAACATTTGTTTCTAATATAGAATATGACTTGTATAAAATAATACCCAATGTATATAAGATTTTGAATCATTTAAGTATAGAAACTAAAGAAAGCACAAAAGTAAACATCGAATTGAAATTAGAAGGATTTCTAAATTTCTATGCAGAATTGTGGACAGATAACTATTTTAAAAAATATAACTGGTAAACCTTTAATAAAATGAAAAAGAAATAACTAAAGAAGAATTAGAAATCAACCAGAAAGAAACAAGAAATGGAAAATCTCCTGGAGAAGATACGTCTGGTTCAGAATTATATAAATATGCAGGAATACGGTTCAAAGAAATACTTATTTTTAAATGAAATCTGTTCAACAAGAAAACCACCATGGAAAAAAAAACAGTGATCTCAATTGTTAAAATAGGTAGTAGAGATGACCCTAAAAGTTATGGAGGTATAAGTAGTCTAAATGCCTGTTATAAAATATATAGCAGAAGTTTTAATAACAATTAATAAAATATTATGAAGGCTTTATTTTAGAATTACAAAACGGATTTAGAAATGAACGATCATGTATATACCAGGGCTTTTGCCTAAAATTAATAATAAATAAAAGAAGAAATACAATTTAGAAACACTAATTGCATTTCTTGACTTTGAAGAGACATTTGATAAAGTGAAAAGAAGTATTTATTTAACATATTAAAAGAAAGACAAATACCAAATTATATTCTAAACACAATCACACGTATATATGAAAATAGTCAAATAAATAAGATTAAATCATAACCTATCATATACGAGAGAGATAAACCAAGGAGTCCGACAGGGATGTCCGTTTCAGCACACCTTTTTAATATTTATCTGAATGAAATAATATTAAAATGGCATAAAAATTTCTATCAAGGTATTAAACTTTCTCCTACTGTGAACTGGAACCCTCTCCTTTTTGCCGATGACCAAATAATAATTACAAATTCTGAAGATAACTTACAAGATATTTTATTTTACAAGAAAGATATTTTAAATTTAAATGAAACTATGGAATGATAATATCAACAGAAAAATAAAAACGGTGGCCTTTAAAGGACAAGCTCCAATAAGAACTAAATTGGTAAGAGATAACAAGTTTTTAGAACAGAAGAATTCATTTCACTACCTGCGATGTGTGATTGCATATAAAAATGAAAAAGATATAAACCTAAAAATTGCGAAATATTAAAAAATAAGAAGTGTAATTAGTTCTCTATTTAGACATAATCTAGTTCAAATATAAACCAGATTAAACGTATACAATACATTAGCCCTACCAGTCCTATTGTATGGAAATGAAATCTGGACAATAAAACAAAACGACAAAAAAAGATTAATAACAGCTGAAGTGAAGTTTATGAGAAAAACTGCAAAATATACTGTATTCGATCACAAAAGAGTGAAGAAATTATGAATGGTTTTTTAACCAGGAGTCAGTAATAGAACAAAATTAGAAAATATAAAGAAAAATGGAGGGACACGTTGAAAGAATGAAAAGAGAAAGATTAACAAATTGAGCTTTAAATTACAAATCATTAAGGGAAAAAAAAAACAGGACGTCCTCAAAAGAGATTCGCCAATGACCGCTAAGGCTGGAACGAGCCACTTTGGGTCTAAATCCTTGAAAAGCATGATGATGATGATGACGATGAGAAGAACTTATAAGACTACAACATTATTCGTGTACTCTGATGAGCAAAATTCATTCCAGAACTTAATAATGTATGACAGGAAACAAACTAACCAATTGAAAAAGCCACATGACAGATCGTAAGATGGGAATTAATACGAGTAAACCTTAGCGATAAACAAATAAAATGCCTTAAATATCTCAGAACCGCTTGTGTTTTCTGAAATAATTCCATGGCATTTCCTATTGCCAATCTCATCCAAAAGGTAATACTTTGAAACAGTTCCCCTGGCGATCAGTAGTGGTCAATACACTAAACCGCACAATCCAAGCACATCGCTGCCTCCTAACCATTCACCCAAATTTCGAATCCTCCACTTCTTCCAAATGACATGCATTTACCAATGATGCTAACTGTCCTGTTACGGACACACAGAATGATCACTCGAGAAACGTATTTCTCGACATCGGCACCATATCCGACTTGTGAAATCTCAAAAATCATGCCTGACAGAACATGGAATTTAAAACCTTTCATACACGAAATAACATAAAAGTATTACTTTACAAATATACACTTTACCCAAAGGAAGTGTTGAAGGGCTACTTCATCGACAGAACCTTAATCGTAATCATTGCCTTTCCCTCTCTAAGTTGGGAAAATTTTATCCTCAACTGTATTAAACAGTCTGTATTTTATATTCATTTTAATTTATTTATATAACCAGCAAAGGACTACGTTTAAAGAGGGTTAGTGATTTAACTCATGCTTCTAATGTTACCTTTGTTCAAATCCTTCCGTGCTGATCTATCAATACGCTGACGATATCTCGCGATGAGTAGGAGAAAATATTTGCTCAATAAATAACTTTTACTGTGGTATACTTCCCACTTTATAATTACGGAAACTGGAAAGAATGAAACATTTCGTCTCCCTTTTGTTGAAAAACAAATCCAAACGCTAAAGAATTCTTTCTTCGCTTAATTTTTTCTTCTTCTTCTTCTTCTATTTTTTTTTTTGTACATTTCGATATTACTCAAACGAATGTATAATGAAACTCGGCAAACAACTTACGCGACTAGTGCTTGAAACGCACCGGTTTATATCGAAATATCGATCCTTAATCCTTAAAAGGACTCGCTAGATGGGCGAAGCAAGAATGCTTTTCATATTCCCCGTTGTCTGAGTAGGAGAATGTAAGGATAGGCTGTTATTGAACTATAAAGCTCTGATCATGCCAGGAAGGTAAGAGCAATAGCCGAGCCTCAGTTAGAACGTCATTAGCTACAGCATTGCCATTACCCTCTCAGGATACCCATTTTAGTCGCCTTGTACGACGTGCATGAGCTACACTGGGGCTATTCTTATGCTGGCCACCACACGGGAATCGAATTAGGTAAATTAATTTTCACCTTTTATTACACTAATATTTCTTATATAAAAGGTATATTAAATCATCAACAAACGTTTCAAAAACTTTTCAGTTTTCCCCAAAAACAAAAGTTTATTTTTTCAGAAATAATTAAGGTTACTTTCTGCTATTTAAATAATTTTTCAGTTAATAGATCAGTATATATATATATATATATATATATATATATATATAATAAATTTTTTATCTTGGGGATATTGTATATTAGGATAACCAAGTTATTTTATACATTTGGTTATTTTTACTCCTAATTCCAAGTATGCAAACAATTAACTTTGCGCCTGAAACAAAGTTCAAGTATAAAGATGGTACAACACCAGGGCAACTCATTGTAAAGGTTGGTAAAGATCTGATCACTATTCTTAGTATTTTCCCATAATGTAAAGTACATCTCACTAGAAGATGTTTACGGCAATGCATTATGGGTGGGGTGACTACCCAGACAGGTTTCAACCTTTTTTGAGGTCTCCTCAGTGAGTAACAAGACCCTAAATACCAAGGTTATAGTAATATGGAACCTTATCCACTTTACCTATAGCAGTTGCAACATCTGATCACTATTCTTAGTATTTACTAAGAATAGAGATCAGAGCTTTACCCACCTTTAAAATGAGTTGCCCTGATGTTGTACCATCTTTAGACTTGAACCTTGTTTCAGGCGCAAACTTAATTGTTTGCATACTTAGGATTAGGAGTTAAAATAACCATGTTTATAAAATAACTTGGTAATCCTAATATACAATATCACCAAGGTAAAAAATTTATTATATCTATATTTTCTCCAGAGATTTTTATTAATTTTAAAAACACCTTGTTGTAACTTCTATAGGTAAAGTTAATAAGGATCCGTATTATTATAACCTTGGTATTGGAGGGAATCGATAAATCGACCGTGAGATGCGGTGATTGATTTCATATGAGATGCCCATATAGGGTAACGGATGGCAATGCTGAACCAATGAAGTTTAACTGAGGTTCGGCTGTTGCTGTTATCCTGGGTTAATGAGTTCGCTCTCTTAGGTTTTGCCCTAAGGGAGCACTTTGAGTCTCCGGGGAAAGTGTTCTCCGGCACGGCCCGCTGAGGGGTACTTGCCGGTGAATTATTTTCCTCGGAATATGAGCGGTTCTGCTCAGTGGTTGGGGAGCCCGTCACTGAGTGGAACCAACGCTGAGATTAGGACGGTCTTTCGCCCACTATGGAGTGGCCTAGAGATCGTCCGTATTTTTGAGATTTCACCTTTACTTACATAGTCGGTGATCGATTTTATATGAGATGCCCATATAGGGTAACGGATGGCAATGCTGAACCAATGAAGTTTAACTGAGGTTCGGCTGTTGCTGTTATCCTGGGTAAATGAGTTCGCTCTCTTAGGTTTTGCCCTAAGGGAGCACTTTGAGTCTCCGGGGAAAGTGTTTTCCGGCACGGCCCGCTGAGGGGTACTTGTCGGTGAATTATTTTCCTCGGAATATGAGTGGTTCTGCTCGGTAATCGAGTTTCACTGAGTAGAACCAACGCTGAGATTTGGACGGTCTTTCGCCCACGAATGAGTGGCCTAGAGATCGTCCGATATTTTTGAGATATCACCTTTACTTACACATTCGGTGATTGATTTTATTATGAGATGCCCATACATATAGGGTAACGGATGGCAATGCTGAACCAATGAAGTTTAACTGAGGTTCGGCTGTTGTTGTTATCCTGGGTTAATGAGTTCGCTCTCTTAAGTTTTGCCGTAAGGGAGCAATTGAGTTACCGGGGAAAGTGTTCTCCGGCACGGCCAGCTGAGGGATACTTGCCGGTGAATTATTTTCTTCGGAATGAGCGGTTCTGCTCGGTACTCGAGTTTCACTGAGTAGAACCAACGCTGAGATTTGGACGGTCTTTCGCCCACGAATGAGTGGGCTAGAGATCGTCCGATATTTTTGAGATATCACCTTTACTTACACATACGGTGATTGATTTTATATGAGATGTCCATACATATATAGGATAACGGATGGCAATGCTGAACCAATGAAGTTTAACTGAGGTCGGCTGTTGCTGTTATCCTGGGTTAATGAGTTCGCTCTCTTAGGTTTTGCCCTAAGGGAGCACTTTGAGTCTCCGGGGAGGGTGTTCTCCGGCACGGCCCGCTGAGGGGTACTTCCGGTGAATTATTTTCCTCGGAATATGAGCGGTTCTGCTCAGTGGTCGGGGAGCCCGTCACTGAGTGGAACCAACGCTGAGTTTAGGACGGTCTTTCGCCCACTATGGAGTGGCCTAGAGATCGTCCGTATTTTTGAGATTTCACCTTTACTTACATAGTCGGTGATTGATTTTATATGAGATGCCCATATAGGGTAACGGATGGCAATGCTGAACCAATGAAGTATAACTGAGGTTGGCTGTTGCTGTTATCCTGGGTTAATGAGTTTGCTCTCTTAGGGTTTGCCCTAAGGGAGCACTTTGGGTCTCCGGGAGGAGTGTTCTCCGGCACGGCCCGCTGAGGGGTACTTGCCGGTGAATTATTTTCCTCGGAATATGAGCGGTTCTGCTCAGTGGTCGGGGAGCCCGTCACTGAGTGGAACCAACGCTGAGATTAGGACGGTCTTTCGCCCACTATGGAGTGGCCTAGAGATCGTCAATATTTTTGAGATTTCACCTTTACTTACATAGTCGGTGATTGATTCATTAATGCCCTTGTGGGTAACTGATGGCAACAATGCAGTGCTGTACCAATGAAGTTTAACTGAGGTTCGGCTGTTGCTGTTACCCCCTTGGGCGGCGAGTTTTTGAGTTCGCTCTCTTAAGGTTTTTGCCTTAACGGAGCACTTTGAGCCTCCGGGGAAGGTGTTCTCCGGCACGGCCCGCTGAGGGGCTTTGTCGGTGAATTATTTTCCTCGGAATTTGAGCGGTTCTGCTCAGTGGTCGGGGAGCCCGTAACGGAGTGGAACCAACGCAGAGATTAGGACGGTCTTTCGCCCACTATGGAGTGGCCTAGAGATCGTCCGTATTTTTGACATTTCACCTTTACTTACATAGTCGGTGATTGATTCATTAATGCCCTTGAAGGTAATGGATGGCAACAATGCAATGCTGTACCAATGAAGTTTAACTGAGGTTCAGCTGTTGCTGTTACCCCCTTGGGCGATGAGTTTTTGAGTTCGTTCTCTTGGGGTTTTTGCCTTAAGGGAGCACTTTGAGTCTCCGGGGAAGGTGTTCTCCGGCACGGCCCGCTGAGAGGGTTTGCCAGTGAATTATTTTCTTCGGAATTTGAGCGGATCTGCTCAGTGGTTGGGGAGCCCGTCACTGAGTGGAACTAACGCTGAGATTAGGACGGTCTTTCGCCCACTATGGAGTGGCCTAGAGATCGTCCGTATTTTTGAGATTTCACCTTTACTTACATAGTCGGTGATTGATTCATTAATGCTCTTGGAGGTAATGGATGGCAACTGTGAAATGCTGTACAAATGAAGTTTAACTGAGGTTCGGCTGTTGCTGTTACCCCATTGGGCGATGAGGTTTTCAGTTCACTCTCTTAAGGTTTTTGCCTTAAGGGAACACTTTGAGTCTCCGGGGTAAGTGTCCTCCGGCACGGCCCGCTGAGGAGCTTTGTCGGTGAATTATTTTCTTCGGAATTTGAGCGGTTCAGCTCGGTGGTCGGGGAGCCCGTCACTGAGTGGAACCAACGCTGAGATTAGGACGGTCTTTCGCCCACTATGGAGTGGCCTAGAGATCGTCCGTATTTTTGAGATTTCACCTTTCCTTACATAGTCGGTGATTGATTTTATATGAGATGCCCATGAAGGGAAATGGATGGCAATGCTGAACCAATGAAGTTTAACTGAGGTTCGGCTGTTGCTGTTATCCTGGGTTAATGAGTTCGCTCTCTTAGGTTTTGCCCTAAGGGAGCAATTGAGTAACCGGGGAAAGTGTTCTCTGGCACGGCCCGCTGAGGGGTACTTGCCGGTGAATTATTTTCTTCGGAATGAGCGGTTCTGCTCGGTGGTCGAGTTTCACTGAGTAGAACCAACGCGAAGATTTGGATGGTCTTTCGCCCACGGATGAGTGGCCTAGAGATCGTCCGATATTTTTGAGATATCACCTTTACTTAAACATACGGTGATTGATTTTATATGAGATGCCCATGAAGCGTAACGGATGGCAATGCTGAACCAATGAAGTTTAACTGAGGTTCGGCTGTTGCTTTTATACTGGGATAATGAGTTCGCTCTCTTAGGTTTTGCCCTACGGGAGCAATTGAGTCTCCGGGGAAGGTGTTCTCCGGCACGGCCCGCTGAGGGATACTTGCCGGTGAATTATTTTCTTCGGAATGAGCGGTTCTGTTCGGTGGTCGAGTTTCACTGAGTAGAACTAACGCGGAGATTTGGACGGTCTTTCTCCCACAAATGAGTGGCCTGGAGATCGTCAGATATTTTTGAGATATCACCTTTACTTAAACATACGGTGATTGATTAATAACCTTGGAGGGTAATGGATGACAATGCTGAACCAATGCAGTTTAACTGAGGTTCGGCTGTTGCTGTTACCCCCCTTGGATAATGAGTATCGAGAGTTTGCTCTCTTGAGGTTTTTGCCTTAAAGGAGCAATTTGAATCTCCGAGGAAAGTGTTCTCGGGCACGGCCTGGTGGGGAGCTTTGTCGGTGAATTGTTTTCTTCGGAATTTGAGTGGTTCTGCTGGGTGGTGGGTTTCACTGAGTGTAACCAACGCAGAGATTTGGACGGTATTTCGCCCACTATGGAGTGGCCTAGAGATCGTCCGATTTTTTGAGATATCACCTTTACTTAAACAGTCGGTGATTGATTCATTCAATCCAATACTCTTGGAGGGTAATGGATGGCAATGCTGTATGCAATGAAGTTCTAACTGAGGCTCGGCTATTGCGGTTACCCCCTTGGATAATGAGTTTCAAGAGTTTATTCTCTTGAGATTTTTGACGTAAGGGAGCACTTTGAGTCTCCGGGGGAAGTGTTCTCTGGCACGGCCTGCTGAGGGGCTTTGTCGGTGAATTATTTTCCTCGGAATTTGAGCGGTTCTGCTCAGTGGTCGGGGAGCCCGTCACTGAGTGGAACCAACGCTGAGATTAGGACGGTCTTTCGCCCACTATGGAGTGGCCTAGAGATCGACCGTATTTTTGAGATTTCACCTTTACTTACATAGTCGGTCGATTGGTTAATTAATGCCCTTGAAGGTAATGGATGGCAACAATGCAATGCTGTACCAATGAAGTTTAACTGAGGTCCAGCTGTTGCTGTTATCCCCTTGGGCGATGAGTTTTTGAGTTCGTTCTCTTGGGGTTTTTGCCTTAAGGGAGCACTTTGAGTCTCCGGGGAAGGTATTCTCCGGCACGGCCCGCTGAGGGGCTTTGTCGGTGAATTATTTTCTTCGGAATTTGAGCGGTTTTGCTCGGTGGTTGGGGAGCCCGTCACTGAGTGGAACCAACGCTGAGATTAGGACGGTCTTTCGCCCACTATGGAGTGGCCTAGAGATCGTCCGTATTTTTGAGATTTCACCTTTACTTACATAGTCGGTGATTGATTCATTAATGCTCTTGGAGGTAATGGATGGCAACTATGCAATGCTGTACCAATGAAGTTTAACTGAGGTTCGGCTGTTGCTGTTACCCCCGTGGGCGATGAGTTTTTGAGTTCGCTCTCTTAAGGTTTTTGCCTTAAGGGAGCACTTTGAGTCTCCAGGGAAGGTGTCCTCCGGCACGGCCCGCTGAGGGGCTTTGTCGCTGAATTATTTTCTTCGGAATTTGAGCGGTTCAGCTCGGTGGTCGGGGAGCCCGTCACTGAGTGGAACCAACGCTGAGATTAGGACGGTCTTTCGCCCACTATGGAGTGGCCTAGAGATCGTCCGTATTTTTGAGATTTCACCTTTCCTTACATAGTCGGTGATTGATTTTATATGAGATGACCATGAAGGGAAACGGATGGCAATGCTGAACCAATGAAGTTTAACTGAGGTTCGGCTGTTGCTGTTAACCTGGGTTAATGAGTTCGCTCTCTTAGGTTTTGCCCTCAGGGAGCAATGGAGTCACCGGGGAAAGTGTTCTCTGGCACGGCCCGCTGAGGGGTACTTGCCAGTGAATTATTTTCTTCGGAATGAGCGGTTCTGCTCGGTGGTCGAATTTCACTGAGTGGAACCAACGCGAAGATTTGGACGGTCTTTCGCACACGGATGAGTGGCCTAGAGATCGTCCGATATTTTTGAGATATCACCTTTTCTTAAACATACGGTGATTGATTTTATATGAGATGCCCATGAAGGGTAACGGATGGCAATGCTGAACCAATGAAGTTTAACTGAGGTTCGGCTGTTGCTTTTATACTGGGTTAATGAGTTCGCTCTCTTAGGTTTTGCCCTACGGGAGCAATTGAGTCTCCGGGGAAGGTGTTCTCCGGCACGGCCCGCTGAGGGATACTTGCCGGTAAATTATTTTCTTCGGAATGAGCGGTTTGTTCGGTGGTCGAGTTTCACTGAGTAGAACCAACACGGAGATTTGGACGGTCTTTCTCCCACAAATGAGTGGCCTAGAGATCGTCAGAAATTTTTGAGATATCACCTTTACTTAAACATGCGGTGATTGATTAATAACTTTGGAGGGTAATGGATGACAATGCTGAACCAATGCAGTTTAACTGAGGTTCGGCTGTTGCTGTTACCACCTTGGGTGATGAGATATCATTTGAGGGTAACGGATGGCAATGCTGAACCAATGAAGTTTAACTGAGGTTCGGCTGTTGATGTTACCCCCTTGGATAATGAGTTTCGAGAGTTTGCTCTCTTGAGGTTTTTGCCTTAAAGGAGCAATTTGAGCCTCTGAGGAAAGTGTTCTCCGGCACGGCCTGGTGAGGGGCTTTATCGTTGAATTGTTTTCTTCGGAATTTGAGTGGTTCTACTCGGTGGTGGGTTTCACTGAGTGTAACCAACGCGGAGATTTGGACGGTATTTCGCCCACTATGGAGTGGCCTAGAGATCGTCCATTTCTTTGAGATATCACCTTTACTTAAACAGTCGGTGATTCATTCATTCAATCCAATACTCTTGGAGGGTAATGGATGGCAATGCTGTATCCAATGAAGTTCTAACTGAGGCTCGGCTATTGCTGTTACCCCCTTGGATAATGAGTTTCAAGAGTTTACTCTCTTGAGGTTTTTGACTTAAGGGAGCACTTTGATTCTCCGGGGGAAGTGTTCTCCGGCATGGCCCGCTGAGGGGCTTTGTCGGTGAATTATTTTCCTCGGAATTTGAGCGGTTCTGCTCATTGGTCGGGGAGCCCGTCACTGAGTGGAACCAACGCTGAGATTAGGACAGTCTTTCGCCCACTATGGAGTGGCCTAGAGATCATCCGTATTTTTGAGATTTCACCTTTACTTACATAGTCGGTCGATTGGTTCATTAATGCCCTTGAAGGTAACGGATGGCAACAATGCAATGCTGTACCAATGAAGTTTAACTGAGGTTCAGCTGTTGCTGTTACCCCCTAGGGCGATGAGTTTTTGAGTTCGTTCTCTTGGGGTTTTTGCCTTAAGGGAGCACTTTGAGTCTCCGGGGAGGTATTCTCCGGCACGGCCCGCTGAGGGGCTTTGTCGGTGAATTATTTTCTTCGGAATTTGAGCGGTTCTGCTCGGTGGTCGGGGAGCCCGTCACTGAGTGGAACCAACGCTGAGTAAAGGACCATCTTTCGCCCACTATGGAGTGGCCTAGAGATCGTCCGTATTTTTGAGATATCACCTTTACTTAAACATTCGGTGATTGATTCATTCAATCCAATACTCTTGGAGGGTAATGGATGGCAATGCTGTAGCCAATGAAGTTGTAACCGAGGCTTGGCTATTGCTGTTACCCTCCTGCCATGATCAGAGCTTTAATTGCTCAATAACACCTTATCCATACACTGTCCTCTACAGATAACGGGGAAGATGAAAAGCATTCTTGCTTCGCCCCTTTAAGCCAGTCCTTATAAGGAAAAGGAACCTTGGTATTAAAGTAAGAAAAGTCCTTTTTAGGACTTCCAGGATAACAAATGGCAATGCTGTAGTCAATGAAGTTTTTACTGAGGCTCGGCTATTGCCGTTACCCAGCCATACAGATTTTTAAAAGCTCTATGGCTCTAAAAGCCATAGAGCTTTTAGCTCAATAACACCCCATCCATACAGATTTTCTTCAATCAGATGACGGGATAAAGATTCAAGAACTCAGTCCATCGCCCAGTTCTTTTAAGAACTTAAGAACCTTGGTATATGTAGGGTCTAGCTACTCACTGAGGAGACCTCAAAAAAGGTTGAAACCAGTATACAATAAACGGATACAATATCCCCAAGGTAAAAAATTTATTACATCTATATCTTCTCCAGAGGTTTTTATTAAATATAAGAACGCCTTGTTGCAATTTCTATAGGTGAAGTTGATAAGGCTCCGTATTATTATAACCTTGTTATAATAATACGAGTTGCCCTGGTGTTGTACCATCTTTAGACTTGAACCTTGTTTCAGGCTCAAACTTAATTGTTTGCATACTTGGGATTAGGAGATGAAATAACCAATTCTATAAAATATTGCTTATTTTCAATTGAATTTGTGATAAGAAAGAGTAATAAACGAACACTAATACAAACATCTCCATCCTTTAATTTTCTTGATTTTGCACCAATTTTCATGCTTGCTGGTAATTCTAAGGACCTCTGGCTTTTGCCAATTATTCGTATGGGCAGATCCAGTAAGAGAAAATGTGTGGTTTGAACGAATACAATCGATGCGAATTCGAAACGAATATGTCATAAGAAACAATCGTATGAATTTTGTTAAGGAGAATTTACTCTTTAATATCAATATTTTTTTCTAATATTTTTGAGATGAACTACATATATAAAAATAAATAAATTAAGACATAAATAAATAAAGTTTAATATTTATTTATGTTTTCAAACGAATCTTACGAAGAAATTTTAAACCTACAGCACAGATTTGGTGTCGTTGGTGGGCAGAACTTAAAATAATCATGCTATATAACCTCATCTGGTTGCCAAACGTGCCTGATAATAATAATAATTATAATTATTATTATAATAATAATAATTCCTCCCAAAGGAACACGGCCTTTTCGTGGTGGTTGGGCTTGCGTGCTTCAGTGATGTTGAGAGCTATTCAGGCGGTTGCATAGCTGCCAGCAGGGCCACCCTTGTCAGACAGGTCTCAAATGAGGAGCCAGACTAACAGTGTTCCATCTCTCATCTTAATGGTGAAAATGAAGAAGAGATCCATACCGGATCAGTCGACGCCCGGCTCATCAAGGACTGCATCAGATGTTGGGGATCCTGGGCATCAGGCGACAAGTGGGCTACAGGACCCAGCTCTCCTTGCTGGGCAATCAGGGCAGGAAGCTGAAAAGCGACTGGAAGTAACCAAACGTAAAAAATGGACTGTAGAAGAAAACAGAGACATTATGAAATGTTTTTACAGATCACCAGAAAAACAAGGTTTCACAAAGCGTATGCATTTAATTTGGAAACAAAAATTCCCAGAATCTGCAATAACAGAACAAAGACTTGTGTACCAAAAAAATTTCATTTTCCGTTACAAAATATTTACTGAACTTGAGCTACAAGAGTTACGTAATAAACCAACAATTCCAGTAACAGAAAATCATCAGGAAGTAGCTATATCAAACTTTGGAATTCAACTCAGTAAACATCAAGCTGACGACATACCTCAGAATGTTTTGACAGAAGGGCAGGGCAAAATGAAGTCAGGGATATTAGAATATATGAACTTCATAAATGACCGCATAAGACTACCACCATTAAAAGCTTTACAACAATCTAAGCTAAAACATCTCCTCTTAGACGCAAATGCTGTAATTGAAACCATCACAACCAACAGTATAAAGAAAACAAATCAGCTTCTATACAGCACAGCCTATATCATTTCAGTGAAACTTGGTTGCAAACCGAAAGAGCAAAGGCCAAGGATGAAACAATCTGCACCATGATAAATCCGGTTAGAACAAAAGATTAACAGGCTTCGAGCTGATCTAAGCAACTTAAAGAGTTTTACATACGGACGGCTGAAAAATAATAACATCAGAAACAAACTGATTAACACATATAATTTGGCCACCAAAACAATTGCCGAAGTTACCGAAGAGAGAAAACAAAGAATTACAGCGACTGCACATAAAATTGAAATATATGAAGCAAGAATAAACCAATAATAAATACATGTGCAAAATATGAAATTTCGACAGAACCAACGTCAGTTCTTCCAGTCTCTCCAGAGACATACAAAGCAAACAATCACTCACCGGGAAAAGAATCAGCACTCAAATTTTGGAAGTCAATCTGGGATAAGCCTATTGAACACAATAAAGATGCTTCATGGATTAAGGAAATAGAATCAGAAATGAAACAAAAACAAATACAAAATGTCATTATGACTAAAGAAATGATCAGTTCTCAAGCCAGAAAATTAAAAAACTGGAGTGCACCTGGCAAAGACGAAGTACATGGATTTTGATTAAACATGTAATTAGTCTACATGATCGAATGGTAGAACAATTTAATTATTTGTTGCAGTTTGGCTCAGTGGAAGAATGGATGATATCTGAGCGCACTTTTCGATTCATGAAAGATAAGAATAAGGATGCAGACCCAAGTAACTATCGTCCAACATGCAAATTCCATATACCACTACTTATCGGATAATCAGATTTATCTGATTGAACAAAAAGGAAATTTTCAAAAATCTAGAGGAACAAAAGAACAGATCCTAATTAATAAAATGATTCTCAGAAACTCAAAAAGACGAAAAACTAATTTAAACATGGAATGGATAGATTACAAGGAAGCATTCGATTGCCTTCCACACTCCTGGATCCTAAAATCACTAAATATATTTGGAATTAGCAAAAACATATGTTCGTTTCTGGCTACTGCTATGAAATCATGGAAAACAACATTAATAGTGAATGATGAACGATTTGGAGATATCAGCATTAAACGTGGAATTTTCCAAGGTGATTCCTTGTCACCTTGGAAAATTCCATGTTTAATGATACCTTTGTCTATGATTCTGAAGAAAACAAAAATTGGATATGAAATTCCTAAATGTAATATTAAAATTTTTCATCTGTCGTATATTGATGACTTGAAGCTATATGGAAAATTGGCCCAACAAATAGACTCTTTATTGAACACAGTTCGTATTTTCAGTCAGGACATCAAAATGGAATTTGGTTTAGATAAATGCGCAATTTTATCTATTAAACGAGGAAAAATTAATGACACTAGCAATTTTAATTTTGATCAAGAGAAATATATAAAAGCAATTTCAGCTGACGAACACTATAAATACCTAGGAATATTAGAAGCCAATGATATTCTCCACTGGAAAGTTAAACAACAGGCAGCATCAGAATACATCAAAAGAGTTATAAATATTATGAACCCAAAATTAAATGGATTAAACACAATTAGAGCAATGAATTCTTGGGCTATACCAGTGATCCGATACACAGCTGCATAATAAATTGGATAAAAGAAGACCTGGACAAACTAGACCGCAAAACTAGAAAACTAATGACTATGCATCATGCTTTACATCCACAAAGTGATGTTGACCGGTTGTACCTACCGAGGAGAATAGGTGGACGGGGTCTGCTGCAAGTGAGACAGACTGTGGAAGAAGAAGAAATTGGTTTAAGAAATTACATCGACAATAGCTCTGAGCCAATGCTTCAAGCAATTACACAAGAGGGCCGTCTAAAAGCAACAGGAAACAAATCCGATTACAAAAAGGAACGACAAAATATCCGATATGTGCGCTGGAAAAATAAACCCTTGCATGGCCCATTTCTTCGAGATAGGACAAAATTTACGTGAACAAGACATGGCAATGGCTACAACACGAATACATTAAAAACGAAACAGAAGGATTTCTTCTAGCAGCTCAAGAACAGGAATTACAAACTAATGCAATCAAAGCAAAAATTTTCAACATCAATAATAACAGCAAATGCAGATTATGCGATCAGAAGATGAGACTGTAAAACATCTAATCAGTGCATGCAGCAAAATAGCACAAACGGACTATAAATACCGCCATGATCAAGTGGCCAAAATAGTTCATTGGCATGCATGCAAAAAATATGGCTTTCCTACATCTGATAACTGGTGGCAGCATAAAATAAAGACTGTATTGGAAATCGAAACAGCAAAAATTCTCTGGGACGTTAGAATACAAACTGATCGGCATTTTGAACATAATAGACCTGACATCACAATTATCGAACATTGACAAGTTTGGATTATCGATGTTGCAGTACCGAGTGATAACACATCAACAACAAAGAACTGGGAAAAATTACCAAATATCGAGATCTGGCAATCAAAGTTGGCGGACTGTGGCTTAAACACACCAACGTCATCCCAATAGTTATCGGTGCAATTGGTACAACTTCAAAGAAGCTGTCCAACTATTTACAGCAATTAAAAATCAATGAAGTAACCCCATATGACCTACAAAAAACAGCATTACTTGGAACAATCCATATTTTACGACGCTACCTGATGGACTGTTCTTAGATTCTTAGGTAGAATCTGAATTGTACTGAATCACCAGTCAAATTTTTATTTATATGATATCTTGTTTTGACTGTGTATCAATTATGTGAATAATAATAATAATAATAATAATAATAATAATAATAATAATAATAATAATAATAATAATAATAATAATAATAATAATAACACTTGGTCCATAAATATTATTCTGTACTTTATACAACAATTCTCCACAAGAGATTCACAGTTTAACAATTAGCCAACAGAGAACCTAACGTAAGCAATAGGATTGTTGTTGTTGGAGTTGGAACAGTGATGCGATGCTGTTGTTTCATTGTTATATTTACCCAGACGTTAAATCGACAGTCAGACTAAAGCCTTAAATTACCGGACGACATACCTATTTGAAACAGAGAAATGAAAATATCCAGATTAAGAAATCTTTCCAGCTAACTTCTCAGGTACATCAAACATTACATCTTTTATTTCTCAATTTTCCTTTCCTTTGTCTTCCTTTTTTCTTTGTCTTCATTTGTCTCTGTTAACGATGAAGAATTAAGAATTAATGTAATTAGTAATTTGAGCCGAGAGAATATGAACACGTGGTACCAATGCTTACTTCTGAACACATTACCGGAAAAATAAGAAATTAATTTTGCATTGATGCATATACCCAGTTAATTGGAATGATTATGAAGAATACATGATAAAACGCACAGGAATGATTAATTATTTTACATATTATGGTAAGGAGCGAATCTTAGACAAAGAAATGTTTAATAACTAGCAGCGCAGATTAAGAGAAATCAGAAGTTTAAGTGATATTGATTTAAATCTTGGATATACTATCGCCTGAGAAAACTATAATTTAATATATTAATTATATATTTCATTATATTATATATTTAATATTTATTTGCGTAATAATCTTGATAGTACAAGATATTTACCCAAACTAATTATACATAATAGGATGTTTACAATTGTTAAACTCTAATACAGTAATTATAATAATAGCATTTCTACTTCCATCGCGAACAAAAACTTACATTTTGCTCATCACTAGATGGCGGTACTGTATATCGTTACAGAAAGTTGTGATGTGGCACAACTATGCAAAAAATACTTTGATGTCCCTCAAGTTTTCGAAATGTATAAACTGAATTACATTTTATTTTATATTTATAAATTGCATCATTTGAAGCCTATTTTAGGTAGATATTTTAGTCAAGAAATTACGAAAATATTTTTTTTTTGTATAGAAAGTTATAGAATTTTTCTTCAAGTTCAAAATAGGTGTGTATTACGTTTAAAACAAACTTTTAATAAAATTTTTAACTGAGCAAATTTTGAAAGGATTTTCCATAAACATATATATTTTTATTTTTAATTCTTGACACTTTTATTTAAAATTGATCGAAAATCAATTCAAACTCATTGTAAAGAATTCACATTATAGTTTATGTAGTTTATTATTTCTTTATTGTGCCCATTCAGTGTCCAAAACCTAAATAGGATTTAAAGGCCTCGCTTACTCACTATAAGGGAATAAAAGGCGTTAGGATATTATTATTTTTATTTTAATTTATACTGTGGGGAATCCTTTTCCAATTCAACTATATTTTCTCCTAAGTGTTTCACATGTAGACAATGTATCATCTTTTAACACGGTTTCCGGAATTATTTGTGATATCTGCCCATTACTGTACATCATAACTCTGTTCATTTACTTTTAGGAAGGCAAATGACTGACGTTTTGCATTGCTGAAAGGCAGAAATCGTCTTGAAGACAGGTTCGATTCTCTCAAAAGCTATTGCTAAGGTAATGCCAGATGAATAAACATTAAATGGCAATCACGAATCAGTAGAATTCTGGGAAGTATTTTAGTGAAATATGCAGTGATTTTTTTTTCTTTAATGTAGTTAAGTATCTTATATAAATTTGACAAAATGAAATATTACAAACAAATGATTGTATATTTGATCGTATCTCAAGATTCTCTCAAATCGCTTTTTTGTACATATAACTTCCTTTTTTTTTAAATTTCTTTGATTTCCGAAAATGTATACTTCCGATTCCTTTTTTTTTCTGACATCAATTTCTTTAAGAGATTTCGACATGAGGTGTTTCTTAGTCTTTATTCCCTAGTGGAATAATATCTATTCTATTCAGAATGAAATTTACTTATGCACATAAATTTACAAATTTATCTGTACATTTAAATATACACAGAAACGTACATATAAATATAAAGCTCCCCTAAAAAGTGTGTTCTTTTTTTTTTTTTTTTGAAAATTCAATATTGCAACGAACACTCTCGTAACGAGCAATATAGCATTTATTTATTAGGATTCATAAATATCAAATATTTTCTAGTACATAATTTCTATACAGTTTGTAACACGAACATTGACAAACGATGTGAGGCTGGTATTTTCCCTGCAGAATTGAAGTTCGTTGGTAGCAGCGCCTTTGGGTAATCTTCATCTACAAATGGGTAAGTTATTAGCCGAAACGTAAAAGCATTCAGAAATGACTCCTATCTTTCTTCTTGCTTTTTATCTAGCCGGAACTGACTTTTAAGCTAGTAAGAAAGACAATAATCTTTAATTCCTCTTATCACTCGGTAATCTCTTTGAAATTCCTGCATTCATCATTATTCATCCAGTCAACTTTATTCGTTCCTGTTTTTGTCCCGATGTGCTCAATTTAGATGAAAACGATGTCCCCAATATTAACCAAACAGGTGGAGAGAAGAAATAAGAAATCAAAAACAAACCAACGAATCAAGTGAATGGATTTCTTCTGTTTGGAAGGAGGGAAAAAAAACGAATTCTCCAATCCCACTACGGATTTTCGTCATCATTTCTCCTTCAATTGCATTCCAATTGTATTAAGGATCTTCCATGATATTGTATTTTTGCGGTTTATTTTTATTTTCAAAGATATTTCTATTCGGAGTGGATTCCCTTCTGCCAAAATAAACTGCACTCTTCTTCGTTTCATCAGACATCTCCTTAGTTATTAAATGTCTTTATTTATTTTCAAAATCAAGCCGATTTATCCATGGTGTTTCAAAGAAAGCTAATGGTCGTTGCTTCCTACTCTCTCTCTCTCTCTCTCTCTATCTATCTATCTCTCTCTCCCTCCCTCTGTATGTATGCTTACTAGTGTATAATGTTAAAAAAAATTATAAATGAGCATTTTCAAATGTAAAACTATTTACAGTGTAGGTGTGTGTGTGTGTGAGAGAGAGAGAGAGAGAGAGAGAGAGAGAGAGAGAGAGAGAGAGAGAGAGAGAGAGAGAGAGAGAGAGAGAGAGAGAGAGAGAGAGTGTGTGTAAGAGAGAGAGTACAATCTCATGGTTCCGATGGAGGAATTAAGAAGCATTTGTGCCTTAGATGGATTCGTATTAGCAGAACAAAGAGCAAAGTAATTTCTGTTTAGCTAAATCCAAAGATGCTATTATTTTAACCATCTTCATTGCTCTTTCTAAAATGTTTTTTTTTTTCATTCACAAATACTTCCATATGTTTTTCATTCGGTTTCATGAATTCTCAGCAAGAGAGAGTCGGAAAAAATCACATCGAAGTGTAGCTAATCTGAGAAGTAATTAAGTACACGGGTACTTAATTTTTGCCATCTTCTCGCTTTCATATTCATTTTCCGATAAATCATTCATCACTCTGTATTCATCTGGTTATGATTTATTCTTTCGTTAGCGATTGCTATTAAGATGGGTTCAAAAACAACATTCTCTTCTTATATTTCTCAACTGGTTTTTCTTTCAAGTTCAGATCAGTAGTTTCGAAGAATCTTTTATTTATTCTACATTATTTGCTTAACATTATATTTGGATTATTAATTAACCACAGCTATAATGGGAACACAAATTCTGATCTCTCTCTCTCTCTCTCTCTCTCACACACACACACCCATACACCCACCCACACCCACACACACACACCCGCTCTATAAATAATTCTCCATATGAAAATGTCTATTTACAATGTAAACTATTTGAAGTATTTTACACTGGTAAGCACACACACACACACACACACACACACACACACACACACACACACACACACACACACACACACACACACACACACACACACACACACACACACACACACACACACACACACACACACACACACACACACACACACACACACACACACACACAGAGAGAGAGAGAGAGAGAGAGAGAGAGAGAAAGACAAAGAATGAAGCGACAGCCATTAGTATTCTTTGTAACATTATGGGTGGATCGGCTTGATTGTGAAAATAAAATGGGATCGCTGTTCAGGTAGGCCCAAGGATAACCGCTTCTTATATGCGCTCATTATTTTGTTTTTTCACGTTCAACTCAGTCACCTCCAAAATCCCCAGTTCCTTTCTTCATTTCTCAACTATTTCTGTACTTTCTGTATTACAGTATTAGAAAGGGAAACTCGTTGGGAGAATGAGAGAGTAGTCGATTGGATGGAAAGAATATACTGATACTTAGAAAACAGTGACGAATATCAATTTCAACTGCAGATATTACAAAGAGTTGAATAAAAGTAAATGGGGAATCTTTGAAAATTAAACTTACCGAAGAGTCACTAGCAACGCCAAGAACAGTAGCAATAGTTCCTTTGGTGAGCATTTGTCACAATTTCTTTGTATTCGTGACTTAAGAAAAATTGAATGTATTATTCGCCATTGACTCGCCGTCAATCTGTCATATTCCATCCCAGAATATCATGATTTTTGGTGAGTTAAAGAAAATGAAATAAAAGCATTGGTAAAAGAGGTTTCAGCGTCTTATTGTTCTCTGATTTTAAGTTCCCGTGAAAAAGTGAAGAAAATTTGCAAATTTATACTGAAATTCAATTGGAATCCTTTCTTCTCTTCTTCATGGTTAGAAAAAGGACGTGTAACAAACCAATAAAGCGGAATTGCATGAGCTTTTCCAGTGTAAGAAAGGCGAAATGGGGTCAGTCGGAATTGATGTTGGCCTTCGTTGGGAAAGATCTCGGTTCGAATATAAGATGGGAAGAACCTTTATAAGAACTTTGCATCTGCAAGGGAATAAGTCGGTCTCATACTGATAGGAAAGGATTTTCTTGTGTAATATCGGATTGGTCATCTCGTGCAACAATCAAACTCTAAAGAAGAAGAAATATTCCAGCTGGCCTAGTCATGTGCTAAAAGGCACTCTTATCTCACCGTAGAGAGAAATATTTGATGAAGAAAATTTCATTGCTATACGGAGCAACGAACTCTTATTTCCACCATCGTAGACACTGAACTACGTGTTCTGGATTTTCTGGCAGTTGATAATAATGAAAACGAAGTTGTTGGCAACCAAGTCACCACACTCAACTAAGAGCTTTAGTTTCAATGTACAAGGAAATTCATTTCTTCCAGCCAAGTTGGTATAAATTCAAGATCCGGATATACTGCATTTTTCCGTAAGTCCACAATATCGTGAAGGCTTATAAGAATCTGTATACTCATGCCCAATTACGGTTATCGCTACGCCTCATCTAGCGTATTCAGAAAAGGAAATATTCAAGCTGAGGAATAAAAAAGAAAGCATAAAGTAATGTGTATTTATAAGTTTCGAATATATGAAACATATCCTTACTTTTTTTCTACCAATATCAAGTTCATTTTATCACATCGTGGATTAGGCCTAATGGGGATACCACGTTAAAAAAAGCGCGCCAAATGTTCTACCTCAAAGGTGGTGTGGAAAAGAGTATTCTTCACTGTCCAAAATACAGTTTAAAGGGTAATTTCATTAAGTAGGAATTAGTGGCTCATGCTGAATGTTGTTCTTTACAAACAAACCGCGAATATATTAAGTTTCACCAAATCATAATTCTTTAGAATATTTTTGTAACAAATCTTACTGTTTGTTACGCGGAATCAAAGCTACAATAAATTATATATTTAGTTTATCCTTTATCCAAGTGTAAGCAAACAAATTGCGCCTGAAGTATCTTTAGGACTGGGGCAACTCGTGGCAAAGGTGGACTGACTTCACATCACTTGCCTTTGTATCCCGTAATGCAAAGCGCATCTCCTTGTGGACATGTATACTGTTACACATCATTGGAAGGATCACTACCCATAATACATAGCAGTCTGGTTCCCACTAAAGAGACCTCAATAAAGGTAGAAACCGGTTTGGGTAGTGACCCTTCCCATAATGCATAGCAGTATACATGTCCTGAAGTATATGTGCTTTGCATTACGGGATACTAAGGCAAGTGATGTGAAGTCAGTCCATCTTTGCTACGATTTTTCCCAGTCATGAAGATACTTCATGCGCAAAGTTTGTTTGCTTACACTTGGATAAAGTATTAAACCAAATATATAATTTATAGTCTAACCAAGTGAAAACTTCCAAAATCAAAGTTACAGGATACTACTTCGGTACTACACTGCACTGAATGTTGCGGTGCATAATACGAAATACGCACCTCATTTATAGCAAGTTTACGTAAGCAAACAATTTCTCACATGAAGCATCGAATGATTACTTTGTTAGTATATAGAGGGCGCCGAAGTCACATCAATCGCATCAAACAGCCTACAAGTAGACCAGTCATGAAGACACTTCAAGACACTTCAAGACTTCAAGAGTGAGTAAACAAAACTTTGTTTTCTCACTCTTTAAATAGCGGATTAAAACAAGAACAGAATAAAATTTATAGCACCTCAACAAATAAAAAAATTGTATTTTTTTTTAAGTATTAGGAGAAAATCTTTGTGAAATTAAATACAAATGAATCTTTCCATTTAGGACAGTTAAGTATTATATTTTAGTAATCCAGTTTTATTAGAATTTATTCAAATGTCTTTAAAGTTTTGTAAGATAATATAATAATCAATTTTCAGACACAAATAAAACATTTAGGAAATGCCCAAACTCTTGCTTCGTTTATCAACATTCCTCAAATATCCAGGACACACACACACACACACACACACGCGCGCGCGCGCGCGCGCGCGAGCGAGCCACATCATTGTGATTTAAAGCATTCTACAGTAAAGCTGCAACAAACTTGGGGATCAAATGAACCGTAAGAGAAAAATTAATCAAAACACTAAATTAGCTGGATACAAGACAGTATTCCAACCAATTTTAACTTATGAATCTGAGAGCTGGGTTAGAAATAAAATACTTGATCTAAGATTGGGGACCACAGACATGAGAGTTTTGGGAAAGATTAGTGGAGTGAACAGATGACATCAATGGCAATATCACATTAAAAACGTGCGTAGGAAAACATTTGATACTGTTAGCATTATGGAATGTGTAGAGCTAATATTAGATGATATGGTGGTTACTTTAAACAAGATGGGAGGGGAAAAAAAGGTTAGAAACAGAAATGATTTTTTTTTGGCAGGTTGCCATAGGAAGACTAATATGTATGTGGATTGATACTATAAAAAGTGCCTTAAAAGACAGAATCATAGGATCTGATAATGCTGGGGTCTAGACAGATAAGATTAATTTGGAGGAAAGTTGTTGATCGCAAGTTAATAATGGTGACTATTTCATGTATTACTTTTATAATATCCTGTGCACCCCTTGAGGATGCATGTCAGTAATTTGATGATGATGATGACGACGTTGATTTAGAATTCCGGAATTAAAACAGGCCAAAATGTACAGCTTTGTTCTTGTTCTTGTCAACATAGTTCTTGTAATTGGCCTACAACCACGAGACCCTATAGCTCATCTGCAATTAGACTTTCTGAGTAGGCCTATAGAATTATTATCTTCAGACAATTTAACACTTCCAGTCCATGTTTGAGCATTTACAGTCAACCATCATTTCCCACGTTGCCTTTCGCATTTAAAATACTTCAAATTGATTATTCAAGGCATTCATTGCATCCTTCTATTCAGTTTTGATGCATAAAAATAGCGCTGAGAGAGAGAAAGAAGATCCTTATTTTTACACAAATGAGCCAGTAACTAATACATTATGTTGATACCAGGATAAATAAAACTGTACCGGAATATTTTCCCCCCCAAAAAAGTATATCTGTCCTGGCCTGATAATTTTGGATATTATCTTATTAAGGGAAGGTTGTAAAAGTGTGAAATTATTGCAGAAGCTGCCAAGACGCTTTGGGCAGTGTATTATGTTGGTATACTGCGCGTCTTCTTCCCGCAGAAAATACTCTCCACTAATTGCTAACTTACCTTCAGATGAAAAAAAAAAAAAAGAAAAAAAAAGGAACTTCACAAATGTTCTTGGCAAAAGAAGATTGCAATTTATCAACATTCTAGAACTCTCATTACAATTATATATAATCACATTATATGTTTAAATTTATTTCATATTATTTTAGAAAAAATATCAAAAAAGTATTAAACACAAAATAAATTATTAATTAGAGAAATTTATATACCTAATTTTTTTATAAATTTTAAACCATTAAAAATTAAACTAGTCATTTTAAAACACCATAAATATTTTTCATCTACTTGATATTATAATTTGTAGAAAGAGTTGTAATTTTGGGATTCCATCAGTCCTTTTTAGGACTTCCAGGGTAACGAATGGCAATGCTGTAGCCAATGAAGTTTTAACTGAGGCTCGGCAATTGCCGTTACATCTGTGTGGATGGGTGTTATTGAGCTTTTAGCTTAATAACACCCATCCACACAGATGTTCTTCAGTCAGATGAAGGGATAAAGAGTCAAGGACTCAGTCCATCTCGCAGTTCTTTTAAGAACTTGTAATTTCAGCCAGCCGTGACCAGAGGTTGTAATTTAAACGAACAATTTGGAGACGTGTAACATTTAATGTACTTTTTCATAATTTTGGCGGAGGTTTTTATCGCAGTGGACTTTCCTTAGTTGGTTCAAAGGCTCAGGTAACAAAATAATTCACTTTTCTTTGATTTTACTGTTCTAGGTTGTACTTTTTCTATCGCAATGTCACCCAAACATTAAGTACTCGCGTACTCCTTTTAAACTTTTAGTAACGAAAACGTACTGAGTGGGCAGTTCAATTTCTACTGGTAGCCAATCAGAGATAGCTGGCCCAAGACTATCACTAATTAAGCGTCACTCAGTGAAGAGAGATGGCTCAAGTGCAGCGATCTGGTGGTCCCTAACCCTAACACACTATATTTAATGTCTGAAATAGTGTGGGTTCTACGGTCGATTTTCTTCAGTTTAAAAAAAAAAAAAACAGCTTGCCCGTGGTCTACTAACTTGGCAACCAGTCGGAAAAAGGCTTAGAAAAAATTATTCTAGTCGTCGACTAGATTTGAAACCAAATCTTCCTTCGTGCGGCCAATCGCCACGTCTACTGAGTTACACAGTATTTGCGCTGTTGAATGTGCATTGCGAACTGTGTAAATGAGATGCGATAAGTACGTTAAGAAGGTAAAATAAATTGATAAAAAAGTTTGTTACTGGTCGAATAATGTCAGAAGATGTTTTTTTCTAAGCAAAATTAAATGAATTACCTGCAGGAAACTTCCCCCATCGCTCTAAGTTGAAATGGCCAATCAATGTTTTGTGTAATTTATGTGGCAAATATATAATAATAAGCCTTGGTTCATAAATATTATTCTGCGCTTTATAATGGTTATTCGTAGCACATTTTACAAAACAATTTAACATTCAAACAATAAAGAATTTAATTCTGGGATTGTTACGCTTTGAACAGTCATATCCGATTTCATTGTTTTATTTTTATCAACAAGTAGAAGTTAAAGCAACAGTAAGAAACTCAAATATTGTAATTCAGGGCGGCATACCGATCTGGACAATAGAAAAAATAAAAATATCCGCAATAACAACCTCTCAAGTATGTTAAATGCTGTAACTTTTATTTCGAAAACCTTTCCTGGTCTGTGTTTAAGTTAAACGAATTTCTTTGCTTCAGTAATATGAATGTAGTGAGGAAGGAATCAACTAGTACTTACTTCGGTGGACATTACCAAAAACCAAATCGAAATATATACACATACATTATCAGCGTTTCGTATACATTCATTTTTCATTTTGATTATGATTTATTACGAATTTTTGACAAAAACTGTCAAACCATCGTTTTCTAAGTTCCCAGTAGGTCAACAATGGGATTTAATCCATGCATTTCAAACCAAAGGACATTGTCCAAACCCACTGAGTTAAGAAGTCTTGTATACTGCTTACCACTAATACAGTAAAGTGTAACAAGTAGTGAAAAGGTAAATTCTTCATTCAAACGGTAAAATTAGACAGAAAACGTTTCCCTTGTATAATTGGTTATAAAGTTACTAACATTACTCCATGTATCTCTCTTGCACGAAAAGAAAAGTATGCACTCTTTCATGCGTATTATTATTATTATTGGCGCGTAAGTGCCTGTTAAGACCACTGATAGGTTAGGATTTATTATTACTATTTATTTTCATTTTTAATCGAAGTTTATTGTTTAATGCCATTTAAGCATGATTATTTCATCGTTTAGAATTTGAGCATAAAGAGAGTAAGGCTTGATATAAATTTATATCAAGCGTTGTTTTCAAATAATTTGTATTTTAAATATGGTTGGAAAACATTTATCTGCGAATTTTGGTTTCTATGAGGTCTGGAACAAAGTTATTTTATCGAAAGAACTCCATGGAGTCACCGAACCTCTCTGTAAAAATTCTACCCGTTTGGGTTTATGAATAACAGTCGAGATTTGTTGAGTCATCACGAGAAATATTGTGACAGAAACTAATCGATAATTTCTGTTACAAATCCAAATGCTAAATTACAAAATTCGTTCTTTCGTAAGCCTTAATTACTTTGGATCTCAAAAGGAGAAAACGAATCGAAGAAGTGAATAAACAATCTGGAAAAAGACTCTAATAAGATTACGTCTGACTTTTTTCTCCACGATATTATTATCTTCCTCTCCTCCGAGGCTGTACGATGAGAGACTGAGGGAATGTTGGCTAAGAAATTAGAAAACAGCAACTCTTATATTATTTAAAACTAATTGGTTTTATCTGAATACTTTTTTCCGACAGTAATATTTGATCAAGATTAAATGCTGAAAGATAATCACTTATCAAGTTCAGATAGTATCAGTTATCAAGACAACTTGGATTATCTTAAGCATGCGAAAAAGGTTCCGTCGCACAAACCAACTGTCATTGAAAGAGCAAGATAGGATGCGGGTGAAAAGTAAAAACTAAATTTAGCCATCTTAATCATATTTTAAATTATTTATTAAGAACAATTCATTCATAATAATTTGCCTGTATAAATTATGACTTCCATATCTAGTCTAGTGTAAAAAATATGTATAAATAAAACTGTGGTATATCCATACGTGGTTGTCTAAGAAATTTTTGTTGCTTCTTATTAATTTTATATATTTTACGTATATTTATTTCTTTACATAATCCGAAAGCTTACAATAGGCGATGCGGTGGTCTCACACCGGTCGCTGTAATTCATCTCCAAACTAAAGTCAATCCCAAGCAGATTCGAACTACCGCCTTTTGAGTGTAGAGCGAATACGCTAATCGCTCGTTCGACCATTATACTGTATAATGGTTGGGTATTATTATATAATGTTTCATTACATAATAACTCAACGTAATTGTTTATAAATAAGTATCGTTATCGTGAAATATTTGACAATTTCAAATCTCCTAAGCTTTGAAAAGATACATATTTATGATTTTTTTTATTTTTTATTTTATTTTATTTTTTTTTAACACACGTTGGTTAAAGAATGCCCTCACAAGGGCATTCTTTAACTTCAAAAAAAAAAAAATAATAATAAAAAAAAATAAATAAATAAAAAATAAATAAAACTAAATAAACAAAATAAAAAACTCTTGTTTAACTTTTTTTTATTAAGTAACAGAATGACTTAGAAATTTGGAAATGTCGTAAAATTATCAATTACAAAGTACCGGAACTTAAATAAAAAAAAAATCATTTTTCAAAGTGAGAAGATCACTTTCATAAGTAGATCAGTGAGATCAGCGCAGTATTATGATTTCTGAGTTTAATTTCATCGTAGAATACTCACGAGCAAAATTTCATCATTGCCCTTTACAATTTGCAAATATCACGGAGTTATTGGCCGCACGGTTGTAATTCTCGGAACAAATTCATTCATTCGAATTAGTTAGTTCAAATCGAAGTTGTTCAATAGCTTGCCTCTTGGAAATGGATGCATAAAATACACAAAACAAGTAATGTTGAGACGAATCGATTTAAATTCTGCTCAACGTTTGTGTTATGAGATCATAATCCAATTCTACTACAGCTGGGAAAAACAAGAATACCTGTCTCCTCCCTCTCACTCATGCATATCTTCGGAAAGATGGCCAAACTACTCCGGGACATTGGACCTGTTCCTCATATAAGTTCAAAAGAAGATGTCGAAACCGCAGTCACAAACCTCGCCCAACCAATTAACTCCGCTATAATGGCAGTCAACTCCTACAAATCTGTCCACAAGCCTGGTCGTCTGCCCGAAGACATTATGAACTTGATCAGAGAAAAAAACAGAGCAAGGAAAACATTTCACAACACCCGCGCGCCAAAAGACCAAATAGTTCATAAAAGACTAAACGGGGTAGTGAGAGAAAGAGAGAGAGAAGCACTCAAAGCTTACAGAGAACAGTTATGGGAAGAAAAGTTAGCCTCTATCTCACCTACTGATCACTCTATCTGGGGACTACTCAGAAATATCAGAAACAAAGGCAGATCCCTTCCCCCTATACTTTCTGACTAGGGCCTTGTTTACACAGACGTAGAAAAGGCAGAAGCGATAGCAAAATATTTAGAAGAGCAGTGCAAACCTTCATATGAAAACTTAGACTTCGATCACTTGTATAAAATTCACAGACAGGTCACACACTCATTAAAACACACTCATTAAAACTTCCTGATACCGGTGCTGATCATATTGCACCCACATCACCTGCTGAAATATATGATATTATAAAAAATTTAAAGAACAAAGCTCCTGGTCCAGATGGAATCACAAATAAAGTGATCAAGCTGCTGCCCCGAAAAGATGTAGTGCACCTGACCATAATAATACATGCAATCTTAAGGTTTCACTATTTTCCTCACAACTGGAAACAGGCTGATGTAATCCCAATGCATAAGCCAGGCAAGGATCCGCACATGCTTCATAATTATCGTCCTATCAGCCTCATCTCCAACTTGACTTAGATTGTAGAGAAAGTCATCCTCTCACAATTTCAAGCTTCAGTAAATGAACTAAACATCCTTCCTAAAGAACAATTCGGTTTTCAGCAACACCATAGTACTACCCATCAAATCCTCAGAATAGTTGAATATATTACCACCAGCTACAACTGGCGTCAATACTCTGGAGCTGTTTTTCTTGATCCATCCAAAGCATTTGACAAAATATGGCACTTGGGATTGCTACACAAACCTATCTCAGGCGGTATCTCACTGAAAATGGTACACCTAGTTATTGGTACATCATGCTTCTATTCTACAGAATAGAAGCATGCAAGTCAAGATCAATGGTACTAGCTCATCCCAGCGGCAGCTCTTGGCCTGAGTACCGCAGGGATCCCTATTGGCTCCATTGCTGTTCTCTATATACACGTCAGACATTCCGCACAACCCAACGTCTAGAAAGCTTCAAGAAAAAACAAAAAACCTTCTAACGTTAGAGATATGGTTCTCTAAATGGTGACTGCAAGTAAATCCCCAAAAAGGCTCAGCCATTCTCCTGACAAAAAGATTAATATCTCCTGCAGGAAACTTCTTATTGTTCAATACTATAATTCCCTGGCAGACCGAAACAAAATACCTTGGTGTCATGCTCTAAAAAAATAAACTTTTAACCAACACATTAAGACTACGTGTGCCAAGGCATCTAAAGTCATCCCTCAGATCTGCCTCCTAATTAACAGGAACAGCAAGCTAAATATCAGAATCAAATTGCTGTTGTACCAGCTGACGATTCGTCCCGTAATCACTCTCCAGCCGGGAGCCATCCCTTCAATACCAACATTCTCAAACTGCAACGTGTACAAAACAAGTGCTTGCGAATGAATTCTAAACGCCCCATGGTTCATCAGAAACAATCAACTTCATCGAGATACAAATATTCCCTATATCTTCTCTTTCCTACCATCTTTATCAACAAACGTTTTCCTAGAAAAGTCCATACACCCAACGATCTAGTTAAGCAAGCTCTAGCCTACGAGGCAACGGATATATTTAAACATAAAAGACCAAAAGCCATTTTAACTTCCGGTAGCAATGCATATGCATAATCTACACGCCCATTCAGAGCGAGCAAACTGTTCATAAACATTTACCTTCACTGTAACAGTAACAGATAGCGGGGAATATGAAAAGCATCTTGCTTCACCCTAAATCCATTAATGTCAATTGTCAACTGTCCTGCATTATTTATTATTTATTATTTATCACACTAAACATAAATTCAATGAAAGCTGTTACCCGATATGGTTTTATATTGAAGTGTTATTATTATTACATATTATTTTATTAATATTACATCATTCTATTCTTTCGATTAGATAACTTTACTGTATTTCCGAAATGAGTTTTATTGTTTGATCTGAAAGTTGAGGAGTAACCTTTTCACCGTTCCGAAGATGTGGAAGAATGCACGAATACTTTCGTGGGTAAGAAAATGCTCAAATAACGAGGTATAAAGCGACAGACAATTATTTTTTTAATTTAACGATAATTGATTTATACGATTTCCTTGTCTGTCACGTACCATTTTAATGAATAACATAGTGCATGGGAATAGCTGCTGGAAATCGGTTAACTAAACCACATCTGTAAACCAGATGTGGTTTAGTTAACAGCGTGCAGAATGACTTCCTTTTCCGTGTATTCACGTGTTTTCATATCTCGCTGTCGTATGGGATTCGTCTCTGCTATAAAAGTATGCGATAAAAAAAAACGAAACCTGTATGTAATTAAACACTGAATTTAATGAAATCAAATTCCGTTGAGGAGTGAAAATGCAACAGAATTAGGGAACAGCAAAGGAAAATGAATGTACACTTGAGAAAAAGAAAGAGATTAATGATGACAATAGAAAGAGGATTGAGGATGATATGGTTGATAATTTTACGCTCACGCGTAGGCCTACCCTTCATCGTGTAGGCTAACTTATCTTTAGTCGAAAGAGGCAAGATAAAGGTTCGTCACTTCATGTGACGTGTGTTATGTCCGAGATCTGAGGAAGTCAGAGTTTTTATGAATATCGACCACACCGTGTGTAATATCAAACCTTGGTTTTTGGAAAAAGTGCTTAGAATTCCTACACAGTGCAATAGAAACATAGGTTTGATGTTATACCAAGTGTGGGTGGTATTCATAAAAAATCTAACTTCCTCAGAAATGATCTGCCATCTGCAGACAAAGAGTACTAACTGTGATAGATCCTCACCATCTTAGCTTTCAACTGCACATTTAGACCGAAGGAATAGTTCAATAACTGTCAACCTCCTGGATGAAGATTACACTTGACAGGACAAATATTTCAAATAAGGTTACGTCCACGGAAAAATGCACCAAAACATAGCGAAAAAAAAAACCGGAGATGTAACATCCAATAACGTATACGAAAGTAGTGTTTTAATTTTTTATAAACATGAATTTCAAACAAAAAATGATTGCGTTATGTGATATGCATCTCTATTGACAGTATTAAATAGGTGCTATTGAAGTAATTTCTTAGTAATATTGTATAGTGTTTCAGGTTTTTAATTCTTAGCATTTTGTGTATGAACTGGTACGTGTGACAGTGTAGCACGAGTGGTGCAGGGCGCAAGATTCTTTGGATCCGTGTAAACATCCACTGCATTTTGATGCAGTTCAGTGAATTTTGGGAGAAGTGAGTTTTAATTTGTTGGTGTAATTATTGTAGCATTTAGTTGTGGAATAATCTCAGTGGTGAATGTTATTTTAACGAATCCCAGAAGTATTGCATTTATTTGTTCAAAGTGTGTCAAAAGGTCTGTGAGTCTTATTTTGTCTATCTGTGGTGTTTGGTTTTATCTGTAAGTTCCTATTTTGTTACTGGGTGGAAAATACACTGTTCACTTTGTGTTGGCTATATTTTGTTGATCGTTGGAAGAATACCTTTTTTGAGTTGTGTGAAAGGCGTATTTGAATAAGTAGGCTGGTCCCTCTTGGTTCATATCCTGACCCAACGTTTTGGTATGAAATCTTATGGCAGAGTTTTCTTTTTCCGAGTTAGTAATTCGTTTAGTGCAGCCCGAGTTTGATTCATACCTCTGTACATTTTTGAAAGAGTGAGGGTCATTTTGCCCTACGAATTTTTCTCGTTAGTTGAATAATTGTGTTTTTGTATAATATTTGTCGATGCGTGCTGCTTGATGAAATTTTAGCCTCTTCCATATATTTTATTTCATTGCAATACTCTAGAATGTTGTCGTATAATCAAGGGTTGTTATCTGTTTCTCCTCTCTTTTGTATAGGGTTGTTGCTATATATATACTTCTGTGACATGAGTTGGATATGCTTGTATAAAGCTAGAGGATCATTTATTCTTTCATTGCCAACACTTCTATAAAATTGTCTTGTAGAGTTTTTCGCGGTGCTGTGAGAAGAGGACGGCCTATTGGAATGAAATATAAAGTAGTAATTGACGATTTTGGTGTCATTTACTACTGAGTTATATCCAGTGATGAGAGACCGTATGCGTTCCATTAATAATAATAATAATGATAACAACAACAACAACAACAACAACTTGCAATGGCATGATGTTAACTGCAAAGTATGAACTGAAGATATAAAATGATATCCAATATTTATTTGGATATTAAGTGATTTTTAAAAGGTATAATGTGTGTGTGTGTGTGTGTGTGCGCGTGCAAATTATAATAGGATAAAATAAAGAAAGGAAGTGATAAAATTATTTCGTGAGTTGGGTGCTAATCTTTGTTTTGACAGGATGATAAGGCGAATTATGGAGTGTTGATGGATAGCGAGTTGAAGTTTAGGGGGGCACATAGCAAAAGTGGATAAATCAGTTAACCAGATCACTTGGTTACTGAAGAATACTTTCACGAGAAGGTTATTATTCCTCTTTATCGAGACTCGATAAGACGCGATATTCACTACTGTGCGCCAATGTTTCTTGGTGATGGGGAGGAGGTAGAGAAGATCCAATGGCGTGACCAAGATGGTAGCAGTGCTATTGGAATAAACCTCACGAGAACAGGTTGAAGATTTGTGGGTGAAGAAATTGGTTGATAGGCAGAAAGTGGTGATATGATTGAGACAATCACCTTACTGAGGGGTTTTTACAAGATTAATTCAGAGTGAAATTTTCAGAAGAGGTCTGGCGGTGTGAGAACTAGGGATCATCCATGGAAACTGAGCAAGAGTGTAGTTAGCAAGGGTGTTAGAACTAGTTTTTTTACTTGGAGAGAGTGGTGACTGAGTGGAATAAGTTGCCAGAGTGTGTTGTGGGTGCCATGACTGTGAATGTGTTCAAAGCAAAGTATGATAGATACTGCGCAAATATTGGATAGTTATTTGTTGTTTAGGGCCTCTCTCGATGAGTCTAAGGACTCCTTGAATTTGCCCGTAATAATAATGATAATAATAATATTAATATCATTTTTGAAGACAATGAGGTTAACAATTAATATAACTTCTTTATTAGCGTTTGTTGCTGTTGTTGGTATGCTTTATGTGATATAAATGTCATCTTTTACTCTACCAAGTGTGTTGAAGCAATTTCTGCAGTTCATGGTTTATTGTACGGTAACTGTTTAAATGTTTTAGATTATATAGCAGTTTTTTAAGTAGTATGGGTATGAGATCCTCTCTCTCTCTCTCTCTCTCTCTCTCTCTAGCGGCATACGATTTGTTACAGCATCGGCTGTGTTCAAATCCATTTCAACAATAATCAATCAATACTGAATACTAAATGCTGCCGTTATTTGGGTTTCAACAGTAATGCGAGATTTTCATTGTTAGAGCAGAATCCCAAGCCACATACTCTGATGAGAAGCAGGTTCTACGAAGCAGGATGAGATAATCCTGCACTGGATAAGAAAAAGAAATATATCTGCAGTAGAAAGAGCTGTTTCCAGATAACCGATCAGGTCAGATAAAAACTGCGTTTTATTTATTTATTTAATTTTTTAATCTTAGTGTTAATGACTTTCGGGCACGTTTTTCCCGAATTAGCTAAACTTCGTATACAACGGTTTAATACCTTGGAGAATAAGTGAAGGGTAAGTGATGGATTTTATATGTAGGATATAAACCCAGTAAAATACTCGTATACCAATGCGATGGATAAACTACAATTGAGTAGGGAAAAAAAAAAGGAAGTTATTGCATGCGTTTTAAATATCGGATAAGATAAAGTTGTAACAATGCTTTCCATTATATTTTCTAAAATATAATAAACTAGAAAGATGTGAACCAATTGAAACGGCTTTCTTGCTTTCAAGTAAAGGATATCAACCCATCTTAAAATTCACGTAACTAAACATGTTGCTCCCATGCATCTTTCGTCCTTTTAATAAGCATAAATTCATGAAAAGAATTTCTACTCACATATTAATATGTGTCAATGATTGAAATAGGGATGGAATTATGTTTGTTTTGGTCTCCTTGCTCATGTTATGCTTAATACGTACATCAATTCCGAAATGAATTTTACTGGTTTGAATTTAGTGCTCATTTGAGTTTAACCGGCTGTTTTGAAATCGTACACAAGCGCTAGAATTTTACGATTTTGATTGAATCAAGTTCAGAAGTCAGCACACAAGAGACGAATTCTTTCTATAGAATTCTATAAAAATCTCTCTTCAGCTTCAAAATAGATGCATTACCTTTATGACAAAGTTGTAATACTTTTTTTTTTAATTTTTCAAATATATTTGAAGACTTTTGCTACAAATAGAGATAATTTTGTGTTTAATTTTAAATTCTTTAATATTTTCATATAAACTTATCGAAAAATGCCTTAATCTCATTGTATAGATTTCACATTATTATAGATTACCATTTCTTTTTTAATTAAAACAATTTCGGATTACATTATTTAAGAGGACATGAAACGGTTGTTGGAAGAGGCGAGAGTGAAGAGTGAGAAAGTAAAGATCGTTATACCTCGATACGATACAAACGAATTAAGAAGGACTATGATGGCAAACGATTCGATGCGTAGGCTGTGGAGAAGGAATGGATGCGAGTTTTTGGATGTGTGGAGTGAGTTTGAGGGAAGATGGGATTTGTATAAGAGGGACGGCCTACACCTGAATGCGTTTGGTGTCAGTATTCTTAAGTAATAACTGGTATGAGACCTAACATAGAAAGTCAGGGAAACTAAATTATAAAGGGAGGAATGGTGAGGACGTGGGTGTAAGAGCGACAATGTTATATAACTGTGATAATAACGCGAATGGGCTTTGCCATGGAAACGATACGAGGAGAGAACGATTTCGACTTTGTGTTCGTCCGGTTCGGACCCATCAAGATGTCTACTTGAATTAGATACTAGAGAAGAGTAGAGATCTGCGAGTTTTCCAACTGTGTCATGCAGATGGCAGACAAAAGAACATGCAGGTAGATTATTATGTCTGTACATGAATGGTAGGAGTATCAGAAACATATTTTACTGGTAAAATATGAATACTTATGATAGTAAAGAGTGAATATTTAAAAAAAAAATGAAGGATTGGTACTATTGGGATTACCCAGAGACTGAATAAAAATGAGAAATTTAAGTGATTGTTATTTAAATCCCAGATATTCTATCTATAGTACAGCATAGAGTAGTTTAGTAAAGTATCTATGTATATAGATTCAAATCATATCAAATCTATGTAGATAGATTTGAGTATATTAATTTATATTATACATTTATTATTCATTCACATAATAATATTGATAATATAAGAGATTTTCGTAGAGTAATAATAATATAATACGTTATTTATAATTGTTATGCTGAATAACTATACTAGTAGTAGTTTTAGCTTTTCTGTTTCCATCTCCAACCAAAAGAATTCTGTTTACGTATTTCTTTTCCTCGTCGCTAGATGGCGAGATTGTAAATCGTTACAAAAAGTTGTGATTTGCCTCAGTTGGACAAAAGCCTTATCACCACTAGAGTTAGTATTAGAAATGTACAAAACGATGTTCTATTTTCATACTTTCTTATAAATTTAATTGAATTGCGAAGTAAATGATTTCGTCTATTTTGTGAATTAGCCCTTTACTTTCGTTTTTCTTTTTGCGATGAAATCACTTCAGGACGAACATGTTATTTTTTAATGATCTTTATTACAGCCTCCATTTACAAGTATTCTTTCTCAAAGCAACTCGTTTTTATTTTTGCTGTAATTTTATTATCTGGATTGAAAGGTATCTGTGTTGTCTGACTTTAGAACTCTACCACTGACCTCCCTTATTCGGAATGCGTACGAGTTATAATATTATATTATAGCAATCTGCATGTTGAGTCTGTGTTTTAAATTAAAGAACGCAGAAGTCTCCATTAATTAATTATTACGTACTGAGATATTACGTACTGCCAAAGTGAAGTTAGTCTTTATAAGGACTGGCTTGAAGGGGTGAAGCAAGAATGCTTTTCATCTTCCCCGTTATTTGTAGAGGACAGCGTAGGGATAAGGTGTTATTGAGCTATTAAAGCTCTGATCATGGCAGGAGGGTAACAGCAATGGCCAAGCCTCAGTAAGAACTTCATTGGCTACAGCATTGCCATCCATTACCCTCCAAGGGTATTAATCACCGCATCTCACGGCCGATTCCATCTACTTCTCCATTATCACTCACAAAAAAAATGTGAAGTTCTTAAAAGAACTGGGCGATGTACTGAGTCCTTGACTCTTTATCCCGTCATTTGAATGAAGAAAATCTGTGTGGATGAGGTGTTATTGAGCTAAAAGCTCTAGTCATGGCTGGATAACGGCAATAGCCGAGCCTGAGTGAAAACTTCATTGACTACAGCATTGCCATTCTTTACCCTGGAAGTCCTAAAAAGGACTCAAAAAAGTGAAGTTAATTTTTCTGTAGAAAGTTATATAAGCTTACTTTAATTTTAAAATAGGTGTACTCAGTGTATGACAAACATTCAATATTTTTTTAATATTAAATTGGTTAAATTATTTTTTATATAAATTTATAATTCTTTTTATATAAATAATTTTAGAAGATGTTCTGATTTATAAGGATTCCCCATTACACTTTATAAGTTTTTCATTCCGTTTTTCATATTTATTACATTTTATTTATATTCTTTTTATTTTGACTCTTTTATTTATACTCTTGGCTCTTCTCTAATAAATTTCATCGTATATTCTTTCTCTAATTAATCGATGGCTTATCCTTTTTCCTTTATCATTTTTATCGATCAAAATAACTTTATTGTAATTCTAATTCCTTAAACGAGTTTCCATTTCTTTCGTTCAGTTCTTTCATTTGCTTCTGTTGTTATTTTCCCATTTATTTCACCTTTTTCGGTTTTTATATTATTTAAAGGCGTTATTTTCTATAAATTTTTATTTTGCTTAATCCGCGAATGGACCAAGAAATAGATAAGTGAAAGGCACTCTGACGGTTATGATGACTTTTACTTCGCAAAAGAATTTTGCAATGACCTTGATTTCGAAGAAATTTAAAACTTGAGTATTCTTTTCTAAATTCAGTGCATTTCCTTCGAAGTGTATTCATATTTCCTCCATTTATATGTCATATCTTACCAGATCTATATTTTAAAACCCTGTTCGATCAGAGGGTACTGCATTAAGAACGTGTTTTATTTATTTATTTATTATTTTATTATTTTTTTTTTAGCTAACGACCGGCTTTACGCATCCCTGAAAGATCGCAAACGCCTTAAGGAAAAACACGATTATCACAAAAGCCCTTGTTGTGTTAACGACAACTGGATGAGCATCGACAATCACAAATCTCTGGAATTCTGTGAAGTATTTTAGATTTTAGTGAAATATATTATACGAATTTGAAATAGAATTATTCACAAAACAAAGATGACATATTTAAAATCCTTCCTAAAATTTCCCTCAAATTGCTGAATAAGAAAAACAAAAAAAAACTTTCCCCATTTCTGCATTCGTTGAATTTCTAAGACATGTGCTTCAGGTTATTTTTTCTGATTTATTTTATTTTATATTTTTTTGTCTGTTTTAATAGATTAAGTCAGTCAGAGTTATTTCTTGGTGTTCTATCGCCAGAGGAATAAGATTATCTTCTCTATTCATCAAGATATTTGAAGTTCATTTCATAGGAGCTTATATATAAATGTGAAGTTATGAAAAGAGTCTGCACTGTTATTTCTAAACAGTTGATTACAATTCACTGTATCCCAAGAAGCATTACAGTATATAATATATCCTGTAGGTCATCCGGAAATAAAATATCCCCACACGAATGTTGACAAATATTGTCGATGTTGAAATTTTACCTTCAGATCGAATTATAGGGTCTATGGGGAGCACAATGGGTAATCCCTGGGAGTAATAGCTGATTTTTCTTTTTATTTTCAAAGATATTTCAGATATTCAGAGTTGATATCCAGATATTCAGAGTTGACTCTCTTATTTCTAAAACAGATATCGCTTGTTCCCTAACATCACTCATACATCATTCAAAAGTTATTCGGTCTGTCAGCATATTTAAAACAAGTACGGATACTTCTGAAAAACCAATAGTAGCTGAACATACGAGATACCAGACATACTTTGAGAGATTAAGAAGCATTTGGGTTCCGAGATGGATTCATTCAAGAAGATTGTCAGAGCTATTACTTATAAAAGCGACTGCAGTTCTGATATACCCAAATGCATCTCAGTTTCTCTTACTTTTCATATTCAATTTAGGAGTTCAGAAAACATCCTGTTTTCTGTTTTATTCATTTATTTAAAGATTTCGTTCGTTTTGCATTCTATCCTTCTGACAATAATTTCATGAAATCTCGGTAAAACGAGAGGATCGTGCACAAATCAGGTGGAAGTGTAATTAGCCATGAGAACCTACTTTTTGTCACTTTTCTCTCTCTTCCACATTCGTTATCTCATACACCATTCATCACTTTTTACGCCTTTGCCTTATCTTTATTTTTTTATTCCTTGTATTCGAAATATCAGCTTATTTACTAACAACATTCCCATTCAGTATATCTATTTGAACGTGCAGAGCGATACATTTGAGGACGCAAGAAACATTTTTGTTAATCAACGCAGTCTTACCAACACATCGGCCTGCCTGGGAAAATAAAATGCAGTTGCTCTTCGGATAGATCCTGTCCCAACATTTCAATAACCTTTGAAATTTTGGGACAGTGACAAAGATGGATTTTGTCATTTTCCGCAAAATATCACGTGCAAACCAAAGGGTATTAAGTGAAATTTCACGATTCGGTTTAAATGCGGGTTTTATATTTTTCCTCTATTTTTACGACATCTTCTTTATAGCTATTAAATAAGACTGGTGATATTGGGCATCCTTCACAGACTGCTTTGGTTATTGAATTCTATTCTCTTTTTCATTCATTCTTACACATACTTGGTTGTTTTGATACTTCAATTATTTGCTACGAGCAACTAATGTGGAATCTTAGCTGCTAAGTACGGTCTACGTTTGGTTTCGGATGAATTTATGAAACTCTTCTTCTACTTCTTCCTTTTTCGTATTAGGCCATTGGCGTGTTATGGAGCTATCCTAAGCCCTTCCAAACTGTACCCGTCCCGAGGATAAGGTGGCTAGCCCTATGCCTCCCGGTGTGTTTATGTCTGTAGATACGCGTGTTCACCGGGAAGGTTTGCCTGATTGCGGGAGAAAAACCCTGATGTCCACGCCCAAGTCCGGCTAACTTGGCTATGTCTGAGAAAGATTCTAAGCCCTCCCCCCACTCAGAGATAGGAATCGAACCCAGGATATCGCCACACGACTAGCCGCGCGGACAATTTATGAAACGCATTATGATAATCTACAAATGCCATGCATGTGTTTCTATGTTGAATGCACGATGCGTCTCCAATAGCACTTTCGATGTAAGAGCTGAGTTCAATGCATGGTCATTCTTTTCGGAAGCCATTTTGTCAAAACGTTTATTTTCTAAATATAATTTAAGTTTTTATGTTAATATTCGTGCGTGCAATTTAAGACCAGAATGTAGGAGACTTATTCCCCAGATTTCCGGGTGATGTATTGCTTGCTAGAATTCATGTAGTGCTACTTGTAAGGAAAGATAGTAATTAGCATGATATCAGTTTTAGTTTCATTACTGTCTTTCTATTAGTCCAGCCAGCTTTTCTCTTGGATTATTTCAAGGTTCCATTTCTTCCTGATTCGTGTTTCTTGCATTTGGTATGAATTTTATCTCGTCCTTGTACGATCTCTTTTTAATTTAGCTACGAAGTTATCCCATATTTCTCTATTCTGTTTTCTGCATGTCTTTTTTTTTCAATTGATCTTTTCATTAATTTCTGATTCTAGAGATTTAATATTTATCCATTGTTTGTGTATTTCTTTCTTGTCTTTGATTGTTCTCATCCCATTTTCTTATTTTCCCTTCTATTTTTCCATTTACTCTTTTGTTCTAAGACATTCTCTTCTTACACTTATTGACATGGTTTTAAACGTATTCCATTCTATTTCATTTTCATCATTTTGTTCTATTTATTCCAGCTGTTAAGTCATTCTCTGCAAATAAAGGAAGATAATACTTTTGTCATCCAAGATTTGAACTGCAAAACATTCTTGTGATATTTCTCTCCGCATTTATTTGGTTATTTGTAAACCATCTTGAGGCTATTCTTAATTTCCTGTATTAAGATAATGATCTGATTCAATTTTTGTACCTATGAATACCCTTCTATTTACTATCTTGATAGATGTTTTCCCATTATCTATTTTTTATTATATTATAATTTTTGGTTTCTTGTTTCCCAAATGAATTTGTGGTAATCTTTATACTTGGAAGAGATATCAGTAATTTTATGTTATTATATAGGGAGTAATATCTAATTATGTATGCCTTTCTGTTACATTTAACTTCCTGTTTCTTCCCATTTGTACCACACGCATAGTTCCCAACTTTGGCATTTAAATCTCTCATTATTATCTCTCACTCACACTTTTATCTTCTTAATACTTCGTTTAACTGCTTAGAATTTGGAGATCAGAATATAAACTGATAAGTTAAACAAGCCACGTTTCGAAATTACTATTGAGACTAATCCTAGAAAGAATAAAAGGCACTTTGTCAATAGAAAGAGATGACACTGAATCAGGTTTTCAAAAACACAAAGGTACAACAGACGGAATTTTCAATTGGAAAATATTATTCGAAAGAAGCCTCGATAAACAGAAAACCATATCTTTGTTTTATTGATTACACCAAAGCATTTGATTCAATGGATCACAACAAATTAATACACATCTTGGATTATCCTGTGGTTATGAATTATGGAATTATGGATTAAAAGGAAAAGATCTAGACATAATTACAAATATATACTGGAATCACATATCCGCAATAAGATACAAAGATGCATATTCTGACAGCTTTGAAATCAAAAAAGGTGTAAGACAAGGATGTGTCTTATTACCCTTACTGTATAATATATATAGTGAACAAATTTTTAAAGATATTGCAGAATTGAAGATTGTAAAATTCGGAGGTAGAAACTTCAATAACTTCAGGTATGCAGATGACACAGTCCTTCTAGCTGACTCTCAAGATGAACTTCAAAACTTATTTACAGAAATTTGCAACAGAAGCTTAGATGTGGGATTATTTATTAACCTGATGAAAACAAAGTGCATGATTATATCAAAGGAACCAATAAATAAGAAACTAAATATAACTGTTAGCCAAAAGAAAATTGAACAGGTTCAGTCTTATATATATATATGGAACAAATGTTTTGCAGAAGGAGGAAATTCCTTTAAAGAAATATAAACAAGAATCGAGATAGCAAGAAACGCCTTTATTGATATGAAAACTGTTCTAACATCTAGAGACATTTGCATAGATACAAGAAAAATATTAATAAAGTGTTATATCTGATCAAGCCTTCTCTACAACAGTGAAACGTGGACTCTAAAAAAAGAAGCAGAAAAAAAAATTAGAAGCTTTCGAAATGTGGACCATCAGAAGAATTCTGGAAATATCATGGACAGAGAAAATAAAAAAAATTGATGTTTTAAAGAAACAAAAAATGAAAAGAACATAAATGAAAATCATTAATGAATGAAAACGAAAATATTTTTGATATCTAACTAGACAAGAAAGCATTCAGAAATTAATATTAGAAGGGGAAAACTGAACTGAAAAAGAGGGAGAGGTAGACCCAGGAGAATGTGGTTTGAAGACATTAAGGACTAGACTGGCTTGAATTACCATAAATGATCCAGAGCATCAAAAGAAAAAAAAAATGTTCCAAGACATGGTGGTCAACCTCCTTCTAGGAAATGACATTGGAGAAGAAGAAGTTTGCAGGCGATCAGGAAATCATAGCAAGAACAAACATCAGGACTCAAAGAACCATCTCCAGTGGGAAGAAAAATGACCCAAACAGGCCGCTGGATCTACATCTCTGCAAGGTATCATTTCGATCTCATTTATATCGAAATTCCGTGGATCGCTTATTTAGATTAAGTAATGAAATTGACGGTATTAAATAACATCCACTTAAATACTAATTACATTTCGACTGTTTTTCCCTAATTAAATAAGAGAACAACAGTCGAAAAGGAAAAACAGTTTCAATAAGAAAGGGGTACAATTCGTACTTTGAATATAGTTACGAATGTGAATTTCGACAGCAAGAGTGAGAGAAAGTTGGATAAACGTACCAACTGAGAAAAGTAAAGTTATTGAAAAGTCGACGATAATACCAGGAAAGGAAACATTAGTTTATTTTGGGAAGATTGGTCATAAATTTTATCGAGTGCCTGGTGTGAGAAAAAATAGAATAAATTGAAGTAAAAAGACAGAAGAAGAGAATGAATATATTATTCGATCATCGATTCGCACATCTACTTCTCCTCTTCCCACTCAGAAAGCGATCGTTCTGGGAAAGGGTTTTGTCAGTGGAATTGAACTCCCTAAATGCATTCCTAAAAATTTAGGAATGGATTTATGCGATCTTGATGCAAGTTGGATTTGATTCATTTTGAGAGGAAAAATAAAACCAAATCAGTTATTTGTGTTCACGATGCCACCAGTGTTAATATTATTACCACTTTTCATAGCATGGTTGGATATTATTTGAGTTACCCCCCCTCCCAACAGAAGATGGTGTAAAATCACGCGAAACAACTGGAAACTTTAACAGCAGGTCAGTAGGTGATTTCCTTTCGCTTATTGAGTATTTTTAACATAATTATGGATTGTACTGCCTTTATTGTATTCAGTTACATCTGTAATATCTTTTAAGATATATTGTTAAATTAAGATTTAAAAAATGGTGCCGAAATCCGACAGAACAAGAAAGCAGTTTTGAAAACACACTGAAGATAAGAATAGAGTGGAGTCTAAATGGACCTTTAGGTTCCCTGCTTTAGGAATGGATTTAGGATTTGATTGCATAATGATTTAAGTATTGACAAATGCAGTATAAGAGAGAGAGGATATGAATAGGTTGATGGAAAAAGAGGACAGTACGGAGTTAAGGAGGGCATAATTGCAAATAATTCACTGCGCATGCTGTTTAGATGGTAGTGTGTGTTTGAATGTGCTGATGAATGTGAGTCTGATGGTAGAAAACTCTTGTCTAAGAGGGCTGACCTACATTTTAATGGATTTGGCATCGGGTGCTTAGAGAAATTATTTATTGGAATGAAATCCACTGCAGAGAGTCACTTTGGGAGGAACTACGAGATTGTGTGACTAAATTCATCTAATATATGTAGACGTAACATTGACATGCATATCAATGAGCGGTTATGAATCTGCTGAATGCATGGACTAGAATTTATGCTCGGGTTCTTTAGATGTGTGGCGATGGAAAAGAGAAATTGGCTTGACTGAGAAAACAGAATGTAGTTTTAAGTCTAAAAAGAAAGCGAAACGCTAACTTGTTTTCTCTATACAAAAACACCAGGAGCATTGGAAACAAAGTGATTGAGTTTATTCCTAAAAGCAACAAACTCAAACAAAGTGATTGAGTTTGTTGCTTTGGGGAATACATTGCGGCCTAAAATTGTTGGCATTAGTGAAACCAGGCTCTCAGAGCAGGACGTCGTAACTTAAATTGAATCTGTCGTTCCGATTTTTAGGAATGATAGAAGAGGTAGGAAAGGAGGGGAGAAGGGAGAACTATTACTAATTATATCAGATGATTTAAGTCCGGTAAGGATAGAAACAGATAAAAGCAATAATGGTAATAATGTCCCTTGGAGCAATGAGTTCCAGGTTCTATCTGGTGTGAATGGGGAGGCTAACAAACTTAAATGTATAGTGTTGAGTTGTTGCTCCAAAAATGACATTTCTTTTGCAAGGGATAAAGAAATTGGGATAAAGAAACGCCAAATGACCCTGATAACAACTAAACGTGCAGTTATTATGAGTGACCTACATTATCCGAATATTAATTGGTTAAGAGAGAAAACACGTGATGAGAACGGAGAATTTATTGAACTGCTGGGTGACAATCTTCTAGAGCAGTGTGCGAAAGAAGCAACTCGAGGCCAAAGAGTGTTACATTTTATGAGAGCCTTAGAAGGTGTCACAGTTAAACACGTGACTGGTTTGCCACTAGTTTTGACAGTGATTATGCCGTACTAACCCGAGAAGTAGCCAACTATAAGAATTATCCAATCATTACAGGTTATATTCTGAACTAAAAATGTGAAAATTATGAAAAACTCAGGAGATTACTGTCTTTGTTTCCATGATACCAGATTGCTAAATAGAAGGGTTTATCACTAGTGCATGGGAAGTTTTGTAAATATGTTTAAATGATGCCTCATCTGGAGGTGTCTATAGCATTCGAAGAACAAAAAGAATGATAGCGAAATGGATGTGCCATATCATCAAACAAGAGATTCATAAGCGGAAGAAGTTGAACAAATATCATGAGAATGAGAGTGAGAGGAGGTGTGTATGAAGCTCAAGCCATAAAAGTTACGAGTATTGTACGGAAAGCTAAATTGTAGTATGAAAAGAAATTGTCTATGAAGGTTAAAGTAAGCAAAAAAAAAGAATGAATTTGAAAAACTGACTTTATTGAATTCAAATTCACTCTAGTGCCAGAAGGTAAAGAAATTGGTCACTTAATGAGTGCTCACTTTGCTAAAATTTATCAACCAGATATATTTAGCATGTTGCGCAGTGCTTCTATTACATTGTATGAAGAGTTAGATGTGCATCAGAAGCAGATTCATACATTGTATGAAGAGTTAGAGGCGCATTAGAAGCAGCTAGAAATTTTGGATTTATAGTGGATGGAAATTTGAAGTTGAAAGGCCACGTAACAAATTTGCAAATACAACTCAGAGTATAATTGCAATGTTGAAACGAACATCGGAATGTAAAGATATGGAATTCAGTTTGCCTCAATACGCCTGCACCTGGACTACTGAGCTCAAATATGGTCTCCTGGTTTCCAAAGATGATATCGAGGTGATATGATAGAGGACTGTAAACTTTTAGAGAGCATTCTAGGATATCGGATGCTCCCTTGTTCTCTCCCACCTTTTGTTACGAAAGGAGGGAATAGGAAAATTGGGCATCCGTGAAAGTTAAATGTTTGTGTGCAGCTAAGAAACGGGTACGAGCCAGATTTTTCTCTCGTAAAACCGTGAGTCAGTGGAACAATTTTGCTGTTGAAGTAGTGAAAGGTCTAATGGGAATCCGTTGAAGAGACGGTATGAGAACAAGTTTGGGTGATGTATAGCCTCCCTAAATGAATTCTTGGAGGTCTATTAATAATAATAATAATAATAATAATAATAATAATAATAATAATAATAATAATAATAATGTATGATGATTCTTGATTAAAGCACCTTTAACCATTGAATTTAAAAGGAGATCCCTTTTACTCACTCAACTGCTCTAGAGCGCTATCAAAAACAAGAACATTTTTGGATGCATGAAGAATGGTAACATCTGTTTTCAGTTCATTGATGGAGTGGCAATCGACAATCCCCGATATTGTCCACGATGTTCACAAGTTAGACTCCATATTCGTCTTACTGACAAGATTAACCGCAAGAAGGAAGATGAAATTTGTTTCTCACAAGCAAGCAGAACGTACGTTCAAGTACATTCACATAGCACGAGGGATTACAAGAAATCCACAACCAATCTATGGATTTATTAAAGAAAAATAAAGGACTGTGTAACCTTGTAAGAGTTTCACAGATCATAACGCCTGTTACAATGTTACTGCTTAAGCTAATAAAAAGTTCATTTTTACGAAAATGAAATTATTAATTTAAAAAAAAATCAACTTTACTGTTTTTTCCAGCAATATTTTAAATTTATTTCATCTGTTCGTGGATTAGGCCTACTGGGGATACCACGTTAAAAAATGCGCGCCTAATACTCTACCTCGGAGGTGGTGCGGAAAAGAGTATACTTATTGTGCCTTGGCTATCTACAGATTGACCCCACTCTAAAAACTGCAACGTCAACAGAGTCCTTTTTGGCTTGTGTTTGATGTCGTTCTTTACAAATTGCGAATTTGTCACACACGTATTTTTCTTAAATACTTTTTTAGAAAACATTTGGTCGAATCATTAACATTTACTAAGTTCAGCCAAAGGTCACAGGGATTGCTAAAATAAATAATTTTGGCTTTTTTCTTCAACTCGATTGCTACAATCTGAATTTGGGCTTTAAAAAATCAGCAGCCGATATATTGCGTTATTTGTCTCTTTCGGTTTCCTCAGTTTTACAGTATTCTTTGTCGAAATTACGTTTGCTACTTACCTGAATGAATCCACAGATATTTTGTTCTCTCGCAATGCTGGTCGTGATAGATTTGGGTTGGCTTTACGGTTTGCAATATAAATATTTGAGGCTGAATGTAGTATTTGTAATAATCTTAGAATGCCCACAGTACCCCGCATCAAACATTCCTTTTCAACGTACTTGTGATAATTTTCAACATTCGCTTCGGACTTTCAAATCCTTTCCAGATAAGTGTCGTTCGTCTTTTGGTATTTTTCAGAATATTCCGACTCCTTTATTTTCTTTTTCTTTAATATAATCGATATTGAATTTTAATTTTTCATTTACAAAGCTTCGTCAAAATTTATTTTTAATAAATTTTAATAAGCTCAGTGCCACATAAATTATTGTTAGTAGTATTACTACAATCATAAGTCTGAGCTCTAACTGGATTCAAGTCATCTGATATCATTAGCAGCATGTGGACAATTTACAGATCTCTAATCTTCTCTACTGTCTTTTTAATGTAGACATCCTTTCACAGGTTCGATCAGTCCGACCCGAACGAACACAAAGTCGAAATCGTTCTCTTATCGTATGACGGGAATGACAATGCCAATTCCCGTCATTAACACAGTTATATAACATTATCGCTGTTAAACTCACATTCACACCATTGCTCCCTTTATAATTTAGATTCCCTGACTCTGTGTGTTAGGACTGATACTATTTATTAATTTTTCTAGGCTCCTGATTCCAAAGGCATTCGAGTCTAGGCCGTCCCTCTTATACAAATCCATTCTTCCCTCAAACTCACTCTACACATCCAAAAATTCGCCTCCATTCCGTCTGCACAGCCTACGCATCGAATGCCATCAGAGCCCTTTTTCGTAATTCATTTTTTCATATTGAGGTAAAATACTGACGATTTTCACTCTACATTCTCGCCTCTTCCAACAACCCTTTCATATCAGTAAAACTCGGACTTGTGATGAGTGGTAAAGCTGGTGAAAGTCTTGATCATTACGCAGAATGAATGCTCGCTTATAAGTATACTTTTAGAACACATTCATACGCATTTCACTGATGTAACTCTACTGATGTTATTTATTTCTGAAAAACTTGACACAAACTTGCTTTACAAGATTCTTGAAACTACAAAAACATTGTAATTTGCTTTCAAACACTAATGTTGTACTTATTCTTTCACTTCGGGCACATTTAAAAAAAAATGGATACCACACACAGCGGAAACTTTGCTAATGAAGTGAAGTCCTAAGCGTCGTCTGCTTCGTTGTCACGACTGCGCGCCTCCTGGCCACCAGTACACAGTTTAAAGAGAATTCGTAAGTCTTCGTGACAAAAATCATTACAACTCCCTTTGGGGGAAGCACATCCGTCACAGGAGTGTCGATGTTGCATCTAAAAGAAAACTCAGTCGAGTAATTGATTCTAAATTACAAGAAATGAGGTGAGAGCTTTATGGTGCGATGCAGCTCCCACAAACAAAAAAAACTATATAATCATCATTAACTAAACATCAAGAAAATATATAATCATTATTAAGAAACAAGCCAATAACATTAATTAATTATATCAGTTTTTAATCCGGAAAGGGCATCAGCGTTACCATGACGACTACCCTTTCTATATGTAACGGTCATATTATAACGTTGTAGGGCTAAAGCCCATCGGGATAACTTGGCACCATGAGGGGCACTTTTAGTTGGATAGGTCAGAGGGTTATGATCTGAAATTACCTGTATTTCAGCACCAAATACCCATGTGTCAAACTTTTTCAACGCCTCCAAGACGCAAAAAGCTCCCCTTTCAATGGTTGACCATTTCATTTGACAGGAATTTAGTTTCTTACTGAAGAAAGCAATGGGCAATTCTTTTCCTTGTTCGTTTTTGAGCTAAGCATGCGCCAATTGCTGTTGCTGATGCATCCGTATACAACTGGAACGGCTTGCCGAGATCTGGAGTATGCAAAGAAGGCATTTTTATAAGCTCTTCTTTGAGTTTCGTAAAAGCTTCATCAGCATCAGTAGTCCAAGGAATATTGTTTGGGACACTTTTCTTAGAAAGATTTGTCAGTGATAATACAATTTGGGAGAATCGTGGTATGTAGTCACGGTAGTAGCTAGCCAGTCCAAGTAGACTTCTTACTTCCTTCTTTGTCGCTGGTGTCGCTAAACCTTTTATAACCTCGACCTTCTGTGGGTCTGGGGAATGTTTTGACCGGATCCAATCAAATGACCTAGGAACTTCACTTGACTTTTTCCGAATTCGCATTTTTCTAGGTTTACTGTTAAATCCACCTCTCTTAATGTTTTGAAGACTTCATCTATATGGGTGAGATGTTCAGATCATGTTTTAGAAAATATAGCCAAATCGTCGATATAAGATCGGCGGTATGCCTTATGAGGAGCTAGTGCTTTATCCAATGATCTCTGGAAAATGTGCTTACAGTGTTCTTCATTTCAAACGGTAAGACATTCCATTGATAGTGACCAGAATGCGTCACGAATGCGGTGAAGGGCTTTGCTTCTTTTTCCATAGGGATTTGCCAATATCCCTTGGTGAGGTCAACCACAGTGATAAATCTTGCTTGTCCTACCTCAAATAATAAAGCTCTAGCTATTTTCATTGGATAAGCATCTGGAATAGTAAAACTATTTAGCAATCTAAAGTCAATGCATAGTCTGACACTTCCATTTTTCTTAGCCACACAAACCACGGGATGAGCCCATTCACTGACACTTGGCTCAATGAGACCCATATATAACAGCTCTTTGACTTGTCGATCTCCTTACTTTTGTAGAGTGATTGGCACCCTATAGGGTTTGAGTCTCTTAGGGGAACAATTCCCTGTAACTTTGATGGAGTGTCTGTCAACTTTGGCTTGACCAGGTTTGGAACTAAAAACATCGGCATATTTCTGGAGGATGTCAAAAAGTTTTTGTTTTTGTTCTCCCATCAAGAGAGCTTTCATATCCTCAAGGTGTTTCCTAATATATTCAACTGATTTATTTATTGATCTTGTCAGTGGGTGCATAGTGGATTGTTCCAAAATCTTCATCTAGTTCAAAAACTAGACAGACATGATTAATTCTTTGAATATATGGTCGAAGCTTATTTATGTAGAGCTCCCTGGTACTTCCATCCTTCATATCAACCTTCGCAGATCCTGTCGACTGCGCCAGTAAAACTCGGACTCGTGATGAATGGTAAAGCTGGTGAAAGTCTTGATCATTACGCAGAATGTGGTCTAGTAAATTGGACGACTGTAGCAGGTCCTGTCCAAGTATTTAGAAGCTTATGAGAGGATGAAGGTAACAATACTAAAACCTTTTCACCAACTATTAAGGATTTTTCTTTGGAATGAAGATTATATCTGGAGGAGTATTGTTTTTGAGATCCTTTGGCGTTCTCGGATGCAATTTTATGAGCTTTTCTTAGATTTTCAAGAAGCTCTTGTAAATAATTTTCAACCGAGCGTGAGGCAGCAGTTGGGATGACTCGTCCACCAGTCCAAATTTCCTTTAACAAAGATAAGGGGCCTGGAGGTAATCTTCCATATACCAACAGGAAAGGTGATAACCCAGTAGTGCTATGTGGTACTTCTCGGTATGCGAATAGAAGATAGGGAAGATGTAAATCCCAGTTTCTTTCATGTTCCTGTATATTCTTATTCATCATCTCTTTTAAAGTTCTGTTCCAACGTTCAAAGCAGCCATACTCTCAGGGTATCCTGGAGTGGAAACACGTGGAGCTATGCCTAGCATATCTTCAAACGCTTGAGTGAGTTTAGATGTAAAATTCGTACCTTGGTCGGTACAGACCATTTTAGGAAATCCAGTCTGAGTAAAAATCCTCATCAGAACATTACATGTAGTTTTAGCACTTATTTCCTGGACAGGTATGGCTTCGGCCCATCTAGTGCATAAATCAACAGCACATATTATGAATCGATGTCCTCTTCCCGATGGAGGTTCTAACGGTCTGATACCATCCACGCTCCATACCTCAAACGGAGTTTCTGGTCTGACGATAGGTCGTATGGGGGATTCTATCTCTATATATAGCAGTCCTTCTCATTTGACATTCCTTGCAGCTTTCGCAATATTTTTTCACATCTTGTTTAATGGTAGGCCAAAAGAATGAGTACTTGATTCGCTGACGGGTTTTCGTTTCGCCGAGATGGACAGCAAGAGGGATTTCATGTGCCATCTTTAAGACATTTTCTCGTTTCACACATGGTAGCACTACGTTTCTAATATTTTCGCCAAAAATATGTTCGTTATGAAGCAGAACCCCATTGTCAAACGCATAGGCATTTTGCTGCCTTTTTGCCCATTCAAAACACCTTCAGATCGTCTCATCATCCTCTTGAAGTTTGCCGAATTCGAATTTTGTTTTTTCTGGTACACATTCATTTTCTGCACCTGGTGGGGACTCTATCGTACTGATTGCCAATGCTGTACTGGTTATTTTCGAAGGCATGTCTTCGTCTTCATCATCTTCTGACCGTTTATCACTTAAATCTTTTGATTTCAGAACTGGTGTCTCCCAATGATGACTACTCTCATGTAGCTTGACACTTTCGACCAGCATTTCATAGGCAGAGGAGCTCAGTAGCAGATCGGTAACCAGTCTTCTTGAGATGGCACATGTGACTGGAACATTACCATATAAATTATCATCAATTTTCATTTCAACAATTCTCAAGGGTGTTATTTCATTTTCTCCGAAAGCAGAAGATATTTCTATCTTACTTTCTCCATCATGGGGCATATCTGCCACTAAATCTTCGCGCACTACAATATTTGCGCTCCCCTATCTATTATTCCATTTAAAACCCTACTTCCACATTTGATTTTGACGACCTTCAAATCATCTACGTTTCGACCAATGTCCACTGATTTGGATACTGGAATGGAAATTTTTGCAGTCAACACACTCATCCCCAGAGGTAGACGTTTGAACTAGGTTACTGTGTGCTGTAACAGGAGTACCTTTGGCTGACTATTTTTCATACAAAACTTTGCGATATGACCTTCCTTTCTACAAGTAAAACAAGTTGGTTTGTAGTGTGGCTTGTATGAATCATCAATTCGCCGCGGCTGGTATCATCTCGGTGGACATTTGAGAGGGAGATAATAACTTATTATTGAATGTTCGCTCAACAGGTGGAGTATAAGGTCTAAACTTTTCAGTAACCTTGTCCTTCGAAATAGCTCCAATGTACTTCCTTGATGTACTACGAACACTGTCGTATTCGTCCAATCTGTCAGCTAACTTGGTTGGAGAAACGAATTTTGCCCAGTTGTCTAAGAGATGTTCTCTCACTTCATGTGGTACTTTCTTCTTCAGATGATCCGTAATAATTAGATCTTTAACCCTTCAAAATCCTTGATATCAAGGCCACCAATCCACTCTTCGAAATAATTAGTTATTTCATAACAGAAATCCCTCCAAGATTTTTCAGCAACCTTTTGGTGTATCACAAACTTTTTTCTGAAACTTTCAGGATTCAGTCTAAATCTCTTTAGTAGAATTGTTTTAATATATTCATAATCTTCGCAATTTTCTTCTGACTCTCTACCAATTAATTGGACAATCTCAAATGGTAACAAAGTCAAGACACATGATATCCAGTCTTTAACATCTATTTTGGTTCTCTTAGCTTTTCTTTCAAACAGGGATAGGTATATCACAATGTCATCCTCTTGTAATCTAAACCTAGGCATTAGCTTAATTAGTTCAAGACAATATGGTTTATTGTCACTGGATACTGGAGTTGAGGTTGGTTGAACACGCGCTTCAATTTCCAGTTTCTTCAACTCGAACTCCATTTGTTCTCTTTTCTGTTGGGCTTCCAGTTCATCTTTCCGGCATTGGGCTTCTAGTTCTTCTTTCTTCATCAGTTCTTCCTCGAGTCTGGTACTAATAATCGTCTCCAACATCCCTTTAACAAATTCTTCTTCATAAAATTTACTTCGCATAATAATCATCTTAAGATCTATCACTTTCATTTCAACAGTTGTCTTCTCTCCCAGTTCTTCAGCCAATTTACGTAAATCTTCCTTTCTACCTTTGGTTAAATAAGCCATGGTGCTTAACAATAACTCTCTTTACTGATTAAAAAAAATCACCCTTAAAAGGGAATCAATTGCAATTTTTTTTTTAATGAAAGAGATGTATATATTTGGCGATTATGGGATTCATAACTAAATTCAACATATCATTTGTAAACATAGATTAATCTTACAATATTATCAGATAAAAAAAAAAAAACTTCAACTACACAATTTACTACACTTTCAAACACACACACACACACACACACACACACACACACACACATATATATATATATATATATATATATATATATATATATATATATGGATATATAAAAGCAAAACCAAACAAAAAAAAATAGTTTCGATTTTACACCTCTACTATATCATAACTTAAATCTCGAAACAGTATGCAAAAATAAACTATGATAACGATGTCGTGTTCTTTCTCTGGCGAGAAATTACAAGTACTGACTGTTCCAAGATGGAACAAACATGCAAAACAGGACAAATCGGTAAATGCAGAACAGAACAAAATAAATTTAAAATGAAAAAAAAAAACAACTATTCTGATTTATCTGGGAAGAAAATATAGCTTGAATACTGGCGTATTTTTCTTTTATCCAAACTATTGTACTACTCTTCCAGGATGGAACAAAATTTGAATACTGATGTATGCTTTCTCTGGCGAGAAATCAAAACTACTACTGTTCCAGGATGTAACAAACTCCAAACGCCATTTTTTTTATTTTGTATTAAAACATACTTTCGCCCAAATAATCAAAATAGAACTCTAAAACATGGGAGCATGCATTTACAAACGAATTGCTCTCACCTTGTAGGTCCTGTCGACTGCACCAGTAAAACTCGGACTTGTGATGAGTGGTAAAGCTGGTGAAAGTCTTGATCATTACGCAGAATGAATGCTCGCTTATAAGTATACTTTTAGAACACATTCATACGCATTTCACTGATGTAACTCTACTGATGTTATTTATTTCTGAAAAAACTTGAGAGAAAATTGCTTTACAAGATTCTTGAAACTACAAAACCATTGTAATTTGCTTTCAAACACTAATGTTGTACTTATTCTTTCACTTCGGGCACATTTAAAAAAAATGGATACCACACACAGCGGAAACTTTGCTAATGAAGTCCTAAGCGTCGTCTGCTTCGTTGTCACGACTGCGCGCCTCCTGGCCACCAGTACACAGTTTAAATAGAATTCGCAAGTCTTCGTGACAAAAATCTTTAAAATATCCTATCTCTCTCTCATACAGAACTTTTCGCTAGTTAAGTCATTAGTCTCTGCTACAATTGCGATCTCGTTTACTTTTCTATTTTCGTTTTGAATTACTTCCTTCTCATCTCATCTCATTTTCCCTTTACCCTCTTTACTTTGCAGTGTCGAGGGTTTATTAATCATCGGACCTAAACAAGTCACAGGATAAGGTGGTCAACCCTACGCCCAGGTGTATCCTATGTCCGTAGTGGTGTTGAGTTCTCAAGGCCGGTTTGACTGCTTTGAGGGATGAAACCCCCCCAGGATAAACTGCGGAAAACCTTACTGTCCACGCACAAGGCCGGTTAACTTGGCTATGGAAGTTCCTTCAGCTCTTCACCTCTCCGGCGGGAATCGAACCTAGGACACTCTTTCCGCATTCATATGGTTGCGAAGCGTACAGCCACTAGGCTATCCGCACGGACACGAATTGTTTCCTTTATATTCTTAATTTTCGCTCATCAAAGCATACTTTATTTTAGTGTCACCACACCAAATAACATCTTTCTCTTTACTAACGACATCCCTTACCTGATTTCTATTACTTCCTGACTTACTGATTTCCGTGCTTTGTTGTTTCTTATTTTGCTGCTAAATTTATTTTCCTCCTTATGCTCGATTAAACGCCTCTCGACTTTTTAAAGGTCAATTTTGTTTCTTTAAATGAACATTAAATGTCTTAAGATTTGTACTGTGCTGTTACGTTTGTTATTATTTGCATATCGAGTAGCTTTTAGAAAAATAAAGGAATATCACCTATTCATTCAATGTAGAAGAAATCAGTGTGGAGTCATTTTGTCCTTCATATGGGCGCCACCTAGCAGTAGAATTCAGTAATCCTTTATTGGATAAATGTTGGATAATCAATGTTAACTAGTAAAATAGTAAGCAGATCGTGGAATAAATGTGAGGTTTCCATTCAGTTTTGGAGATATTTTCCTTTCAGGCGAGTAAGATTTAATCAACTTCATCAATAAAAATGATGTTTACATAAATCTGATGGATGTAAACAATATGTCCGTTAAGCAATGAGACTGCTGTTTTACAGGACATCACTTTGAATAAAAGTAACAAAAGTGTTTATCGGTTTGAACGCTGAGGTGTGCTGTAATCGCAGGTGCAATCTTCGAGTCGGGTGACGCAGCAGCTTTCGTCTGGCAACCGTGGTAGTAAGTGGTTGAGTGAAGCGAGTCAGAAGTTGCGTCATGGAGCAAAGTTCTGGGATAGAAGTTTACTGTAAATTAGGAAAAACTGCTACACAAGTGTACCAATATCTAGAAAAACTTTACGGGGATGACTGTCTGAAATTTGCGCAAGTATTTCGCTGGTTTACAACATTTAAAGAGGGGAGGAAGTACCTGGAAGATGAACCACGCTGTGGACGGCCAGTTTCTGCACGGAAAAATGGAAATCTGCTGAAAGCTAGGGAAATTCTTGTCCCATGACAGGCAAATAACCACTAGGCTACTCGCTGTACTGCTTGGTGTCGGTAAGTAAACGGCCATATTAATCTCAGAGATTTGCACTGTGCAAATTTTTGTGAAAAATTGAGTAAATTGAGGAAGTTTTGTTCGAAGTTTGTGGTTCGAAGCAGTTTTTGGCTTCGCAGTCAATCTATGAGATTGATCGAAACTCCCCCCCCCCCCACACACACACTATTTGCCACACACAGACATTTTCCTGTTCCCAAAGATGAAGTGTGCGTTGGAAAAAGAAAAAGGAGGGGGCGGGGGGCTTCAGCGACATTGAGGACGTCCAACGCAGTGTGACCCAGAGACTGACTGAGGTTCCCGTTCGGGACTTCCTCCTTGCACCTCCGAAGACCTGTACAATAGTTATAAATGTTGTATGGAGTTGGAGGAAGATTATTTCGAATTCGTGTAATTGACAATTCCAAATAGAGTTTTTTGTTTAGATAATAATTATTTCATTACTTGACGTGCACAGTGAAAACGTGCTCATTTCGATTGTTATTTTTATTGTAATATGTAGGCTGTTATTGAGACGCGAGTAGCAAACGCATGCTATTTAGACCAAAGTATTCTTTTCTGTTTAAAATTTAAAACTGCAAAGCCAATAGCATTTTGATAATTTAGACATGATAAATAAATAAATGAACCACCAATAAATAACTAAGAATAAAATTTTAATTCTTAGTTATTTATTGGAGTTATATTAGTTATATAACTCCAATATCTACCTACATATTTAGTCTGATTATTCGTTCCTCTTTCTATGCTTTGCTGAGCAACGTTCGGTTGCTAAATAGATTCTACACGTTAATATCGTATGTAATTTAAGAATAATAATAACAAAAACCATGTATATAAATATGATATCAGATTTTTTTTTTTTAAATTTTCATTGAAATTCGGAAAGCAAACAGATGTATGCGTGTGGCGAAATAATTTGATAATACAACTGTTTGTGTGGATAACGCTCATCGCTTTAAAAATTACAGCATTTTAAAAAAGAAAAAAATAAACAAACAAAGAAACAAAATCTTAGTGATTATAGTTGAGCACCAGATCCCTTCAGTTCGCAGAGAAAATTTAAATATTATCGTCGAAGAAATGGAACGCTGTTTAACAAAATTGAGATTCAAACAAATGTCCATCGTAATGACTTGTTAGAGATTTGGCTGCAACAAACTAATATACGGAGAAATAATAATAGTAATAAAAAAGTTAGTAATTATTCCTTGATATCGACGGATAGTTGACGTCAACGTGATTTTTGCAAATAATAACTGACTATTGAGCTTAAACAGTACAAAGTCAACTTCATCGAAAATAAATTACGAACGTTTAACAGAGATTAATACAATTGATGTCAACGATTCCACTATGATAAAAACACAGCATTTGAGAACACATTTATGGCGTATTATATGTAGATCAATCCAGAAACTAAAAAATTTACTTTTTCTGATTTATTTCCAGATTATTTCCTAAAATGTAACATTGATTTATAATTAAATAGGTATTTCTAAAACTAATTCCATTTTTATTTTATTTAAATATTTCTAAAATGTTGAAATTTATATATAAAATAATAAAATTTATAAAACACCACCATTTTTTAAGAATCACTATTAATAAAAATAGGAATTGAAATCAGAATCCGTCCACTCCCCGTGTGGTTGCCGGGATAAGAATAGCACCAATGTAGCTAATGCATGTCGTACGAGGCGACTAAAATTGGTACCCGTTGAGGGTAATGGATGGCAATGCTGTAGCCAATGAAGTTCTAACTGAGGCTCGTCTATTGCTGTTACCCTCCTGCCATGATCAGAGCTTTATAGCTCAATAACACCTTATCCCTACACTGTCTTCTAAAGACAACGGGGAATATGAAAAGCAATATTGCTTCGCCCCTTTAAGCCAGTCCTTATAAGGATATATAAGAATCCATCCGTGAGGTGCGGCGATTGATTCATTCAATCCAATACTCTTGGAGGGTAACGATGGCAATGTTGTAGCCAATGAAGTTCTAACTGAGGCTCTGCTTTTGCTGTTACTCTCCTGCCATGATCAGAGCATTAATTGCTCAATAACACCTTATCCCTACAACGTCCTCTACAGATAACGGGGAAGATAAAAAGCATTCTTGCTTCGCCCCTTTAAGCCAGTCCTTATAATGACTAAGAATCCTATTTCAATTCCAAAAAATAGGAATTGAAATAGGATTGGTAATATACGCATGGTTCAGACGAGAAAATCCTTGTTTGTGAATTCGCCTTTATTTTCTTTTTTTATTTTTATTTTGATAATGCATGAGTTTCTCGACGACAGACATAGCAGCTGAACATCGAGAAACGAGAGATGTTTGGCATTCTCATTCTATCAAAAATCAAATTACAGTTGTTTACGTAGCCGCTTAACTTGCTACATTTCTTTAGATGCTCGTCTCAGTCTTATCTGGAAGTTTTCGGAAGACTAAAAGGATTCCATGAATGATTTCGTCAATACTTGGGAAAGCAATGAACCTTAAGTTGAACCTCGCTTCTATCAACAAATCTGATTAAAACTCCTGAGTAACTCGGTAAAACAGTTCTGTGATATGTTCATGTTAACAGCATAGAAAAGGTTTTGTACGAATTCTATTTTGGTGAACAGAAAGTGCACTCCAAATCAGAACGAACAGCCATTCGGAGAAATGTTTGCGATAAATACTCGAACATTGTTGTGCTCAGAGCGGACAGACGACCAAATTCGACGAATACCATTTGGCATGGTCCATTGACAGCAAAATTAATAATCTGGTAAAAGACCTGTGCAACTGGACGAAGAAATATTCAACACAATAATTTATGTATATCCTAAACTGCACGAAGTTGATATTCTCCTTTATGCTTATGAATGCAAGGGGCTCACTAACCTCTAATATGTATAAATATCTATTCAAGTTACTAGTCCAGCATATAGTTAAAATTACATATTGAGTGAAACATTGCCTAAATTTCATTAAGGGTAACATTAGAACCATATTCCATAGCAGTTATCAAGAAAAAGCCAACAGCAAGACTTATCACATATATTTGTGGACTGATGATACACGTTTAGAAATAGAATTTATATTTTATATTAAACACATCAAATAACAAAAACATTGTTGCGCTTGAAATACTAACATTTTTATTGAAGAGATTTGATTTATACAGTATATGAAAATCGGAAACATACCTTCTGGTGATTTCTAAGTATAAATACAATATCGTTATAATACTTTAAATAATTTGCTAACAACTCACTCATTTAGGCCATGATCACTCTTTATTTCTAGAATATCTGACCTTGTGAGAAATCTAATTATTTAGCGTTGTCAGATCTCCTGCTGTTAAATTCCTTCGAGTGGTCCTTTTCAGTGATTCTCTGCACGAGCTGTCGTTAGGAATGTAAGAAATTCAGACGTGTGCTTTCTAAAGGTCGGTTTGTCGGTTTGCAGCAGGAAACACGGGAGTGTCCGGTGGGGAAAAAGCTTACTATTGACATCGGAGACCGAATATCGAAAACTCGGTACGAAATGTGAAAAAAAAAACAACAACAACAACCTCGAAACGTTCTGCCATCAAGCAGGGAATTTGAACCTCAATTTTTCCACTCGGCAGGCATATCGCTTCACGACAGCTACTACGGAGATATTACTCATGATTAGTTATCAATAGTAATATGCATTATAATGATTCGAAATGATGACTTGGACAAAATATTTTGATTTCTTCTCATTGAACTATTTTTTGTATTTATTATTGATTAATTGCCTATTCTGCAAAATAAATGAAAATTTCCATTTCTTCCTTCTATTCTTTCGACATAAATTTGTGATTTTGCCTGTAATATGTACCTGTTCCCAAAAACTAGATGGAAGCACGGGGAGTCAAGTGCATGTGCTAGTCAATTGCAACTACACTTGACTAGCCTCCACAGAGACTTGATATGTGTTGGTCAGTCATTGAATCTCTATTGAACATCTGTGGGATGAACTGGAGCATCGTGTGAGGTCAAGAGATGATCTTTCCACAACATTACAGGAACTCATTAAACGCCTACAGGAAAATGGTCCAGAATTCCCATTCATCGCTATTGTACGAGTGTGAAAAGTATGCCTTATAGGATTGCTGCAATCATTGCAGAAAACGGTCACACGTGTTATTAAGGTGGGTGCCATGGCGGTTTGTTCCTCACGTTGTGTCCATTGACCTCTTTCCAAGCAGTTTATGTAATAATACAAAACATCTTGTATATTTCGTATATTTTGAACCAGTGTGATTATATGGGTGATTCTAGATCTCTCATATACCATGGGAGATTTAGAATCACCTGGAGAGATAATATTATCCACTCTAATTCTTCGTTCTCCACTTTGATGATAAGATCCGAAAACAAAACCATCTTGAGAAGGTATGTTAGGACGGTAACCTTTATTGTGAGTGTCTCAACGGTCTACAATCATTATGGATGAAGAAGACGAAGAAGTCATTCTAAACATGCATTGCAAAGAATAGTTCTATTTCATTCAATTATCATTTCCATCTTTCCTTTATGCATTTCCGTTAGACAGTTGGTTTCTGCCAGGATACTTAGAGTTATAGAAACCTAATTACCTAATTAAAATACCTAATTACCAAATTAAAGAAACCTTATGGATAGTACGGAAGATGATCTGTTGTGGGACACTGATGACGATGAAAACGAAATCAATTCACCGTATTCGAACTGGGATCCATATGACGATTATTTAAACATGAATCTGAAGTACTATTTTCAACAGATGATGAAAAAAATTAAGATGAAAATTGAGGTTAAAAAATATTATTTGTTTTTTAAGACTTACATCTATTGTAATATTCTAAATAAATTTATGTAGCAAAAATGAATCTGATTTGTTTATAAATACTGTCTAATTTCTTACAGAACAATGTATTGTAACTACCTAAATGTTCATCCAAGAAATTATGCTTCCCTTTTTTAAACTCGCGGTATAAGTCGACCTATGATTTCGAGGTGTTTTCTGTAGTATTTGAGAGTCGTTTTATACGCCAACATATACGGTAATACAGGGAAGTTAATATTTTTAGCATAGTCTACATGCCATCTAAATGAGTGTTTTCTCGTGCCAGTCTGTGTTGTGGCAGGAATAATCTTTAAATTAATCAAAGTGTAAAATTCATTACTAGAGTTGGTAATAATATTGTAAAAATTATATATGCTTGTATATATATATTTTGTAACCTATGATGATGTAACCTATCATCAATATGCGCGACGAAACCCTTCCGGATTTCATTTCCTGTACATTTCAGCATACAGACACAGTTCCACGTAATCAATGGTTTTCGCGCATCCAGAAAAAACTAAGCTAATTTTATTGTTGAAAAATCACGTCAAACAATCTTTTGTATGGGTTTGCAACAATACTAGGAATAACCTTGTCGTATAATGGGGAAAAAATGGTAATCGAAACGATTAGTAACTTTGTTCCATACCATTAATATTACAAATAGCAATGACAAACAAGAAAAACCATTTATTGAAATTTGATTGATTCCTTCTGAGTGACATGACAAACACATGATACATCTGTCTTCTCCAATTGTTGCAAGGAACGTTTTCCTTTCGCATATTAAACATATTTATAGTACACTAACACGTTTCAAACTATAAGGCAAGCAGTGAGATCAAAGCAAACTTCAGGAATTCTGATTAATATTTTCTTGGCTTTTTCCTACCTTGTTTATACCTTGTAAATACCTGGAATAACCTTTCGTATGATGGGAAAAATGGTAATCAAAGCGATTGTAGTAACTTTGTTCCATACCATTCATATTACAAATACCATTGAGAAACAAGATATGACAAACATGGGCAATGCTGTAGCCCATGAAGTTAACTGAGGCCTGCTGCTGTTATCCCCCAGATGAAATATGAGCTGCTTTGCTCGGTGTTGGGGTGAGACTGCCACTGGGTAGAACCAACGCTGAGGTTCTTCTCGGTGGCAGGATGACCCTGTTACTATGGGGAACAACGCTGAGTTTTTGATCCTTCGGATAGCTCATTGTTGGGTGATCCAGGGGGGATGTAACGAGGAGTTTTTGGAGAGGTAACCTCGCACTTAAACAGGGAAACCGGTCTGGATGGTGGCCCTTCACATTAAATTATGCATAGCATTATACATGTCCGAAAGGGAGCGTGCTTTGCATTATAGGATACATACTAAGGCAAGTAATGTGAGCAATGACAAATTTATAAATATACCTCTGTATATTTATAAATTATAAATATACAGAGGTCATTGGACACTGTATACTAGTAGCTCAGACATGAATATATTTCACGCGCAAAACATTGTTTCGCTTCTTTGGGAAAATAATTAATTAATATAATTTCTTGGTATCTTTAATACGCACGCACACACACACACACACACACACACACACACATATATATATATATTTGCAAGTTATCATTTCGTGGGTGCAGAAAACAGTGTATGCCACAATACTTTGCAACATCATACAGGTAAAAATTAGAATTAACATCTGTCTGCAATTATTACTGATTATATACATTTTTTTTCTTTATCTGACAGTATTCATTTTACTCTTTTCATAATTAGTTTCATTGATTTTACACAAAAAATATGATGGAATTGGCCTGAACAAATCTGGGCTGCGAAGTGGTCCAAACCCAGGTGTCACACACAGTTGGAAGAATTTTTCCTCCCGGAAACTCGAGTGCTTTCATTTCCTAAATCACACGCAAACCTGCCAGAAGAACATGCGCCAGGGAAGGTCACCTTGTTTGTTTTTACAATTTTTGTTAGTTTTTCACAGGATTTTATTCGACGTTATATGGTTTTATACAATATTTAAAATTGGCTTTAATGTTTCTTCCGTTTATTCGGTTTTACTACATTTTTCCTTTTTGGAACGTTTCGTTTAAAGACTTAAAAGTCAATTGACCATTTTACAATGACCCCCAATTTTTACCAGAGTGCAAATGGTAAAATTTAAACGTTGTGATTGCTTTGGCGCTTCTATGCTGATTCCACGAATCAGTGATATTCCATCGAATGTCACGAATTGTATCACATTGGAGATATTAGATTTTATTATTTTAGAATATCATTTACTTGTAGTTCGATATGAAACGCCTCCTTTATTAAAATCTCCGTCCATTTCCATCTCAATTTTATTTCTTTTTCCAAATTTAAATAAACCTAAAACTTATCTTTTTCATAACTATAATGTAATTAGAAAAAGTACATTACAATAAGTCACATAAGATATTACGTATAATGTTTGCTATTTGTCCTTTTTATGTAATCTATGCCCACCAACTGCGAAACGTAACTACCTGCCTTGATTAATTAACTTATGCACTTTTTTCGGTGATGTTTTAAACTCATTTTTGTTATTGAATAGCAAATCACATGTAACAAATGGGTGTTCCAGTGGTGGGGGGGGGGGGGGGTGGGGGGGGGGGGGGGTGGGGGGGGGGGGGGGTGGGGGGGGGGGGGGGTGGGGGGGGGGGGGGGTGGGGGGGGGGGGGGGTGGGGGGGGGGGGGGGTGGGGGGGGGGGGGGGTGGGGGGGGGGGGGGGTGGGGGGGGGGGGGGGTGGGGGGGGGGGGGGGTGGGGGGGGGGGGGGGTGGGGGGGGGGGGGGGTGGGGGGGGGGGGGGGTGGGGGGGGGGGGGGGTGGGGGGGGGGGGGGGTGGGGGGGGGGGGGGGTGGGGGGGGGGGGGGGTGGGGGGGGGGGGGGGTGGGGGGGGGGGGGGGTGGGGGGGGGGGGGGGTGGGGGGGGGGGGGGGTGGGGGGGGGGGGGGGTGGGGGGGGGGGGGGGTGGGGGGGGGGGGGGGTGGGGGGGGGGGGGGGTGGGGGGGGGGGGGGGTGGGGGGGGGGGGGGGTGGGGGGGGGGGGGGGTGGGGGGGGGGGGGGGTGGGGGGGGGGGGGGGTGAGTATTGTAAAAATTAAGTGGTGGTATCGATTTTAAAATTAATGAAAATATTTGTACATCCTAAGGTTTTCTGGACATTGAAGCAAAAGTATTATAGAAATGGGTGAATACATCCTGATTTTTAATGAAGAAAATAAAAGCATAGTTCTTTCTGTAAAATCTCAGTAGTATTCTTGGAAATATTGTCAATATTTACGTAGCCTAGTTTATAGAAAATCAGATTGTCATTTCCATTATAAATGAAGCAATATAATATAGCAGTTAGATTAATATAATATATAATTGTCATAAAGCAAAATAAATATAACGTAATATATATTTTTTGAATATAAATAAGACAATTGGAATATTCAAATGGAAGCTAAATTTCTGGGAATTATCGTTTTTATAATATCACAACGTTCAAAATTATGCTACACATTACAATTTGAATTAAAAGCATTCAAGTTGGTCTCGCGTTAATGATAATCTCGAAATACAAAATTATGCATTGTCAAAACAGAAATACATAAGCTGGGTAAGAGAAGAGTGTTGATGTTCTTTCCTTAAAGACTTTTATATAAAAATATTTGAAAGTATATTATAATGCTTTTTTTGGGCAGGGAGTGGACAAATTGATGGCTAATGTTGCAAAAGACAAAATAACGGATGCTTTTTTGTTGTACAGTATATTTCAGATGATGCTGTCACGGATTAAGCAGATTGAATCCACCATACCAATAACAAAATATTATGCATATACAGTATATATGTTGAGGTATCTAAATATAACATAACGTTTAATTTTAAAAAAATGACGAATCTCTATTAATAAAACTGTTTATCAGTAGTTTTAACATTTTTAGTTTTAGTGTTCTTATTGATAGTTTTGTCCTTTTTATTATTAAAAAGAAATTATTAATACACGTCTATTTTTAGAAATAATTTTAATTTAAATTAATCCTCTTGTCCACTATGATTAATAGTAATAAGTATTATTATACTCAATCATCTCAACGGTTACGAAACTTTTTCTAAAATCCTACCTTTTGTTTTTAAGACTTATTCCTCAAAAGACATTTGCTAATAAATCTGCATTTTTAAGATTTACGATATAAATCCTTTTTAAAATCTAGCGTCGATAAGTGTGATGGTCTCATATCACTGATGAATTCATCTCATATTTTGGATTCAAAATAATATTTCTTTATCACTTTTTATTTTATTTTATTTTTTTCGATTTAGAAAACAAATGAGAATATACAACTTTTTAGATGAATGAGAACTATATAGGTGTGTGTGTGTGTGTGTGTGTGTGTGTGTGTTCTTTTACATCACTCCTAAGGAAAGAAATTGCATGTTATATCAATATGTTCGCTTTGTGAAATCCCTAGTAGTTTCATCATCATCATTAGTGTTCTTGACGGGTACAATGGTATAACTCAGCAGATTTTACTAAGTCTCTTGCTTCCTCCTTCATTTCCTGATATCCTCTTGTGCTCTTATACTCATTAGTCGCCGTCTCCTTCCTCTTGTTCGCTTTCCTTCAATTTTCCCTTCTATCATTCTTTTCAGTAGGCTGTCTCCTCTTAATAAATGTCCTATCCAATTATGCTTTCTTCTTCTTATGGTCTGTAGTAAATTCCTTTCTTCTTCGACCCTTTGTAATACTTTTTCATTGGTGATTTTTTCAGTCCGCTTTATTTTCTCCTTTCTTCTCCATAAACATATTTCAAATGCCTTCAACATTTTAACTTCTTTCTTCCCAATTGTCCATGTTTCTGACCCATATAAGGTCATACCCCAAATATAACACTTAATAAGCCTTTTCTTTAGATTTTTATTCATTTTATTAAGAAAGAAATTTTTCTTGCTATAACATGCATATTTTCCTTTCATAATTCTTTCTTTTATTTCCATGTCATATTTTCCATTTTCTTTTATTATACTACCAAGATATTTGTATAGTCTCACTTGCTATACACTTTTTCAATTCATCATCACCTTGATACTTCCTGGTTTCCTGGAGACTCCATCACTTTTGTTATCTTTGTGTTAATTTGCATACCATATTTCTTGCATATACTTTCAAATTTTGAATTGTAGTTCATCTTCAGTATTACCTAATATTGCTTGATCATCTGCAAATCTAATATTTTGTATTGCTCTTCCGCCAATAGTAATTCCTCGTTTTTCTTCATCAAATGCTTCTTTTATTATTTCTTCAGAAAATATATTGAAGAGCGTCCTGACAGGCAGCATCCCTGTCTTACGCCTCTGATAATCACACATTTTTTTAGTTTTTCCTACTTTTGTCTTTATTATGGCCATCTGATTCATATATAATTCAAATATTAACCTTCCGTCTCTCCAATCTAAACCTATTTTGCGTAACATTTCCATCACATTTTCCCATCATCATGTCAAATGCTTTTTTCAAGGTCGTCGAAACAAATATAAACTTCTTTATTTACTTCTATATCCCTTTCCGATATGATTCTCATTATTCCAATTCCATCTCTAGTTCCTCTGTCTTTTCTAAATCCAGATTGATCATCCCCCATAAAATACTCCACTCTATTATACAATCGTTGATTTAATATTCTTAGCAGTACTTTTGAGGCATGCAAGAGTATGCTTATAGTTCTGTAGTCACTACACTTAGCAGATTGCTTTTCTTTTAAGTTGGTAGAAGAATACTCTCTGTGAAATCTTTAGGCTATACTCCTCTTTTGTAAATGAGGTTGCCGAGTTTCCATGTTTCTGTCATACCTTTGTCCACCATTGTTTTAGGATTTCACTAGGTATTCCATCCACTCTTTCCATCTTTCTACTTTTTAATTCCTTAATTATCGTTTCTACTTCTCTCTTTAGTATTTCAGGATCTCTTTCTTCTGTTGAGATTTCATTTTCTCTTCCAATTCAATGTTTGTTGGTCTTTCGTTTTTTGCATAAAGTTCTTCGATATATTCCTTCCATCTTTCACCTTGCATTTCAATATCATAAATCAATTTTCCTTGCTTATCTTCTATTGGCAGATGTCTTATGCTTTTTTTTAATATTTGTAATTTCTTTTGCGTTTACAAACATTTTATCATATCGCCCCATTTCTTCAGTTTCTTTATATTCTACATTTAACCATTCCTCTCTTGCTTTATCAGTTTCTCTGCTCAGTTCATTATTTAATACATTGTATTTTCTTCTTCCCTTTTCAGTGTTTGCATTTTTCCATCTTCTTCCTTCCTGTATTTCTCTTATCATTTCATTTGTAATTCAGAGGTTCTTAATTCTTTTCCCTTCCACAAAACCTATCTCTTCAGTAGCTGTTTCATATATCAAATTTTTCAGTTGATTCCATTTTGCGTTAATATCAATAGTTTCTTCAAGTACATCCTCTCTGTTACTTATTTTATCCTCCAGTTCTTCTCTGAATTTCTTACTTGCATTTTCTTTGAGTTTTTCTAGATTCCACGTTTTCTTGCATTTACCTTTGTTTATTTTCTTAAATCGTATTCTTCATTCCATAAAAAGTAAATTATGGTCTGAGTCAATATCAGTCCTGGATATGTTGATATTCTTTTTGCACTGTTTCTGTACCTGTTTTGTATTAACATATAATCAATCTGGTATAATCTGGTATCTTGCGATATTTCCTGGAATTTTCTATGTATATATATCTTCTTCTCTTTGGAAGTTTAAACCAAGTATTTCCAATGATTAGTTTGTGTCTTTTACAAAACTCTATAAGTTTTTCACTCCTCTCATTCCTTTTTCCAAGACCATATCTTCCTGTTATTCCCTTCTCTACCTCTTCACCTACCACTGCATTCCAGTCTCCCATCCAGATGGAACACCTTTTAGTTCTGTCTTCTTCCATTATCTCTTCTATTTGTAGAGATAATGGAAGAAGATTTTGCATTTGTGGACAAATAGGTGCACCCATAAATTACTTAAATAAAAGAGCCAATAGGCTTCACTTCGACGATGAAACATTACTTAAATGAAGGGGATATTAAATCTTATTCGGCTTTGAAATAATGTGGGATTTAATAAAGTAATTTATGGGTTCCCCTTTTTTGACAACTCGTATAGCAGGGTATAAAAGTTCTTTTCGCTATACCCTCAGTATTAATCTGGTCTGGCTACTCACTGATGAGACCCCAATGAGGGTTGAAACCGGTCTGGGTAGTGACCTTCCACCATAATGTATAACATCATACATCTCATAGGAGTTGTGTTTTACATTATGGGAAATACTAAGAATAGTGATCAGAGCTTTATTCACCTTTGCCACGAGTTGCCCTAGTTTGTACTACGTGCTTTAGCTTACGCTGGTATCCGCCGATACTTTTATAGTTGACTATATTCGGTATGAAACGCTTTGATTCCGATCTTTGAATTTCTTATTCTGTTTTGAAATAATGCGGGATTTAATATCCCCTTCATTTAAGTAATGTTTCATCGCCGAAGTGGCTCTTTTTTTTAAGTAATATATATATATATATTATTTTTTTTTATTTATATTTTTTGAAGTGATATTGTTTAATCTCTAGAATGACCTTGTAAGAAAAATAAGTACTGAATGTCTGTTTGTATTCTGTAAGCATTTAAGGTTATATACAGAGTAATTTAATTGTAATTTACAAGTTGTAATTCTACTGAGAATATGACTATATCCAGATTATTTAGAAAGATTAAGGAGTGGAACTTAATAACGGATAGACAGAAGTAGTAAATACGTTTATTTGTTTGTGTGTGGAATCATTTGTGTGCACTTACAGAATGGACTGTCAAAATAGTAGTGTGGGGGTTTACCCAGTTGACGGGAGGGAACAATGAACATCCTTCCAAGCCAAGTCACAACATACTTGGTATCCACTGCTGGGATATCAGACATGTCATGTTAATGAAATAAGTTAAGAACATTCAATAAATCTTCTGTGAATTTATATTTCCGATATTCCTATACTATACAACGGATAATATTGCATAGAAAATCATATTACATTGATATGACATCCTTGGAAAGCAGGACCTATATACTATATGATGATATAAAATATAAAAGATATATAAATGGTCTTAATCTCCAAGCCCAGAGAGGGTCCCAGTTCTCACGAATATGATGCGCTTTTTCTTTGATGGATATCCCTAGTATTGTCATGGGCCTTCCATGGGTGTCATTCAGAAAGGAAAACGTGTAGGATTCAAATGTCTGAAAAATTCCACAGTCTGGTCTTCTCAGAGAGATGACACTTTACAAGATCGTAGTATATGGTTAGGGTATTCGTTCCGCCCCCTAGTCAAAGGTCATTTTAGGTCGATTAACAGTAGTGCACATCGCAGCTATCGATGGCGGACAAGGTGTGTAACATATCTGAAGAAAAATGGAATGAATTCAATTATACTCACTGGAACTTTATAAATTTGTATAATCCTGATCAGTTCATTTAGTGTTGAGTGTTTAGGCTTATGCGCTGCTCCACACACTTATTATTAGGCTTTAATGGAATGAATACAGCACAGAGAATCAATTAGACATAACTTTATTCATCAGGGAGGCAATCTTAAAATTGTAAAAGCACGCATAGAACACCCAAAATAATAGTGGTAAAAGTTTCCTAAAACATGCGTCTCCACATAAAAGAGATCGCTGTGAAGGTCAGCTCCATATTTTCCGTAAATTCCGCAAAATCTAAAACATTAAAATCACTAGAACCGATGACAGTAATTGTACTTTGGGAGTGTCTGTTAGTCATTACAATCAGAAAATGAATGAGTTGATGAGAGACGCTTATAATCTACTGGATTATAAGCATCTGCTTATAATCCACTGGATTACGATCCCACCAATTCTCAGAAGAATACAATAAAAAGGCCTGTATGTCACATCTTTATCAAAAATGAGAGAGAAAGGCATGAAATGTGAGATCCTGCAGTTATTACCAAAGACATGATTTGGATGTTTAAGAATGCCACGAAACTGCTTCTAGATGAGCGCAGGTTTTCATTTTTTCATTTCGACGGGGGGGGGGGATGAAAAAAATTTTTCATTTTGCCCTCTCGCAGTATAAGTGGTAGTTATAGTGTGTGCGAAGTAATTATGTTAGACAATGAACTGATTGGAAAGATTCCTTTCCATTAACTTAAGAATTAAATGAAAGAGATAGTCTAACTCCAATGCTTAGCTTTGAAATACATTATACGATCGCTGCGAGCAGATACTAAAAACATTCTAATAAACGAATGAGCGATACACTCAATGGTTTTAGATGACAATATTATAGTTTTTCGACTTAAAGGTTAGTTTTAACTGGTCGCATACGGCGGTAGGGGTTTTTCCGCACGGAAATCCTCAACCCCCCCCAAAGTAACGGGAGAAAGGAGGAACCGCATAAGAATATTATCATTATGAAATAGACCAAAATGGCCCATTATCATATCATAAATTAATGCCTTTTGAATTTGAATATAGCACGATACAACTTTCCTTATAAGGACTGGCTTAAAGGGGCGAAGCAATAATGCTTTTCATCTTCCCCGTTATCTGTAGAGGACAGTGTAGGGATAAGGTGTTATTGAGCAATTAAAGCTCTGATCATGGCAGGAGGGTAACAGCAATAGCCGAGCCTCAGTTAGAACTTCATTGGCTACAGCATTGCCATCCATTACCCTCCAAGGGTATTGGATGGAATGAATCAATCACCGCCAGCACGATACAACAATTGATTTGTTTCGACTTGATATATTTTGATAATAAAATGATTTAAGGGTGTATAGTTTTAATTATTAGAAAATAGAAGAAATTATTTTTGTATTATTTATTATCAAAAATACGATCAAATTATTAACTTTCATTATTATTTTATATGACAAAAAATATATTAGTGAGCAAATAAATAGCTTTTTGATATACTCAAATGCATTTTTTTCTGAGGAAGATTCATTTGATTGTCACCTGAAAAGATACAGGGTACAGGGGGGAATTTTTGTGAATATGACAGTGAAATTTTCCTAGACCAGGGTTGGGGAACCTTTGGCACGCCAACGACATTTTTCCGGCACGTAACCCAAAGCTCATCTTAAAAAGTAATGAAATAAATAAATACATATCCAACATCTTCGCTGAGTTGTATATTTTAACTTAATAGAATACTGTTTTATTAAGTAGAGCGATATCAAATAAAAATGCAATAAAGAAACAAACACTATCAACTGGTTTAGTAATAATAATAAGTAACAAGAAAATGAAACAAACATCCTATTTCCAAGCCATCTATCTATCTATCTATCTTCGCGATATACTGACGTTCAGGTTTTGTCCCGTTCATTGTTGGAAGTTTTTCCACTTGGTTATACTATAAATTAAAAATGCCAATAAATTATATTCTTGGTTTAATCATTCATCCAAGTATAAGTAAACAAAGATTCAGGACAGGGCAACTCGTATATAGAAGCTAATGAGTTCACATCACTTGCCTTGGCATCCCATAATGAAAGGCAAGTGATGTGAAGTCATTAGCTTCTATATACGACTAGCCCTGTCCTGAAAATACTTCAGGCGCAAACTTCGTTTGCTTATATTTGGATGAATGATTAAACCAAGAATATAATTTCTTGGTATTTTTAATTTATTTTATTTGTTCTGTTCAGTTGATGCATCATTCGCCAGGCGTGACATCTTAGCCATCATTTTATATATTTGTTCGTGTTTCGTAAAGAATTTATCGGTTTTTTAAAGTGTGTTTATATATGTGGATTTGGATTTACTTAAATAGTAAGTCATTAAAATATGGATTGGAAGTATTTATAGTGAATTAATGCGTTTACTTTATTAGATATAAATGCAAAGTTTCTTTACATTGCCATAAACAGAAGTTATTGTTAAAGTTATGTGAAATGTATTATCAATATTCAGAATTATGAAGTGTTATCCGCACGTGATTAGATGGCACATGCGTACCTTTCTCTTTCATTTGCATGTGTGTGTGTGTGTACGTGCAGGTAGGCTTAGAGTGTACTAATTTATGGTTTGCTTAAACTTGATGAGTGTATGCAGAGAGTGATTATGACGAGATTTTCTGAGTCCAAATTATAATTTTTGTCAGTGTCCGTATGCCTCTGTCCACATTTTCATTAAAATTGGAAGCTATATATTTTTATTTGCTTCTTGCGCTTTACAGGTTGTACAGAATGTCACAACCACCAGCAAAGAACCAACATAATTAAAATGAAGAGGATATTAGAGAATTTAAAGCATATTGGACTGAAAAATTTGGTATTGAGGAAGATAATAAAGCATTATGTATTTTATGTTCCGAATCAGTTGTTTGCAGGACTTCTTCTTCTGTAAAGAGATATCTTGAAACTCCTCATAAGAAATTAAGCAATAGAAGTGTTCAAGAACAAAGAGAATTCATCTCTCATGAACTGAGCAAGACAAAAAAAAAGATACTTTGATGAAATTTATTTCAGGTAGGTCTAGTTCCAACTTATTTGCTGCTAGTTTTGAGGTTTCAAAAGTTATTGCCTTAAATGGAAACTACTCAGTGTTGGGCAGTATGAAAAGCATTTTGATTCACCCGTTATGCCAGAAATGTTAATCGTTCCTAAGTACAGACAATAAAATATCAAACCTTTGTGGTCTCTCTTCTTTTCAGGTTGCTTTGGGTTTAATGAGTAAAGAAATATATATATTTTTCAAAATGGAGATAATTAGTCCAGTGTATAGAGGACAAAAGGTTGTTTGTGGAAATACTTTTTCATTTTGATGAAATTAGAGAAAAGATGGTGCTTGAAGGACTTTGGAACAACTGGTGAGAAATTATCAATATGCAAGCATTCACTGGAACATTTGGGTTTAGAGAGAGAGAGAGACTATATCTTACTTGCGATTATGTTGAAAACGGAGATGGAAATATTCGATTTTCATCTGTTCCACTGATTCTTCCTGCTTCGATTATCAACACTATCGCCGTTTCTCTTATTTTTTTAATAATAATTCGTGTTTATTTATCCTGAAGGGACTGCTCCTCCCTCGTAGGGAAACTAGTTTCTGTTATTTGTATGTTTTGTTTCCTTTTTTTTTAAATGAATATAAACTATGAATCGTTTCACGACTATCCGTGATTGTAAAGTTTACTTTATCATCAATATAAATAATTTTAAAGGAGGAGGAAAAGAAATATCTGATATCTATCCTGGACTGTGCACTCAGAGGACTTGATCGATGTTTTTTGCACAGCTAAACCATTATTTTCTTCTATCATTCTCTCGCGAATTATTCAGAAATGAAATTGTTTTTATATTATAACGTCTTACTGAATCATAAAGGATCAAGTGAAATCGATCGCAATGCTTCACTAGCTTTCCTCAAGGAAAGAATTTAGAATGATCTACATGTTTTTTACCAATTTAATATGCATTGATTTTTGAGATAATATTGACAACGTGCATAAATAATAAAAAAACAACCATGGAATTACAGAATGGAAAGTTCTCTACAATCTAAGAAAGATAACAACAACGTCATTATTCTTAAGACAGACAAAAATCTTGTGATGGTTATTATGAATACGGGAGTTTATATGCTAAAAATATCTTCTGTCGGATTTTCAAATTAATTCCCTCTTAGACGATGACTCACTTCGGCAAACCATAGAGAAAGTAATGTTAATGATATTCTCCTCATTATTCATATCAAAGTAGAACGAAAATTCAATTACTTCGTTAATTCATAGACTTTTTGGCTAAAAAGCATTCACAATCAGGCATTCTATTGAGAGCGCCATTGATGGCAAACGCTCACCTAATGATTTGTTGTCCAAAAATCTTAAATTAATTAAAAACCATATCAGTGACACTTTTACAAGTTTCTAAATAAGAGGGAAGAGACATCTTAGTGATATACATGGCTTGTAAAACAGAGCTAAAGTCTAGGCTGGCTTAATATGCTTTCAAGTCAGATGATGATGATGATACCGAATGAGACAAAGACTCTATGTCATATCTTGAAGAAAATTTCTTTCCTTGTCTGATTAAAATAACGGTCATTCATCCACATGTTGGGTATCTTTCAATAAAAATTCAAGCAACTTTGGTTATTATACATTCAAAGTAGGAGAATCCAGCTTAGAGTGTGCAGCGTCAGTCATCTGTTTCCTAGTATTTTTGGAGGCGCTTAGCTGAAAAGCGATGAATCTCGCCCCACACACTTCACTGTCCTGCTACTAATTTGTATTTCTCTAGACATGTTTATTCACCCTAAAAGAGACACTCCTCCCTTGTGGTGAGACACAAATTATAAATTATTTATATAAGCGACATTAACAATATAAAACCCTATCTGACCAACTATATAATATTTGTGGAGCTCGGTTTAAGGTATAAAATAAATTCACTTTAGATAGAATTAAACGTTTCATACATCAGCTGTTATCATTAATTCTGTTTTTGTTTGGTGTAAATTATTATTGAATTGTGTGCATAACGTTTCTGGTCAATAGCAAGAAAGACAAGAGAAGAATCCTCCTGAAAAGCTTGTATACCGAGATATCTTGTTCAGAAATGGGCTTCACAGGAAGATAAAAAAAACATTCAAAGTTTTAGCCAATTACTACCCAGTCTACTGGCAAGAGAATATTTAAAGTTATCGTATCCTCTTTTGATTTAAACTCAATGTGTCCATTTCCCAGTTCTAAACATCCGTGTCACAAAAGTATTCAAATCTATGGCTTATAATTTGAAGAAAAGGAGATTGTTGGCCAGTGCGACTGAAATAAACTGACATTTTATTCCTGCTGTCAAAGATTTCAATGTTAGAATATGTTAGAATCGTAGATTCATTTTTCTTACTCATATACGTATTTAATATGAAACAGTTTCAGTTTAATTATCAACAAACTTGAACTCCCTCCAAGCATGTGTGACGATAGTGGCGCAAGATTATTTACCTGCTGACCACCTTCATTTCCTAAAGTATTACTATTAGTTTGTGTAGGCGACTCCCTTTCATTTGAAAGACCCGGTTCAAGTTTCTTCCAGAATGCAAAAACGTCTGTCTTTAACTAAACATGATATTCACCATCTCTTGTCATTATTTCAGAAAGAAATAAAGGAAAAAAAAACGACTAATGATATAAAAATCAATTTTTGACGTCATTACTGACCTCAAGAAACCGATCGAAAAAAACAAAGTGGCAATCGTATTCGTGTTTGCACTCTGACGACTTGATCGATGATTTTGCACCGCTAAACCAATATTTTCTTCTATCAATCAATCAATAAAAATCTTTCAGGTTCTGTTAATTTGATTCTGTGCATTAGCTTTTGTAAGTATATGAACACTCGTTCACCTGTCTGTTAATAAATACGACTTTGTCTAAAAATTAGAAATCTACACTAAGTGACCTTTCATTAGCGCCGTACCTCCTTATGTAGTAAAATGGAAAGGTGTTCCGAATAAACTGACCACTCAGTGCTAAACTAATTCAGAATTCAGAATTTTACTGTAATTCAATAATAGTATACTGAATAAGAAACTATTTTGTATTCTGTATGATATGTAATCAATATTTTTCACCAGAGAGTTGAAAAACAAACGCTTTCTGCAGATCTTCAAGGCCGTACCTCAATAAAATATTTATCTTTCCGTTAGCTTTATGGTAATTTTCCATGAAGGTACTGCTGTATAGTAGACCAGTGTTTGCTTTTGGCACTACACACTGTCAAGGTAGCAAAAGTGCAATAGTAATTGCAGAGAAAACATATTATCTTCACGTCGTTGTAAGTCAAGGAGTACAACGCAAATTTTCAGGTAAGAGAAATAGAAGTATGATAACAAATTTTGAAGTAACTGAATTTTATAGCGTATTTGTTTGGTAGCCTGGGACATTTTTTTAAATTCCTACAAACGTTTGAGTGTGCAGGCTATTAATGAAGTTTCGGTTTTATTAATAATTAGTAATTTCACGAATTTTGCTAATAATTTCTCCGATAAAGCTCTAGAGACAAACATGGAACTTTGTAATAATGTTTCTTGCATGTTTTTTAAGCTATAAAAAGTATCCTCTTAGAAATTTACTGCTAAGGTTAGTAATAACTTATACACGGCCTGTCAAGAAGTCAACGGATACCCCGCATAGGCAAGATGCATCGTGCCATGTAACGAGTCACGTGTTTGTACCAGTATAAACTGAAGGAATAGGATGCTCCCAAATTAGTGCAACTGTGTCTGGGTGAAATGGCTGCGAGAAGGAAGTTGACGGAGTTTGAAAGAGGCGTTGTGATAGAATGCCATGTTGTAGGCTTATCTGTTAGGCAAATTGTTAAAAAATAAGACTATCCCAGCTCAATAATCAGTGATACGATACTGAGATGGAACCGATGGAGACAACTTCAAGTGTCATCCACAATGGGCGATCCACCACATCTAGCGAGCGTGGCCGTAAGGTGTTACTAAGAATAATATATATAAAAAACAGCCATTCCTCACCCGATACGTTGAATGTATGGTTCGCGGCATCGACAGGAAGATGAATGTGCACAAAACATCCAGAAGCGACGCTGACAACATGGATGTCCACAGTAGGGCCGCAACATGCAAGTCGTCTTCAGTGGTGCAAAGAGCGTGTAAAGTGGGACGTGGAAGCTTTGAAAGGGGAGCAATGAATCGGACAAGTGTGGATGTAGCGGATGCCCGGTGAACGTCTTTTACCAGACTGTGAAACTCCAACTGTGAACTTTATGGTATTTCCTGTGTGGCTTCGGCCCTCTGTTTGTGGTGCCACGAGCAATGAACTAGAAGTATCTGAATATTCTGGACGATGTAATGCTTCCTACTTTATTGCATTTCTACGGAATTATCGATTGTCCCTATTACCAGGAATGCACTTTGTCGTAATGCTGCTGCTATAACTGCGTGGTTTGTGGACATGAACGTCACCACATTTGGCTGGCCTTCACAGAGCACTGATCTCAATAACAGTTCAGGACCTCATGTAATGAGGTCCTAGACTGTTATTTAGATACTTAAGGTGTGGGCCATTTGTTTCTCACTCTATGGTGTTCGTTGACTTCTTTCCAAGCGGTGTACGAGGTGATGATATCTCGCTGGAAGTCGCTAAACTCGAACCGATATCCTATTTTCAATAGTTTACATAGAGCTGAAGTCAATTTAGTAAGTCTCTTTCCTTATACCTTGCTATTTCACGTGAATCAATAAAATGTGGGTTGTAATTATAATTTGTTTTTATTAAATAGCTTGCAAAGTTATAAAAATGAATTAAAAAAGTATGTATAAGTTAATTAAAATCAGCTAATAAATAATAAATTTCATTATAATTTTAGCTTACTACGATCCACAGAAAAAAAATTAAGTGATTCTACAAGAACACAGGAATATGAAGAAACTTATCATAACGTCTGTTACTAATGTAAGTTGGGATATTCCACTGCTAGCTGTGTTGTCGCATGTTTTTTTTCTTGTACTTTTATAGGAATTAAGTGGATATTAAATCCAACATCATTTTAAAGCCGACGACAGAAACTATAGTAGTTTCGTACGAAAATTTGACCAGACAGCTTACAGTAAATACGCTCGCCGCCATACTACGAGTTGCCCTAGCCGAACATAATAGGTGGCATGCACGCTATATAGCGCCCATATATTAGCCTGCTATTGGTTCATTTTGATAGGTTTCACTGACCAGACAACAGTTTCAAACTCATTGGTTTTTGAAAGGGATCAGGCAGAAACCAAGAGAGCAAAAACTCCCAGTGCTAAGAGACACGAAGCGACAAATAAATAAATAAATAAATGAAATTAAAAAATGTGTACTATCGGAATAAATAACACATTTAATATTGATTGAATTACTCACTTAGCTTAAGATTAAAATATGCTATTAAAAAGATAATCGACGCTTTTAATGTAGTCTGTTTTGTCTTTATGTTTTGATACTCTTCACAATTGATATAAAATTATGTGGAACTTTATCATTATCTTTATTCACTCTTGGATAAAAGTGAGAGAATTTTATTTTTAATTAGTGACAGGTGTCGAAAGTATTCTTCCGTTTAGAAAAATGAAACTTTCGCCTGTGAATATTTGAAATTTTTTTGGCCAAAAATGGAATTTATTTATTAAGTGACTTTGTAAATGTGTAGTACCTGATAAGATTCCTTTTGTCTATCTATCCTTAAATTTAGTGCCTCGAATCATTACAAAAATTTCTCCAATCATCTCACTATTCCGTTCAATCAGACTATTGGGCACGTTCAAAATCTAATAAAAATTCATTTAAAAAATAAAATAATTCAAAATTTTACAACGCCGATTTATATTCTGGCTTCAATTATGATTTCATTTGTTTCAAGTTGGTTTTAATGTGCTCATTTTATTGGCATAATCTGAAAGGGTTATAAGAGGATTCCATTAGATGTCATTTTTCATATAAGTATGGAGGGTGGGGAAATAATGAGCGAATTAGGAGAGTTGATATTTTTTATTGTAAATAAAGGGAATATTTTTTACTTCGTAAAACTCATGAAATAAAATTTTTTTGAATAAAACCAGTGTATGAAGAAATTTATTACCATGAGAAATAAATCTAAGATTCTAGATATGTTTTATATAATATAACGCATGTATAGAAGCATATACATTTTATTTACATTTTAACCCTTACATTAAACCTTTAGATTTTATTACTTTTACACCATATTAAATTAATCAAACTGATATTACCTAAAGTGCCTTAATGAAATTATAAGTAAATAAACTCATTTAATAATAAGAAGTTTTCTCATAGTAGTAAACTGCGTTGGAAACAAACTTATACAAACTGTTTCAAAATATCTGAACATTCATCCCATATTTTATTAAGTTATTTTACAATGCAGTAAAATTGTTACTTAAAATTATTGTACAGACGTATGCACGGTAACGTAAAATTTAAAAGCAATGCTTCGTTTTGTTTTGAGTTTCACCCATGGATAGAGGTACGAAACGGACTCTTATTTTCAGGCATATTGAAAGACATGTGGGAATCATTGACTTATTCCATGAAGCTGAGGTAATTTTAAGCATCAGTACTTTACGTAATTCAATTCTAATTATTCTTATGTGCTTACAAACAACGTAGAACATTTACGTGGTGGCCATAATTAAAGAGGAGGTGTTCAGAGTCCTGTTGCGAAAAATGTATTGGACGAAATTCCACCGAACCTGGTGTATGTACACTATGGTAAATGGGGTTTGATTTTGAGGAAAAAAAATTACAAAAATTATGCCACCAGCGAGCAACTGGCGCTAGAATCACGTGATATTTGCATATTTAATTTCACCGTTTCTACTGAAGAGTTGGTGGATATAAGGAAGACTGAAACTGTTTCGCGAGATTCCGATAAAACTGTAGTGCTACGGATCTCATCTTACCGGAACGTGCGTTGCTAGTCGAACTTTACTACCAAACAACGCGGTAACTCCAATGCCCCACTTCGAGAATTCTGGCGTTTGAAGGATTGTAGAAAAGGTCCAATGACAATAACAAATCTTAGAGTAATCATTTTCCGATTTGAAAATATCGGATCTTTAGCAGTGAGGCCAGGACGAGAGCACAAATGGATTATTCCTCAACAAGTTAATGAAGTTTCAACTGCCATCGTGGAACATCGGAATGAAGAACGTCCAAGGGTTCATCAGTTCTCCTACTAGATCAAAGCACTGAATATGCCATATTCAACTGTGTGGAAACTTCAGCGTCAAATGCTAAGGGTTTTTTGCCTACTAGATCTCCCATACTCCAGCTTTTCTTCATGATGTCGAGAACTCGACCTCATGGTGAACTCGATTGTATTTGCCCTGAAATTCTTGGTTCGAATGATGACGGATGATGCATGGTCGTAGAAGTGGGGGTTACAAGGCACATTTTGTTTCTGAACGGTAGTGTTAACTTACACAATTGCCGCATTTGAGCTGAGAATAACCCTCATGTGTTCAATCAGACCCCTTTATACTCACCAAAATCAGAGTGTGGTGTGGTGTGGTGTGGTTTCTCTGTATCGTTTATTGTTGGTCCGTACTTTTTCGAAGAACTTTGCCTAAGAGGACCAGTGACGTAACGTCTTTGCTCTTAGGTATCGAGAGATGATGCACAACGTTGTTGTTCCGCAACTGCAGCAGCGAAGATGCCTTATCTCTACCATGCTATAGGCCAGGAGGTCCACACGAAAATGTAGATGTCATATATTGGCAAATCAGCACAAAGAGTGTAGGCTGAACTATTATTATGGGAGGCTTTAACTATGGGGATATTGACTGGATAGAGGAAAGGGATGTAGTACGATGGAAGTGGGATTTATACATTTGTTAGGGATAATTACATGAAACAACATGTTATAGATGGGACAAGGGGTTTGGGGGTGTTGGATCTAACACCCTCATAAGTGGGATTTATACATTTGTTAGGAATAATTACATGAAACAACATGTTATAGATGGGACAAGGGGTTTGGGGGTGTTGGATCTAACACCCTCATAAGTGGGATTTATACATTTGTTAGGAATAATTACATGAAACAACATGTTATAGATGGGACAAGGGGTTTGGGGGTGTTGGATCTAACACCCTCATAACAGCATCAGAAAATGTATCCATAACAAAGGTATAAACTCTGCCTCCGATTAAAGAGAGTTACCATACTCTCTTGTTCTGGGAAGTTCTCTCTCAGAAAGGGAATTTATGTTCAGTTATAAGGCTGGTAATTATGAGAGACTCGGGGGTCATCTTGAAACAGCGCGATGGCTTGAGAAGCTTCAAGGAAAGAAAAGAATGTTAGTGGTGTATGGCAAGTGGTCAGGCATTGCCTCAGGGTAGTAGCAGTATCAAATTTCATACCAAAGGTCAGGAGAATAAGCCAAGTTGGAATTAAATGGATTAGTAGGAATATAAAGCAAGAGCTGCAAAAAAGAAAACATTGTGGAGGAAATACAAAGAAAATTGTGATCAGCATACTCATGAGCAGCACAAATTATAAGCAAAATGAGTGACTAGCAGCATAAGGAAGGGCAAATCAGACTATGAGAAAGAATTAACAAACAGTCCAAAGTAAACCCAGACCTGTTTTTTCGTTTTATGTTAGCAAGTAAGATGGAAAATAGTTATGGTAGAATGACTTTAAACAATGCTCAAGGTAGGAAGGTGACTGAGCCCAAAGAAATAATTGAGATGCTAAGTAATCACTTAGATTGAACACATATCAAAATTGAGGTAGATGAACAGGAGGTGTTCATCATATGAAAATATATACATGTGAACAGAGCACTGGGACTGGATGGCATATCAGCGCGTGTACTACGTGAATGTACAAGAGAATTGGCATTGCCTCTGAGGAAATTGTTCAATCTAAGTCTCATCTCTGGAAGGATTCCAAGGGAGTGGAAAGAGGGGAATATAATACCATTGCATAAAGTTGGCTCCAAGGCAGAGGTAGCAGAGGTAGCAAACTACGGACCAATTAATATATCGGGAGTGGTTGTTAAAGTATTGGAAAAGTTGGTGAAAGGTAAATACAACAGTGGGTGGATAGAGATGCGATACTCTATAGTGGGTATCATGACTTTGTAAAGGGTAAGTTCTATCTTAGTAACTTATTAACATTTTATAATAAAGTGACAACAGAATTGGATAAAGGTGATGGCTACACCATGATACTGCTCGACTTCGCAATGGCATTTGAAAGAATACCACATGAAAAACTTACATAACTTGGATCAAATGGGTATGGATATGAGGATAGTAGCATGGATAGAGGGACTGCAGATGGAGAGACACCAGAGAGTAGTATATGGAAGGTGGAATCTAGGGGTACGATGGTGACTGGTGGGGTACCTCAGGGTTTAGTACTATGGTCACTTCTCTTTAATTTGTATATCAATGATATTGGGAAATTTTTAAGATGGGATGTTCAGTTGTTTGCTGATTATGCAAAGCTGGGGAGAGCAATAATTTAGAAACTGATGTTGATATCCTGTAGGATTTATATAAATTGAAATTGTGGGCAAAAAGAATAATGATTGCCAATTTAATGTTGCAAAATGAAAGGTTGAAAATGGGGCATATTGTGTATCATATTGATGGTATTGGATTGCAGGAAATTGGTGAGCCTGAGGACTTGGGAATAATGATGGACGAAGAGTTCACGTTCAGAGGGCATATTGCAAAAGTTGGTAGAACAGCTCAGTGGATGTTAAAAAAGACACTAACAAAGGAAGTTATTGTCTCTCTTTATACGACTATGATTCGGCCACATCTTGCCTACTGCGCACAGATTTTTTCTCTTGGATTTCTTGGGGACTACGATGTGGTCGAAAAGATTCAGAAAGGAGTGACCAAATATTCCCTACGTGGATAGGTTGAAAGATTATTGGTGTTATAAAATTAGAGGGTGTTATAAAATTGTTGCAAGTAAATATTTCAAAATATGACAAATAGTCACAGAACTAGGTTGCCATCCGTAGAAGTTGTGTAAGAGTGTAGTTAGCAGGGGGGGGGTGAACCAGATTTTTTTTGCGAGGAGAGTGGTGGATGAGTGAAATGTTTAGCCAGAATTGGTTGCGAGTTTTACCTGACGGTGAATGTACTCAACGAGAGGTATGATAGGATTTTTGTGTATGATGGTTGATTTGGGTCTCTCGCGATGAGTCTCCAGACTCCATGCAGATACCCTAAATACTAATACTAATAATATTCATGCAGGATGTACTGGTACAGCGAATGTTACGAAAATACTTCACAGAACACAGTGTGGTTAGTGAATTTTGGTTGTGGGGCCATTTGAAATACGTGTTCTGTAATGGATATGTTCCTGATTTAGCAACCCTGAAAGACAGAGCATCATGTGAGGCAAATCAATGCAAATCTCTTGCATTCCGCTGTAGAAAATATCATTCACAGAATGCAGTTCTTAGAACATCTGAGGGCAGCACATATTGAACCACATCGGTAAGTTACACCAACACGAAATTTGATTTGTTGTGTATCTTCTAGCCATTACTGTTTAATTAATCCCAAACTACTCATATAGCTTCAAATATCCCCTGGCGGCAGAATTTTGTATATTCTTATCTTTGTAAATCAAAACCTCATTTTCCAGGATGCACTCACACCAAGTTTGGTTGAATTTTTTGTAATACATTTTTGGCTCTGAACTCCTCGTCTTTAATTAAGGCCGCCCTGTACTACTTTCAAGTAACTTGAAAGTTCACCAGTACCACCAGTTTATGTTTAATCGTTGAGTATATGAAAACGGAGTTAATATTAATATATTAATGACAATAATATATTATTACTTTGGTAAATTGTTAATTTTGTTTGGAGAGTTTTTCTCTTGTTCCAAGTGAATACATTTTATAGAACAAAAAGTTCATTTTGTATATATGATAAATGATTGTATTTCTCCTCCCGTATTGCCATGTAGCTATAAATGGATACCTTCAAAAGGGGGTTGGGGTGCTTCACTTAAAAATGGAACTTTCACTGGAGTTTTTGAAATGATGCACAGAAAGGTAAGTTTAAACATTTAGTCCGTATTAATTGATTATTAATACTTTTAATACATTGTTATGAGACCCTCTACTGAACAGACCAAGATTTACATAACATAAGAACTTCGCCTGGAAACGAATAGATTTGTAATCCCATTTCAGACTTCAAGTGAGGAAATGACATTGGGCAATGCCATCCACATTATTATTGAAAATCCATTGGAGCAATATATCATAGCAATATATCATATACCTTAAGGCAATATATCATAGCAGTACCCGTTTTACACTATGAGAGAATAAAAAGTGTTCATTTTGATAAACTAAGGTATAATAAACACTTTCTTATTTTATAGCTGAGTAGGCAAATAATGTTGGTGCGTTTTGTAACTAAAAGTTTAGGAAGTGATCAAACTCTTCCTCATATTTCTGCTATGAACCCCCCATTTTCTTATTTCATTAAGTTTAAAACCACAGACTGATTATAATTAAAGTTCACATTTCGAAAGGGTAATTGGGTAACTACTCAGCTGACAGATTTGATATTTAACATGATGTGTGCGGCATTTGAATTTCATTCTGTGCAAAATCCAATGTTAGTTCTAATAGTTGCCACTAGGGCGATGCATGGCGCTGCAATACCGTAGTGGGTAATTGAAAATGTATGGTACACACGGCGCGTTGAGTAGCGAAAGACAGAATATCGAACATGGCAACATGTTCGATATTCTGTCTTTCGTTGTCGGCAACGTGCTGAAATAGCAAAATCACAGAACATAGAGGTTCACTCGAAATGTTGTGAATATGGCATGTACTGTTGGTCTTGAGGTCCAATAAGTTGGCTACGGGTCTAGGATAGCCAACGTCATTGAGATTTCCCCACATCCAAACGTCGCAGCGTTTCAGATACGGTGAGTTGGTGACGTTTTAGAGAAATGGCGGTTGTAGAATACATAGGGTTAACAGACAAATACATTGGCATTAGCCATATTGTTTTCGGCAATAATAATAACTAACCCAATCTAATCAAACTCGACTTACATTTCTTACATCAATAACAGAATAAAGTATTTCACTAATTTTTATAAAGCCTCTCCTGTATCAGATGTAATGTCTTTTAACGACGAATCATCTAAAATATTGATATTTTATCTCTTAGGTAATCCATCAGTTGCTAGAATCATATTCATAAAGTAGTTTTTATCTTATTATTTTCAAATAAAAGGGATAAAAAGCATTTATAGCGAAGATAATGTATAAAATATGTGAATTTGTTTTTCTATTTCAGGAGGCAGATCTAGTGCTTCTTCCGTTGTTTCCTGATATTTACCGTTCTCAGGTGGCAGTCTTCAGCAATCCTATAGCTGAAGGATCCTGGGTCATTGTTACTAAGGAAATAGAGGAACTTCCAGAAGTGTCTCCTTTCCGTATCTTTGCTTTTAAAGTAAGACAATTTGATATATTCTATACACTGATGAGACAAAACATTATGCCCGCCTATCTGGCAGGTGTTGAGCTTCTTTTGGCCGAGATAATTGCTTGTAGCAGTCTTGACACTGGCCTGTGGAATTATTATGTTAATTCCACAAATGTGCCATGGGATTCAAATCAGTAGAATTGGGTGAAGGTATTTTCGACCATGCTTGCCAAAAGGCGCATTTTGTGATTCGTGACCTGTCTTGATGGAAGAGTCCAGATCCGTCAGCCGACATTGTCACCATGTATGTCCGAAACCATACATAGATAAGAATTAGTACCCGAAGTACTGGACTCTTCCATAAAGAGAAGTCACGTATCACAAAATGAGCCTTTGGCAAGCATGGTCGAAAATACTCTCATCCAATTCTACCGATTTGAATCCTACTGACTTGATGGCAGTAGAATTGAAATCTACTGATTTGAATCTAATGGAAGAGTCCAGATCCATCAGCCGACATTGTCACCATGTATGTCCGAAACAATACACAGATAAGAATTAGTACCCGAAGTACTGGACTCTTCCATCAAGACAAGTCACGTATCACGAAATGAGCCTTTGGCAAGCATGGTCGAAAATACCTTCACCCAATTTTACTGATTTGAATCCAATCGAACATTTGTGGAATTATATGGAATGTAATATCCACAAGTCAATGCCAAGACTGGTGCAAGCAATTATCTGGGCCAAAAGAGGCTCAACACCTACCAGGTAGGCGGTCATAATGTTTTTGAAAGTATATTCACTGGGGACGAAAGCACTCTGTAATGTCCATAGAAACAAGATATTTCCCCAGCGTCCTGTTTCTGGCCAACTGTGAAATCTTTTTGGCCCGTCAACATTTTGGGTATTCGAAATGTTAGTCTCATGAGTGCATATCATAAGAGTACAGTGTTTTATATGAGTTAATACACGGAAGGAAGGAAAAGTTAATTAGCTATTAGAGATTGGCAGCATTTAAAGAAGCACAATGTGTTTTTCCTTTTTCTTTTTTTTTGTACTAGAAAATCGAAATGTAGTATATTTATAATAACAGCATATAAGTAAACATTCATTTTTAACAACATATAATTAATTTAATTAAAATTTGTTATTTCACAGGTATGGCTAGTTCTTCTTTTCCTGGTGTTAGTAGTGTCTACCGTGTCCGTGTTATGCGATAACATTTTATCGCAAAACTCCGATACCTCAAAAGGAAATCGCACCATCTGGTTCAAACACAGTTGGAATTACTGTGAACTTCTACTCGCTCAAGGTATTGTGAAAACCATCGTGTTTATACTTCCTTTCTTTGTCCATGTCAGTGAGATCGGCTACATAAAAAGTATTTATTTCAATGTATGTTAATAATAATTGCGAAAATCATTCAAGCTTTGATATACATAAAGGTTCGAGGAGTTAGTCTGGATCAATAATAGACGATTTTGATAAATGCTTTACTTGTTTTTCTATTTCATGATTTGTGTTATTAAACAGTACGATTCATTGAAATATTTTTCAACATTATGCCAATCAGCATTAAATGTTTCGAACAAAATTCTTTAACTTTTGATACAACGAAAAATGTTTTCACAATTGCCGAGACTTTTGTTTGACAATGTCATTCCAGCAACAGACAAAAGCGGATTTTTTTGGCAATATCGTTTGCCAAAACTATGTTTGTAGATAGTATAATTGTACCAACTGACAAAACCTTTTTTTTTTTTTGGCAATGTGACTTTGGCAATGGAGAGAATTTCATTTTGGCATTTTCACTCGCGGCTGTCAATACTTTTTATTATCCTGAAATCAGTTATTAGCAGATTTAAAAGTAGAACTGAAAGCTTGAACAGTGGAAACATAAAATCAGCATCCTTCTCAGAAAGAGACATTTTTCATCACTAAAAATTTGTTTAGTGGTGAAATGCATAGATGCTATGTGGTACGAAATTTTTATATTTTTTATTATAGTGCTATTAATGTACATAATTACATGATTTTTAAAGAAAAGTCACTAATCTTTTATTTTTAAAATTAAACTATAGTCATGTTTATGCTTATTAAATAAATAAGTAATTAAATGCTTAAAATCTGTCCACTACCATCCTAAAAGATGTATAAGCATCAGTCTTTTAGCTGGAATGTCTGGAAACTGTATGGAAGATCTGAACTCGGTATGAATCAATCGACCGTGAGATGCGGTGATTGATTCATTCAATCCAATACCCTTGGAGGGTAATGGATGGCAATGCTGTAGCCAATGAAGTTCTAACTGAGGCTCGGCTATTGCTGTTACCCTCCTGCCATGATCAGAGCTTTAATAGCTCAATAACACCTTATCCCTACACCGTCCTCTACAGATAACGGGGAATATGAAAAGCATTCTTGCTTCGCCCCTTTAAGCCAGTCCTTATAAGGATAAACTGTATATAACTTGTATATATAACTTGTAGTCTGCACCTTTCGTAAGCACAACGGCCCTTGCACACATAACTAAATGAAAGTAAACATCCATCCCGCTGTTGGAATGGATGCGTGTACATGCCATCAGGTTGCAGAAGAATTTGATTCACGTTGCAAAACCTTTCCCCACCCCTCTTATTGAAGACTTGAAGAAGTCGTTTGAAAAAGTTCCATATTTGGACTTACAGCAGATTACTAAAACTATGTAATTCTTAGCTCACCCAAGATATTAATAGCAGTGCGAGATAGTTTAACAGTTTTTCTTGAGTGTGAGTCATTTAAACAAATAGCACTCATTTTAAATAAATATTTATTTACATTCCAGGAAATGTCAACAGCAAGACCCACAGAGGTTATTTTAGGTTATCCACATCTGTACTAAATTTAGTATGGCTAATGTTTGCGGTGATGGTGTTCATGGGGAGCTTCCGTGCCTTAGTTACTCCGCAAATGGCATCCAGGGATGGGAAACTGGAAGCAAATAATCTGAAAGATATATATAACAATCCGGGAATTATTCCTCTTCTCCATTTGGGTTCTGTATTTGAGCAATATTTCAGGGTAAGTCGGACGGTCAGAGACTTTTTCGCGCTAAAATAGTTTTTCCAGAATATTTTTATTATATTTTCTTTTTCTTATATTTTCTAAAATACTTTAGCTTTAATTTAGTAGCATGTCATATTTCATTAAATAGAATAAAATTTTGGCTACTGACCGTTTGTAATCCAGTAGATAACACAACCCATTGAAAAGTATTCCATTTTGGATGTCTTCAAGGCAAGGTCAAGCCTCCATCATATAATCCATGGTGGAGGCTTGGAAGTAATATTAATATTCAAAGTGAAATATAGGTTTACATTGTGCTACAAACATTATATCGTTAAATGTAAAATGCAGTCTGTAGTGGAATATGCAATTGAACTTGTCAAAGGACCAATAGGAATATATCAGGTAAATTAGACATAGAACATCATGTACTTAAAATTATAAAAATGATTTACACCAAACAGAAAATGAAGATGTTTAACGATGAGACTTTTGCAGTGAAAATAAAAAGGAGTTAGACAAGGTTGTATCATTTCACCAAATATATTTAATATCTATAGTGAGACAGTGATGAAAAATATTGAAAACAAAAAATAGAAATTAGTATCAATGGTATAAAATACAACAATCTTAGATATGATGATTATACCATTCTAATAGAAGAAAACAGAAACAAATTAATCAAATTACTGCAGGTACTAATCGAAGAAGATAAAGAATTTGGATTAGATATAAATGCAAAAAATACCAAATTTATGAAAATATCAAAAGATAGCAGATCCGGGCCTGAAATATTGATAAACAATAAGAAAATTGAACATACGACAGAATTCAAATATTTAGGCACTTAGTTTACTGCAGATGGAAAGCAAGATAAAGAAATAAAAATAAGAACAGCCATAGCTAAATATGCATTCTGGAAAAATAAAGATCTGCTCAAATGTTCTGTGATTATCGAGACAAAGAAAAGAATGATAAGAACATTAGAGTGGCCAATTTATACATATGGAAGTGAGACGTGGATATTCAAGAAGAGAGTAAGGCAACAGATAATGGCCTTTGAAATGTGGTGCTATAAGAGAGCTCCGAAAATCACGTGGACAGAACATGTGACAAATACTGATGTCCTACAGAGAATGAGAACACAGAGATCTTTATTAAAGGAAATGATCCAGAGAAAGATGGGGTTGGCAACTAAGAGGTTCAGCAGGACAGAGGATACTAACAGTTTTAGAAGGAAAAATTATGAGAAAAGGATCAAGAAGCAATAAACGTAGGACATGGCTTGAAGATATAAGATCATGGACAGGATCATATGGCTATGCAGAAACAAAAAAGGAAAGCCACCAACTGAGTGAACTGGAAGGATATGGTGCTTCACCTTGTCCTTCATGAAGAAGAAGAAGAAGAAAGGACCAGTTGTCAGTAGAGCAAAGACTGCAAATCTTCAACAAACTGACTTTTTATTTTGAATTGACACTGCAGTTTCAATGAGAAACAGAAAACAAAACGAAATCTGACGCTTATATTAAGACACAAGCACAGCAGAGATGTTTCAAAAGTTATTTATTTTTTATCAGAAATAAATGTTTCAAAACAAGTAGGGATTCACTTCAAGAAAAACTGGATGTTAATCCGTAGTTCGAAAAATCGATCGTAGAATTCATATCAGCTGAGGCATAATATATTATTATTAGTGTTAACAGCCACCGGCTGTTAATACTACTAATAATACATTTAGGAAGGCTCTACGTGGGCCATATCCTCTCCCCTGAAAACTGTAATTCATTGTTAGGTTTCAATTCACTATCAACGATGGCTGAAAGGTGGAGAATGACTTCCTTTCAGTCTAAAAGTGTCGGCTAAAAGAGTTCCGCCTACTTCAGTGCCACTTATTTCGGTGACGATTCCCAAAAGTTTCTGGCATTGTATTATATCCTCAGTCGCGTTGTACACTTTATAATGTACTATTTCCACAGAAATACACAGGAAATAAATAAAGGTATTCTTTGTTATGTATTTTTCTTTTTCTAGTTATAGAATTCACAGACACATCCATCGAATCAAGCAGCCTTTCTTTTATATTAAATAGATACAGAAAAATTAATTAATACTATTCATACAGAAGAAAGAAATATTCTTAACGGAAATACTGAAAACTTAATTTCTTTTATCGTAGGATTCTCCAGATATTGTCTTGTATTCAATTTGGAAACGTTCTGCTAATATCAATTCAGGAAAGATAGAAGATTGTCTGAAGAAAATTGAACAAGATCCATATATTTATGTTAGTGATATACACAGAGTGAAGACAGCCATTTCAAAATACAAGAAATCCAAAGAAAATATTAAAATTCGGATTGCAAAAGAAGCAGCGTATAAATTCATGAGAGTGATTCTTTTTAGAAGAGGTTTGCCTAAACAGATCGTGGAACAAATAAATTACAGGTAAATCTTGACATCTGAAATTTTTGCCTCCTAAGTGTGACTCTTCACTCACTGCTTAATTTCGATTCAGTGGGGAAAAGTATAAATAAGGTGAAAGAATGTGCTAATATTTAAGGAAATTATTGTGTAGGGATATTTTGGGTATACTTTTAGCTGTTGAAGATGCATCAGTTGCTTTTTGGTTTTCCGATATGTTATTTATTTTATTTATTTATTATTATTATTATTTAATAACATTGTAACATTTGAGAAGCAGATGTAATACGAAGAGAAACAACTTTTAAAATTTTGTAATTTTCAGAATCACCAGATTGGTGGAAGCCGGTGTGGTCATCCACGGACTAGAAATGAATGAATACAAAGAAGGTTACACTCAATCAAAAAGCCCTCAAGAATATACAGTAGCGATTTGTCTAGCGAACCTTAAAGATATATTCTATATGTGGCTAATTGGAATTGCCATATCTGTACTGACATTAATTATCGAAATAATTTATAATTATTTATCTAGTCATAAATAATTCATAATTATTTATGCCTAGCTATTAGCAAGTCATTTAATATTATGAATTTATATTTCACTATTTTTAATTTAGTGTATATTGTAACAAAGTACACGTATGACGAATATTTATAGAACAGGCCTTTAATGATAATTATTTAAATATAGCTTTATTTTTAGCAGAGAATACTCGAATTTTATGTGGCACAGTTCAGAGAAAGCAACTGTAACGCGGATACACACCACAATTATATACATATAATAGAAATTATGATTAGAAACACAACATGACAACGGCCCTTGATATAGGTTTGGTTTTGAGAGGACAGAAGAAGAGTCCTTTTTAGGACTTCCAGGGTAACGAGTGGCAATGCTGTAGCCAATGAAGTTTAACTGAGGCTCGGTTATTGCTTACTCAGCCATGACTAGAGCTTTTAGCTCAATAACACCCCATGCATACAGATTTTCTTCATTCAGATGACGGGATAAAGAGTCAAGGACTCAGTCCATCTCCCAGTTGTTTTAAGAACAACGGCCCTTATGTATTCTCGCAGTATTTCCTTTTGTATTGTCAATTATATTAAAACATGTATCGTTCTGTTTTCTATATTCAGTATTTACATGAAAAATCACGAAACAAATGCACATTCAAAATTAAACCTTTTTCTTTCTTTTTTTTTTCTGAATATTCTATTCCTAAGACGTATGCAAAACTCATAACTTACTTCATATGCAATCCACTCTGAATATTTTTACATTTTCTTCGGTTCAGTGGATAATAATATTGCATTCCTATAACTAATTGACTTCTAAATGCAATTGTCATGTGATCACAACGTACTCTTACTGTATGGTCATTGTATCCTTAATATTTTTAGGATACAATGACCATACAGTATTATGGTCATTGTATGACCATAATACTGTATGGTCATTATGGTCATTGTATGACCATATATTGACCATAATATTATTGGTCATTGTACCAATAATATTATTGGTACAATGACCAATGACGTAACAATAAGCTCATTTAATGTCCTCAATTTTAATACAATCATACGAGCTTCAAACTAAATTCTGAAATCTTCCGAATTTATACTCAGGTTTACTTTCTTTTAGGTATACAACGCTTAACTAGAATACCTTTGCTGCATATACAAATACAATATCCCACCTACGGGCTGTGGGTTAAAATTCACGTCGTATGTATTATTCACAATACATATGATATGGAAGTCTCTAGAAGTCTTTATATTCTTCACTGCCCGAGGCACTCATGCCTGAAATTATATCAAAATATTAAAATATTTAATTTTCTCTCTTGTTTACATTGCTTTAGTGATCTTATAACGCGCGAGAGGTGTTTGAATAGCTAAGAATATATTTTCATTAGCTAATATCAGTCGGATTGCGTGAGTATGAGTTCGGGGGGGGGGGGGGGGAAACAGAAGGTTAGCGAACAGTGAGAAGAGGAGAAAAAAAAGAGAGAACTCGTGCTTGTGTCACCGAATGTGACATATATGCAGGTCGGAGATGAGAAAAATATTAAATTCATGTTCTTATTATTATTTTTCGGGAGGAAGAAAGTACTAGATCTGTTGGTCAACGTACTAGAACATTAAAAATGTATAAAAAGTACTAGATCTAGTACGAAATTATATAAGGACTATATAAGGACTCATGGTTGTTGTTGCTGACGTTCAGTACAATATTTATATTTATACAATATTATACAATATTTACACTAGGTCTATCTACTCACTGATGAGAGGTAGACGCTGGATATGGATATATAGGGATGGCAATGCTGTAGCCAATGAAGTTTAACTGAGGCTCGGTTATTGCTAATATGAGTTCGCTCTCTTAAGGTTTTTGCCTTGAGGGAGCAATTAGAGTCTCCGGGGAAAGTGTTTTCCGGCACGGCCCAGTGAGGGGCTTTGTCGGTGAATGCTTTTCTTCGGAATATGAGCGGTTCTGCTCGGTGGTGGTGGTGGTGGTTGGAAGGCCATCAATGAGTGGAGCCAACGCTGAGATGGACGGTCTTTCGCCCACAATTGAGTGGCCTAGGGATCGTCCGATTTTTTAGAGACGGCTTTACTTATTCAGTACACGAATGATTGGCCAAATTATTATTTATTAAATATAAAACAACTATGGCAGAAGTTTCTCTAAAAACAAGAAGAGGTTGAGTTTTTGATTTCATTTCTTTTCATTTAATCAAAACAACATATAAAGAACTAATTGAAAATTTTACGTGTATAATAAATACGCAAAATGAAATCCGTCTCAAATCCAAGTGAATCGTAGATTTCAGACGCATTTGACCTGCCAAAGACAGCCGAGTGAACAGGACCTCTGCATGGCATCCAACAGACTGGAAAAAAAAAAAAAAAAAAAAAAAAAAGATGATGAATTTTTTGTCGATGTCCTTTATGATAGATGATTTTCCTCGTCCGAGGCGAAATGGCATTATGCAAATGCAGGCATGACTTCAGGTTGTGTGCGCTCCTTCCTGATGGGATTTGTCAAAAATCGATAACCTTTATATTTCTATTCATTTACATAGATTTGAAAATATTTTTTAAATAGACGGTTTTGAATTTTGCTAAATGAGTTCAGAATAAACTGCAAAAGACTGGAAATACGTTGAAAACCATTCTGCTTATTAGCAAAATATTCGCGCATAATTCACAAGCATTTTCAGTACAAAGTAGTCGAATGAGACTTACGCAATTACAACAATTGTTAAAAGCACCACCTAGTCGCTAATGCGAGATACAAAAATGGTCAATATTTTCCAATCTAAAAAAAAGGAATTATATTTAATTATAGTTAGGGAATATCATTTGATTAAAACGTGCTCTTCCCCATCAGGATATAAATGTCGACTATTTTTTGTATTTAAGTTAAGAAAATGTAGCAAATTTTCACAAGTTTCTTTATAAAGGCATTTTGTAAGACTTTTATGAGGGAATTTTGTCTTATTCCAGTGGACTCTGTGCTTGGTAGATATGTCATAACACAGCAAGTCCAGATTGTTCTGGTTCTTGTTATTTGATATACGACTTCTGTTCTTCGAGACGAATAAAAGTAAATCTTCACTTCGTCTCTAATACGATAAGCCATAGGAACGAGGATTATGCTCTGCTAAGCATCCAGTAAACTAGAGGACGAAACATGAATTTAAGAGGTGCGAGAAAAGTTGACATTTTCTCAAACAAAAGCCAATAAAAATGTTCAATGGCTTTAAAATTTTTGCCATAAATTCGCGATGAGTTATTACTCTTGAGCTGAAGAGGCACGGATCCTTGAACTGCTCAAGACTGTTTTCGATGACGATATCGCTAAATCCATTTAATGAAAAGTTCATTTGAAGTGTTGTCGTTCTTTCTGTAGAAGTTCATGCGAAAAATAGAAAGATTCGGCACGATCTATTAAGGTCTTGATAACCAAAGTTGCTGCTGTTCTTCTTCTTATTATTATTAGGTTGATGGTGGTGTGATTCGGCGTGGATATATTGGGCTGCATGAGTCTTTTTCGGGAAAACTAAAAATTGTAAGCTGCCATCCAGTTGACGATGCATTAGTGAATTCAAAAGGGAAATTTGATTATCTTATTGTTTTAAAGTGAAGTGTTTCCTGGGATGAAGTTCATTTATTCTGAATAAAAACTGCTGCATCTCAGAAGAGCCGTTACATACAGGAAAATAAAATATCATCGACAATCTATACCAATGTGCGGGTCTTGGCGAAATATTGTCGAGATGTCGTTCAAAGTGTTGCATAAAAATTGACAATGGTGAGACAAAAAGGACAGAAAAAGAAATACCCAGAGTGAATAGCAAATAGTTTTACAATGGAATGGAATGATTTCCTTACATCCATACGGATGGTAGTGGCAGCTATGCTAGGGAAGTGACTATGCGCAAGGTGGTTTCCCGTTGCCTTCCTTGCCGTACTATGTCCTGTGGCTGTATCCTGTGTGTGTTCACGGGTCCGATTTGCCTGTTTGTGGGATGAAAATCCCCCAGGATAAACTGGGGAAAAACCTTGCTGTCCATGCTCAAGACCGGCTAACTTGGCTTTGGCTGAGGAAAATCCTTAAGCCTCTCAAGTCTCCGACGGGAATCGAACTTAGGACATTCCTTACCCAGGCATATGGTTGCGAAGCGCAAGGCCACTCGGCTAACCGCACGGACAGTTTTACAAATCCGATGGATATTCGTGTTTAAGTAATTCTGTGTTATCTGAAAATGGAATGTTAGTAAACAAAGATAACAACACCAAGACGGATCATAGCATCGGATGGTTCCCCTATACGAATGGTCCCCTATGCCGACCAAGCATGAATGCTCAAATAGATGTGCCTGCGAAATTAGATGGTTATTATCATCTAATCACAAATCTTTAATTGAAAGTAGAAATCGGAATGAAAAAAATAATTAAGATATGAAAACGAGAGAGAGTTCTCACAAGCTAAACAAAAAGCTTTTAGATTAAAGTTCGGAACTCTGTACCTTACCAAGAAATTTAGATCTCTTAAAGCAGTGTGGTTATTTTCTAAAAATCACGAGAACTGGGGGCTGACACACATTATTTGCCAAAACGCTGTTTTATTTTATTACGAAACGTGTTGTGATTTGAACAGTAGTCAATTCTTGTAAAATATATTTGTAATGGAACGTATATGTCACATCGCACGAGTACGACGTATATATTCCAAGATGATTATGGTGATGCATATTTGTGCATACCCTAGAGAAATATTTGTAATGGAACGTATATGTCACATCGCACGAGTACAACGTATGTATTGCAAGATGATTATGGTAATACATATGTGTGTGCATACCCTAGAGAAATATTTGTAATGGAACGTATATGTCACCTCGCACGAGTACGACGTATATATTCCAAGATGATTATGGTGATGCATATGTGTGCATACCCTAGAGAAATATTTGTAATGGAACGTATATGTCACCTCGCACGAGTACGACGTATATATTCCAAGATGATTATGGTGATGCATATGTGTGCATACCCTAGAGAAAAAGGACCTTTCGGTGATTTCCTTTCTGCTTGTGCTAAATTTTTAACAACCACTCCACTACTCCACATCAAGTGCACCTAAAGTATTTTAGCGCTGCCCATTATGAGCTGCAAAAAATTTATTTTTTTGCGAATTACTTATAATTATTATACGTAAAGAAAATAATGGAAGTTAATTGAAATTTATCTTTTTAATTTTTAGTATTTAAATATAACTAAAAGTATTTTAAATTTTACTATAATATTAAACTTATAATATTATTTTATATAAAATATATTAGTTAATCATGGTTTTTAAAAAAATCAAGTATAACGAAAGTACAATGTAAATCAAGTACAGTATAATGGAAAGGCTCGTAGACAAACGGAAATGGAAAGTTAATTTTGCAAGCTGGCCAGCAGATTCAGACTAAACAAAATAGATTTTTTTTTACTTTATAAAAATAGCTTTGTGAACAAAACGTTTTTTGAAGTTGAATAAAACACAGAAGAATAGGCGTAATTGTTAAATAGGCGCAAGTATTTTGTTTTCTACATTTGTAACTAAATCGGTTTTTATTTAGTAATTAAAAAGAAGGATAATAAATGCTCAGGATTATTTTATAGCCAATAACAAAATTAAGTTTGCTATTGAAATGTAAAAAATGGGGCAACTGAGGAGAATTCAATTTGCAATTTTTAAACACGATTTCCATTATTTTCGAAATTTTCTTACGTTTCAAAATCAAACATTGGTTTCTTTTTTGACAATAAAACGACACTCGATATTGATGAGCGTATCCTTCAGGGCTTCCGTAGCTCAGTCAATATAGACGAAACCCTTTGGTCGTAAAAACCTGGGATCGAATCCCCTCAGTGACGTGAGAAACCTTTATCTGGTCTCTTTATACGAAAGGTGAGTTTAGAGGGTTTTTCACCCCTCAGAACACACAAACCGGCCGGTAAACACACACGTATTTACAGTCTTTCAATTTATAAATAAAAAAATATTATGTTTCAATAGTGTTAGTGATAAAAATGAAATCTTAATTTTTGTCATTTCATTCGTTCGTTTTAAATAGCGCAAAGCTTTTCTTATAAAAAAAAATCTGGTTTTTCTAAAAAAAATCCAAATTCATTTAGATTTTTAAAGAATTTTATTCACTATAAAGATATTATAATGATTATTAAAGGATTTTAGATATACATCCCATTCCCACTGTAAATATCGTGCACACGAAAGTGTAAACCATTTGACGATAATCCCTAAATGCTCATGTGCGAGAAATCCAAGATTCAATTGCAAACTATGATCAAACCTAATAATTGTCTACAAATAACGATGATAATCTGCATTTGACTACAGAGGTATATACAGTATGATGGTATAACATTCGATAGGGGGTTGCGATAGATATTTCAACTTGAACAAGAAAGAAGCACTCCAAACCACTTGAAATCGGAAAACAACACTCACGAAATTGAAATCGAGAATAACAATTCTTCGTATTTGTGTTTTTAAATATTGCGTCTTTTTTTTGAAGGTGGGGGGGGGGGAATTCTTGGCGAGGGTAGTCACATTCAAATACTTCAGTTTTTTAAGAAAAATATCTTCCTCTGATTGCAAAAGCGCTCTTGTATAGAAGGCAGACACCATTTCAGTTACGTTAACCAGGTCAAACGGAGATGATTCACAAATATTGAAAATCTTCTGAGTGCGCGATTGCGTTTGTTCACTGTGACTGCATAACTTTCAAGATGAGATGCATAAAGTGATTATGTTCGGTGCCTTAGAGGTAACGCAAACGAATATCAGTGTGGACTTCAATAGCAAACAAAAATAAGAATACGTTCACTTCGTATATCAGATCGAAACAATCAGCAATGATTCATCGCCTGTGTTTCACAATAAAAATAATAAATAAATAAATTAATAAATTAATTAATTAAACAAACATAACGAACGAACCATATAAGGAATGACTGCCTGATTTTCTCAGTAGCACTCCTTTAGACAATTCATCATTTCTTATCATAAAAATTGAACGTAGGGCAAATTTAAGCCTGCTAATACTGCTGTAAATATATATTTTCACCTATTGCTATTAAAATAGTTCAATTTTATTATATCGGCATTATTCTTATTATTACAAGATTGTATTATTATAAAATTAGGCTATTATTATTATTATTAGATTTCAGAAACGATTTTTATCATTTTGACAGAAGCTTGAGGAGAACTTCTCTGTAATAAATTAAGTATTTTAGAAATGAGGGATCGTATGAGCACCACCCCAGATGTAAGAATACTATTCAAGGGATGATTGGATTTGTGATGCGTAAATTGCTTATAAGTACGGAATCGCGTTGAGCGAAAGAGAAAGCCTAATTTTTTGTATGCCGAGGAGGAGACGCGTTTATTAGAGGAGAGACGCTTGATATTTTCGGTTGTGGAAACTCATCACGTCAAGAGCTATGGATGCTGTGAAAAGTAGTCTTTTTCTTAGAAATAAGACAAGATTTCTATTCTTGATGTTGTTCTGTACTGCAACATATGATTAAAAGGAGTACGGGGTACTCTCATCAGACAAGGCCAAACCGACCGCGTGAACACATATATCTAAAGACAAATTAAAGTTAGGGAACATCATTTGATTAAAACGTACTCGTTTTAATCAAATGATGTATATCGACATTATTCTTATTATTACAAGATTGCATTATTATAAAATTAGTCTATTCTTATTATTAGATAGCTTTATTAGATTTTAGATTTTTACAGGGTAGTTCACCAAAGCAATGGTGACCTATCCTGTAAAAATCTCACCAGGAATACTTTTTAGGCATTGCTCACAAAGTATTCCTGGTGAGATTTTTACAGGATAGTTCACCATTGCTTTCTCCAACCCCCCAATTTTATCTGGGCTCAGGACCGGCATATGGCTGGGACGTATTCATGACTGTAATCCATATGCGTTCCCCGGGGGCGATTTGCCTGTTCTCGAAAACCCCGGCTAACTAGTCGAAAGAACCCAGATAAAGTTCGATTCCCGTCACTTACAGGAATCGAACCCAGGTCTTTCTGACCAAGGCGCTTCGTCTATATTGACTGAGTTACGGAGGCTCATTAATGGCTCGACCACATTCATTTCAAAGTAAGTTACTTTACAGGTCTCTTTCATCAAACTGTGTTACCTATCAATTACTACTAATTTTTATGTGTTTTACTGTTTGCAAGACTTCTTGCACTGCTAAATTATCATGTTTAACAAACCCTCAGATTCGCTAAATTTTCTTGTTATTTGTTCGTTCTGTTTATCAAAGAGTTCTTGGACAAGATCTAATATTCCGCTGCTTTTCGCACTCCTACGGGCAGTTAACAACTTGCGTGCCATCAGACGGATTCCCTTACCGCTCATCACAGATGACTCGAAAGTAATAGCCCTCGCGGAGGACGTGGTGGCCACTCTCAGGGACAACGACTCCATACGGAACTTCTTCAACACCTTACAGAAGTTGAAAGTCTCGGGACTAACTTCAAACCCTGAGAAAACTAAGATAAGACATATGGAGCCTGGGACCCAAATAACATCCCTATGGCTCTCATCCCTACAGAACCCCACCCCCTCCTCACCATCCTGGGGGTACGATTTGCTGCACAGCCGTACTCGACATGCAACATCTTATAAACACTGCAGTCGAGAGCCTCAAGGTCTGGTCAAATGGATAGCTGTCACTCTCCTCCAGGGCAACTCTGATCAAGTCATCGTATGCCCTGCCTACAGCACGTCGTCAATATTACGAACATCAGTGAGGATCAGGAAATCCGGCTGTACAGGAAACCTCTGAAGTTTTTCTGGGGAAATCTACGCCAAGAAGTCGACATTAAGATCCCTCAACTTCTGGCGAAGCAGGGGGAAGGGGGGCTTCCGCCTTCTCGTCCTTAAGATCAGATACCCAAGTAATTCCGCCTTTCATCTCAGTAGGATACTGTAAACTAACCATCCTTGCAGCTGTCCTGTGCGGTATTTCTTAGGTATTTCTTAGGTGGACTGTGATCCCAAACAAGTTTCCCCTGTTTGGGATCACAGTCCACCAAGGTCCCAAAGCAGATATTGTCCCGGAAGAGTACAACAGACTTTGCCAGCTTATACGACTCCGCTCGTAGGGTATTATCAACGCTGGGATCCGGAACAGCAAGACTTGGTACGACCACTTCTTCAACCCTCCATACCGACGTTCCGAATCTAGGGATTGTCAACAACATCCTCTTCGGCCATCTCTCCAAACATCGAGGCTGCCGGTCGAGAAAGGACCTGGCATGGAGGATAGCCTATGGCCACCTTCCAGTTAAGATCGACATCTGGAGATTCCACAACGCCAGGAACTCCTTCTGTGACTTCTTCTGGGGCTTGGACACCATACAGCACGCCTTCTAGAAATGTCCTCTATCCAGCAACATCTGGAGGAGGTTAAGCGATGTGTTCCGCATTCCCCTTCTACTGCAGGAACAAATCATCCACCTAGAGTTTTCCCCACCAGCCACAAACAAGCAGAAGTTACTGATATTCATCGTTAATGAGATTAAATACCACATCTGGAAGGTATGGAAGAAACTCCCTAACAATGCTAATCCTCCCAGTCTGTTGGAACTCTCTCGAGTCGTCCTCTACAATTTCTACACCTTTTTGTGGAGGTTCCTACATCTAGAGAGAGAGCGAGAGAGAGAGAGAGGCTTTGGGTGACACCAGATTTAATATCGAGTGGTTTACACTAACAGAAATAACACCAGTAAGTTCTGTTTGCTGCTGCTTTAACATCTCCATCTGCAGCAGCATCTCCACTTCTAGCCATGTTTCTGGTCTTTGAGTTTTCCCATGAGGTCTACGTTGTTCCTTGGTCTCCCACGGCGGTAACTTGGAGGAAGAACCTAAGGAGTGCAGGCCTACTTGATGCGGCACTGTTCTTACAGACTGCGACACCCAGACCACTCCCAGCATTTTTAATGGATCAAAACTTCATTGGCATTCTAACTTTTCTCATGCAATCACCCCCCCCCCTTCTGCTGTTAATCCTTGAACAGCGATTTTAGAGCCGTTAGCAGATTAACTGTGGTGGAGCGACCTTTGTGTCATTTGTCTCTTTAGGTGTACTGTATTACTAGGAATTTCCTTTACTGTCTTACCATATTCGACCCCTTTTTCGCTGCACAATTTATTTGTTGTGTCTCTTCCCAAAAATAAAGACGAATATCACATTTGCGAAAATAATCAACCACGCAATGACCATCAGCTTTGCAATAAATCTGTTTAGTAATAGTAAATTTGCTGTCTTTTATTCTTCAAATCAGTGTAACGGAACAAGACGACTTTATGATCTTTCACTTTACTGAAAATATAGAAAAATTTTTTTCGCAAATTTTCAAATGTTTGTTCAGTTGTAAAGTTTTAAAATGTGGCCCCATAAAAAGTGAGGCCCGATATTGCGCTTATTGCACCTTATGGTAAATGCTGCCCTGGTGTCAAGGGACAGGGCAGATTCCGATTTTAACGTACCTACTGCAATAATACGAATAGGAAACGTTTCCAGTTAGTTTCATTTTTACTTCAGGTCGAGTACGGTATTTTGCCGACAACTACAGAAAACTTTGGAGTCACATGCGCATTAAGACCTCTAAAGGATATCCAGATCCTGATAGGCATACGGAATCAAAATTCTACGGGATAAGTTGGTTACTCCTTATTCCTGGAGATATCCTATGTCTATAGAAGCCTGTATGAATAAAATTTTTTAATGAATTTAAGAGGAAATTGAACAATTAAAATTATATTGAATATGAATGGCACGCGACAAGAATGAGGATTTGAATGTCGCAGGGTGACTTTTACTCTGACACATTCCCATCCTTACCGGCTTTTATCGAGTTTCGAAATCTTTCACTCCAATCTAATATCATCCCACTTTTGTCGAAAGGGTTGAATTCATGAATATTCTTTGATCCGACAGCAGCACTCCCACCTTCGCAAACCATACGGTCTTCGATTTATGCTTTAACTGGAAACCAGATTTATGTACCAATGTGGTCAGAAGTGAGGTCATTACTGATTTATAGACGCTTATAAAAATCCCAAAGCATTGATGTAAAACACTACCGCCACTGGTGATAGCAAAATTGAAACGATATTCTCTTACCCATAGCAGAACTAGAGAGACCAGACCTAACCTATGTTTGCAAGTATGCATATTCGGATTACTCTCGACTCAATAGGTAATCTTCAATTTCAAGCAGTACGTTCAGAATATCGTTAATGACATGAAAATAAAACATTGTAGTTTTAAATAATAGAGATAATACCGATTTTCAAGATTCCTTGGTACCAGAGCTCTTCCGAATTAGTTGTTTTCACTTCTGGCACGTGATAATAATTCATCACCACGTCTCTGAAATACACGCACTTCGTATGCAGTAAGAATGACTCAAATTTATTAACCCATTTACAGTATAAATGATAGCAGGCTTATTATTTGCTGCATTTTCAAGAAATAGATTAACTGATGTAAAAGTATTGCCAATAATTTCATGAGGAGAATTACAGAACGTCAACGCAAACCAGAACAATTTCTGTAATTGTTCTGGTTTACGTTTTAATTAGTGTTTACGTTTAGATATTTTCCGAACCTTTACAACGAACGGACGCACCCCTTTTATGCCAAATTACACTGTAAAAGATTCTTGTTATACTGGAATGAATTCAGTTCTGAAGTAAGCTGAAAGGTCGTCCACATTGAGAAGAATTTTCCAATTTTCTTGGTGAGGCTACGGGTGTGCGACGTGCTCGAACTTCTCTCACTGTTGCTCGAACTCTCTCTCTCTCTTTCACACACACACACACACACGTTGAAACTATTTTGGTAATCTAACCATTTTTATTTGGACGAGGTACATTTTAACGCCTGTTAAGGGATATTTCATTTTTCCTATCATCAGTTGACTTGAGCACATTAGGGGATAGTGTACCTCTACTTATATTATCCAAATTCTTTGGGTTTTTCTTCGTCCATAATGTTTATCGCGGTGTGTTTCGCCAATATAAAATGATTTATTCAGAATTACACGTTGCTTAGAACTGGAGTGTTCGTCATCTACAGGTTTATCAAATTGGTTCGCATATTCAGCAGGAACTACTTCATGGTTGGCGGAACATTTTTTAACACGCACTTTATGCACGAAAATTGTAAGACTTTCTTAAACATTTGAAGCTGACATTCTGTAGTCATATTCGAGTTTTAATGTAAGTTCTTGTCCTGTTCCTCTGAACTCTGTGCTTAGTGGACATAACAGAGCACGTCAGACTGATGAGGTTCTTGCTATTTTATGTACAAATTCTGTTCTTCGACACGAATAAAAACAGATCTTCCAGTGTGTCCATAATATTATAATCCACGATAACAAGGAATTTTCTCTGATAATCATCACGAAAACTAATAGGAGAAGCTTGTCCTTAAGAGATATGAGAACAGTTGAGATATTTCTGACTTGACGATAGGCAACACCAAAAAAAAGAAATATATCTTCGGTGGTTTAAGCTTTTCGCTACACGTCCGGAAAATTCCTTATATTAAAGAGAGGGGAATAAGAGTTATTTCTCTTAAACAGAGGAAGCATGAATCCTTTAAGGGCTGACTTTTTTTTTTTTTTGTTCAATGATGACATCACTCAAACCATTTAATGAAAAAGTTGACCTAAAATGCTATTATTCTTTCTATAGAAGTTTATTCGAAGAGCCAAAGAAAGAGCATGAATTATTAAGTTCATGATAACCAGAGGTATTATTATAGTTATTGAAAGCCTCTGTAGCTCAGTGGATGTGGCGTTTACACACCACGGCGCTTAACCGCACGAAAGAAGACTGTGTTTCGAATCTAGTCGTCAACTAGAGGACATTTTTTTGACCGATTCCCGAGTTAGTCGATCTCTGGAACGGGCAAGCGGATTTTTCGTCCCGTAAACTCAAGAAAATCAACCGTAGAACCCACATTATTTCAGACATTAAATATATTGTGTTAGTGTTAGGATCCACGAGATGGCAGCACTTGTTGAGCCGTCTCTCGTCACTGTGTGCCGCTTAATTAGTGATAGCCCTGAGCCAGCTATCTCTGATTGGCTGCCAGTGGAGTTTGAACTACACACTCAGTTAGATAGGGCTAAACGGCCTAGCGTACTCCCAATACGGGAATAAAAAGGTGTTAGCTGATTTATTATTATTATTATTATTAGTGATATTTTTATTATTATAAGGATTAGTATGTGATTCTGCGAGGATATATCGGCCCGTATGTGTTTTTTTCCGAAAGACTGAAACCTGTAGGCTGCTACTCAGTTGACGAAGAATCAGTAGATTCAAAAAGGCAATTTTATTATCTTCTTCTTTTTCTAAGGTGAAATGGATCCTGGGATGAAGTCCATTTATTTTCGATAGAAACTGCTTAGTATCAGAAGAGGAGCAGTTCCTTACTGAAAAAATATCTCCGATACATCTGTACCAATGTGCAGATTTTGGCAAAATACCGTCGAGAAGATGTCGTTCAAAGTAGTTTTACAAATCCGATGAAATTTCCATAGGATTTGTTTTACAAATCCGATGTTTTACAAAAATTTGTTTTACAAATCGGATTTGTAAAACTAATTATCACAGAATTACTCCAAAGTAATTCTGATAATGGAATGTTAATAAAAAAAGAATAACAACATCAAGATCGATCATAAAGTCTGAATATTACATTTCATGAATGGTCCTCCATGCCAACCACTCGTGAATAGTCCTGTAAATGTACCTGTGAAATAAAATGGCTAGTGTGTTATTACACTGATATTTAATCAGTTAAATCATTTAATTAAAGTTATTTTTATTTTAAAGTAGTAATGGTAATTTAAAAAATCATTAAGATATGAAAACCATAGAGAGTTCTCACACACTAAACATTCACATTGCCTTTTAGATCAACGTTCGAAACTTTGTACCTTATTATAAACTTCTGATCTCTTAAAACATGGGTCGGCAACCTTTTCAGACGCACAGGCCACATTCAACTTTTATTTTTAATAATCGAGCCGCAAGCGTTTAATTAATAGAAAATAGTGAGTGAAAAAAATACTCAAGGTTTCAATCTTTAATATATCAATCTTAAAAAAAATACAGAAATATTTAAAGTACGAGATATGAAACAAGCATGAAAATGTAACTCAATGAAAAATTATTATCACGTAAAAACAAAGTAAGATAGTTTTATGCAGCACAATATGTATGTTTCCGTGCTTAATGTGACTTTTGTGATTGTTTTTCCTTAGACAAATTATCTAGATCCACTTTATAACCTGAGATGTAAATTCGAATCGAAGAATGCTAGTGTTCATCAGTTAGTCGAGAAGAAAACTTATTTTTCCTAATACTCATGGCAGATAATGTTATTCGCAAATGTATGTGCTTCCAAACACGACCATCATCTTCTTTGGGAAACTGATTAATCCCTAATTTTTTTTGGAAATGTTTTGGATATTTTCTAACGAAAATGAGTTATTTAATATTTCATTGTGTTGCAATTCCAAAACGTCCATCAGTAGTCGGTTTGGTAGGTCATCAATGTCGATTAAAAGGGTTCAACATCCACAAATCTTATTGAAAATTCCGTTTGGTAAATCTTCAATAATATCAAGAAAAGTTTCCTTTTGTGTTTCCCATCCAACTGAAGATGCCGATTTGCAATGTATATAATCATGTAGATTTTCTTCCATCATGTATTTCTTCAACAGACATAGTTTGCTTTCAGAGCTTTTATGTCAGAAAATAGTTTTTATAGTAATTTCCCTTGGCCCTACAAGCTAAAATTAAGTTCTAGAAGGTAGTTGTAAAGTCTACCATAAATGCAAGAGATATAATCCATTTTTATCTGATAGTTGTGAGACAGTATTTTCGTGTTCCGTCATGAAAATATCTATTTCTTCACGTAAATTAAAAAATGTTTTTAGCACAGTACCTCTACATACCATCTAGCACTTGACTAGTAGATAACTTCCTCTTAAAATGTCCATAAGGTCTTTTCTTGATGATAAAATTTTACTGGCCACATGCAATGTAAATATGGTCAACCTTTTATGGGTTGCCAAAAATGCACGTTTCGGCCGCATGCGGCCGGCCGATTGCCAATCCCTGTCTTAAAGCAATATTGGTTATTTTTAGAAAGCACAAGAATTGCCGCTGACACACCATTTGTGTAGAAAATAATCCCTTTTAGTTTCGTACTTAAACATCGTTTTTTTTTTTTAACGAAATGTGGCGCAATTTGTACAGTACTGTACTCAATTTTGTAAAACGTATATTTGCGTCTCAAAAGTGCTTACATTGTTACATTCTACGAGTACAACGTATTTTGCAAGATGATTGTGGTGATGAGTGCGTATTTTCAAAAAAAAAAAAAAGCACCTGTCGTTGACTGTGTTTGAGTCTGTTGTATTTTTTTTTCGACGATTTTATCCGATAACTAGGTTGTTTTTACATTAGTAAAATCAGTGAAGTAATATAATGTAATATGATGTAATATGATATAATAACACAACATAACTTGAACTTGAACTTAATTGGTTGATGGACTGAGTCCTTGACTCTTTATCCCTTCATCTGGATTTTAGATTGTGGGTGATGAGATTATTGTGGGTAATTTACCCGCTCATTGTGAGCATTGAGGCTGTATCAGCTTTCTCTTGCGATGGAGGATTTCGGTTTTTTATGTTTGAAACGATCTGAGGGCTTGTAGTCCGCTGCCTGTCGAACTAACTGATTTGGGTGATTATCCGTGATTGTGAAGAATTTCTCTGCAATGCTTGTCATGTAGGTCTTAATATCTGGAAGATTGGCTTCTTGATGTAACTGGATGTTTCTGATGAACCATGGGGCATTAAATGCCATTCTTAGGCATTTATTCTGTATTATCTGAAGTCTGTTGATGTTGCTTTTAGTCGTGTGACCCCAGGTTGGAGAGGCAACATAATTTTTGTAAACTACTTATAAAAATATTGCGAGAAGAATATAATGGTAGCTGAATGAAATGTATTTTTTTCTTTTGTAATTTCATAATCCTAAAGATATTTACAAAATTTTAATAAAATATTAAATTTGCAATTTTATTTAATTCGAAAATACTCGTATATTATTATTTCAAATAGAGTGATGAAGTTTAAAGTGAATATATCAAGATATTTTATTGGAATGATTTACTTCATTGTAATGACGATGCAGCATTCAAGATTTTTTTTTAATTGAATGAAAGAATAATAAATGATCAACATTATTTCATAGTCAATACGAAAATTACGTTTCCCATTAAAATAAAATGTTTCGAATTCGACCTAGAACTTAAAATAATACAACCTCAGAATATTGAGTAGAATTGAACTTGCAATATTTAACAATTATTTCCGTTATTTTTGAAATTTTTTAATGTTTAAAAGCGAACATTTATTTGCTATTTGGCGATAAAATGACACTCGATATTTATTATTCTGTCTTTTAATAGTGTTAATGATAAAAATGAAATCTTAACTTATTTTCCCCGTCAATCAGTTTATTCTTTCCTTATAAATAGCGCAAAGTAGAAGAGCCCTTCCTGTCAAAAAATTCCAAATTCTTTTATATTAAAGGATTTTAGATATACTTTCCCCTTCCGAATGAAATTTCCCTCCAACGAGTCCACGAAAATCGACACAGCATTTGAAGATAGCACCGAAATGCGAATGTCCAGGAAACCTGAGTATTTGAAAGCTGAGGTTTTACAAACCCCAGATTATGAGTTACTAGATGCAATATCAGAATGTGTCCCGAGAGTTCGAAGAATAAATAAGTAGGAGTCAGATTGATGTGTAATCATATTAAGTAAGAGATTCGTATGTAAAGGACGATGAAGAAGGAATACCGTTTACATAAGGATAACGTCCGTTATGAACGTTATAAGTAGCAGGCTAGAATAGTCACAACTGTTGTACGGAAAGCAAAGTCTGATTATGAAAAGAAACTGACTCTGTATGCTAAAGACAACTCACAAGAATTCTATCGATATGCTGCAAGTAAAAGAAAGAGTGAATATGAAAGAATGTCTCTTCAAAATCCAAATCTAAAATGGGTTGTTCAGTTAATGAGTGCCCGTTTTATTAAAAGCTATCAACCTGGTGAACGCAACATTGAGCTCACTGTTACCTCTTCACTCGGTGAAGAAAAGCAGGTGTGTGAGGCCGAGGTTTTAGAGCTGTTGCATAAACTGAATAAGAATTCAGCAATAGGGACTCATGGAAGATCTGAACGTGTGCTAAAAAGTATGTTCAGCTGAACTGGCCATTCCTTTGACCAGGATGTTTAATATGAGTCAGAACAGGGATTATTCCGCAGGAATGGAAGTAATGTATGGCAATTCCATTCCACAAGGGTGGTTCAAAGACCGATGTATCCAACTAACGACCAATTAGTATCTCAAGAGTGGTGGTGAAGATTTTGGAAAAAAATATTGGTTAGGGTTCGCATTCAAAAATGGGTTGACAGCGAATCGGTGCTTTGCAATGAACAACATGGGTTTCTAAGGGAAGATCATGCTTTAGCAACTTGCTCACATTCTATAAGAACGTTGCCATTTAACTAGAAAAGGAGAATTGATATACCATGATATTTTTAGATTTTGCTAAGGCAAAAAGTGGTATACGGTTAATCTGAGTCTGTAAAGTTTAAGGTAACAAGTGGTGTACTACAAGGATCAGTGCTTGGTCCACTGTTATTCAATCTACGCATTTACATAATGCTGGGATTTGGAAAGCGACATACAGCTATTTCGCTGATGATGCAAAATAGCTGTATGTCGCTTAGGGTAATCAGGAATGTTGAAGAACTTGCAGAATGATTTGAATAGGCTGGAAATGTGGGCATAGGAAAATGGGTGTCAGTTCAATGTCAGGAAATGTAAAATCATTCCCTTCGGCATGATTAGATATCCAATGTCGTCTTATATTGGTGGGATTAGGCTAGAAGAAACTGATGCGGGTAGTTATCTATGGTGCTTAAATTGCATGGTTGCGTTTATTATCAAGGAATTCTCATGTTTGATAAATTTTACTTCGATGCATATGTTTTCTGCAAATTCTAATTTATAGTTTATTTCTATTGCTTCTAATTTATGTTTGGTAAATATTATTATAGCACCGCCTCGTTTAGTGTATCTGCAGAGTTTGTGTTTAATAATAATAATAATAATAATAATAATAATAATAATAATAATAATAATAATAATAATAATATAAACGTTCTGTCCATAAATATTATTCTCTTCTTTCTAACAGATATTTTCGTAATATGCTCACAATCCAGTTTAAGAATTCACAAACAGAGAACTTGACGTAAACAATAGCATTGTTGTTTGGAGTTGCAACAGTTGTGCGATTTAATTGTTAGTGTAGACCCAGAACTTAAAGCGACAGTTAGAGATTAATGCTTTACAATACCCATACCTGGACAAGAGAAACAGAAATATCCAAAGTAAATAAATCTTCCAGCAAACCTCTCTGGTCCGTTCTGCATTATATATTTTATTTCGTTCATATTTATTTCGTTTCATTATATATTCTCCAGACTTAGCCCCATCAAAAAAAATCTGATGATGCTAAGTCTGGAGAATAGAACGAATACTGATGTTTTGCCATTCGCATTGTCGTGGTGCGACATTCAAGTCTGGTTTTCTGACAATTCAGGCCTCTTCCTACGCACACCGTCGTTCAAATGGTCTAAAACTTCCTGTTACAACTCTTTGTTTACCAGGTAGTAAAAATTCATAATGTGCAATGATGCCTTTCCAAACAAATAACCGAACTAACATCACCTTGACTTTGTCCGACTCATCCGTGCTTTTTTGTTTAATCGAGAGACCATTTCCTCATGCACTGCGATCTCGCTTTCAACATCATAGCCATGAACCCACGTATCAAATTTCACACACACACACACACACACACACACACACACACACACACACACACACACACACACACACACACACACACACACACACACACACACACACACACACACACACACACACACACACACACACACACACACACACGTTGTTCTTCAATCTCTTTCATTGTTCTTCAATCTCTTTCATTGTTCTTCAAGCTCTTTCGTTGTTACTTTGTCACTAATCCAACGAACAGCCTGTGCACGCGCTCACTTCAGCTGGTGTAACTCGAGGACGACTAATGCTCATAGCAGAACGGTGCAAATCAAATCGTTGTTTGTTGTCAAAATCTGCCGCTCGGAGCGCTCAGTAGCTGCAGCGTGGCTACTGAGCGCTAGAAATTTAAAGTTGTGTATTTTTTTTCTGAATCCAATTCTCTGAAGTTGATTTATATTTGCTCTATTTTTTTTCGTAAGATTCCCACACACAAAAGGTTATTAATAAACCTACAGAATATTTGTACCGTGAGTGGGCTAAGCAGTGTTTCCTTATTATTATCATCAATTTTTATATATATTTTTGTAGTCTTTTATTTATTTTTAGAAAACAAAATAAATCTTCAATAAGCAGGGCGGTGTTGTAACACTTGGTAATGAAATTTATCTTGTACCTATTTAAATATATTCGCCACTGTTTTACAGCTGTACTCAATCTGAGTGCACTCCTTTGAAAGCGTATTTTATTCTTTAGCATCCACCCCTCCCCCACGCAAGGAGGATTGCCCTATCGATCTTGAAATATTCATATTTCTTTAACACTGTTCGAACCATACATAAAGCATTGGCATGAAATCACCCGTCTGGCAGTTTAATTAAATACTTTATTGGGTTATTTAAATTTATTTAAATTAAGGCGATATTAAATCCCACATTGTTTTAAAACCGAATAAGAAACTCAAAGATCGGAATCAGAGAGTTTCTTGCCGAATATAGTAAACTATAAAAGTATCGGCGATCACTAGCGTGAGCTAATGCAAGTGATCCTAGTACGTAGTACGATACCGGGTAACTCGCAGCAAAGGTGGAAAAGTTCTGATCGCTATTCTTAGGTATTTTGCATAATGTAAAAACACATTTCCTAGGAAATGTATGCTGTTATTACATTATGGAGGGAGGTCACTACCCAGACCGGTTTCAGCCTTTTTTGAGGCTTCATCAGTGAGTAGCTAGACCATAATACCAAAGTGTATAGTGAAAAGAACTTATATACTCTGCTATACGAGTTGTCAAACAGGTCACTAAATTAAGGCGAATAATTTAGTGAACCCATTAAATTACTTAAATATAAAGAGCCGTTACCAAGAGCCAATAGAGTTTATCGCCGAAATGATGCCTACTGTTTCTTTATATTTAAGTAACTTTATTGGGTATTTCCTACCCTGTTTTGGTGACCACTAGCCACGCTGTACGGAGATGTTGCTAAAATGGTTCTATACAATATGTAAAACACTAAAGGATTTGTTACCACAGATGAGTTCGGATGCTTCAGCTTAGCCCAAAGCAACTGTATTGGAAACGTTTCGATTTCTTCGGTTTCGAAACGCCTGATCTGTGGACGAATGAAGAGGTGCTCTTTAGGAATATCAAAATCAGCTGGGGACAAACTTTTCACTGCGATTTGGCTTGAGGAGTTGCATACGGCCAACTCCGGTGAAACTAATAAATTCACAATATTGGCCACAACTTCGGGACCGTCTTTTGCGAAGTATATCATGCAATTGAAACACTTGTGGCAATCTTCTATCAGGGCAGAACATTTGGCGAAGGCGGGCTGAAGTGCTTACGATCCCTTTGCCCACTTTTTCCAAGAGGGTTCTGTTTCCAAGGCAGTTTTCCCCGATGGTGAGAAAAAGGAAAAAACACCTGATTTTTCTCATCAACATTCTAACATTTTACATACGGAAAATACGTAAAGCCATCTCCTCACTGAGGAAGACAGAATCTGCCATCGAATTAGCAACTGATTCTCTCCCTATCTCCCTCAATTCCTGGAGAAATAAAGATACTTCTTGGGAGAAGAACGGTTCCTAAGGGGAATGATGTAGGTAACAAACCATATGTCGGATTACACAGGGGAGAATTAAACTGTGAGTATATTTGAAACATCATTGTTTTTATGATCTTTTAAACTCAGATTTTATTAGTTTTGTAATTTTAGTCTAATTTTATTTCATTCTAATGTGTGTGTGTGGGGGGGGGGGACAAAAGTGGGCTGCGAAGGCCAACATCGAGGCGATTCCGAGCCCTTTTGGAGCAGGATCTCCCGGGCTAGGTTTCCGTAATTTGTTGCCTTATTTTTATTATTTTTGTCCATCTTATATTAATTTTAATATTTTACTTATGGGTTTACTCTTAATATGGTTTTGGTGCATTTTTTCCTTTTGTTTGATTTCCCTTTAATAAGTGAAAATCAAACGACCCTCTTAGAAGTACCCGGTGGGTCAACAGTTAAAATTGGTCAACTTAGGCCACTTTCTCTCTCCTAACACTATTTCATTCTATCCTTTTATCTCCATTTCTTTCTCTCTGCTGAATCTCAGCGCCACTTTTATGCACGAAAGTCCAGTTATGGGAGTCTTGAACTTTTAAAAATGTAATTTTATTCTTCAGCAAATGACACGACGTTTCATATTCTTGAGAGGTTGCAGTCATCTTAGAGACCAACTCGATTATCACAAAAGCCCTTCCAAAATAACGACAGCAGCTGACTGTATGTCGACAGTCTCAAATCTCTGGAATTCCGGGAAGTATTTTAGATAACCATATACAGGTATCCCTCGATTAACGTGGTTAATTAATCCTTCGATGTTACCGCGTATATCAAAATCACGTTAATCAAATCTAATAATCAATGGTAAAAATTACAATTCATCCATGATCGATTACTGAATTAATAATTCGTTCTATATGGTACTCTTTTAGGAAAGATAAAAATGAATGCAAAGTAAATGTTTAATAAATACTTGTACCTACATTATTTACTGTAATTTTTTTATCAAAAGAAGTTATAAAGAGTCGTTTGAACAGTTTTTGTTTTTTTCTTATTAACATTTTCTACATTAAAAAGCAAAATGACTACGATAAAAAGTCAAAAAGACCTCTGAAAACAAGCAATAAAATATAAAGAAAAAACACTGCAAATATAATACATGATGGTCCAAATTAAGTGGATAATGAATCCGGCATTATTTCATAGCCGAATATAGAAACTACAAGAGTTCCGTGCCGAATATATAGAAACTAAACGTTTCGGTGGATGCAAGCATAAGCAACCTTATGGGCAACTCGTAGTAAAGGTGGAGTAAGCTCCAGATCACTTCCCGTAGTATTTTCCATAACGTAAAGCACATCTCCTAGAGGACATGTATGATAAATAAGCCTTTGGCTTTCTCTTTCAGTAATACATGATGGTTTATTTATTTTCAGTTACAATCTAGAAATTATTGAACAAATAATAATAATAATAATAATAATAATAATAATAATAATAATAATAAAAAACTAAACCATAGTATACTGACACCGGAGGTCGCGGTATCTCTCAGATACAATTTACTGTCAAATATCACAAACCTTTTCATAACATGTGTTAAACCAAACTGACAGCAAAAAATAGTGCGGAATATCACTCGTAACATATGAATGCACAGCCACTCATGACCTCCAAGCTGTACACTGAATTGTATAAGAATATTTATATTAAACATTTTCACGTATCTGTCAGATCAGCTGCGAGTTCTGCAGGGTTAAAAGCGCGTTAATCAAAACTCTTGCCGCGTATATCAAGGGATTACCGTAATTAATTTCACCGCGTTAATCAAATGCCGCGTTAAACAAAACCGCGTTAACCAAGGGATACCTGTACTCATTTAAAAAAAGGAAAAAATATCTAAGTATGTTATATGAATTTGATAATAGAATAGGTCACAAAAGAATGATGATATATTTAAAACTACGTTTTTCTCTCTTTCTTTGATTTTCTAAAATGAGTACTTTCGATCATTCTTTTTATTTATTTGTTTTTTAAAAACTGATTTTTTTTTTAAATTCATAAGTTACCATGAAATATTTCTTAGTCTTCCAATGCTGGTGGAATGACTTTATCTATTCTATTTATAAACACATCCGAGTTTCACTTAATGGGAACTTTTGAATACCAAGTACCAGGAAAACCTCATAAAAACAGATCGTGTTCTCTGCTAAAGATAGACATATTGTAGAAGGAACAGAATGGATTCGAGTTTATGGATGTGTGGAGTGAGTTTGAGGGAAGATTAGATTTGTATAAGAGAGACGGTCTGCAACAGAATTCGTTTGGCATCAGGAATCTTGAAAAACTAATTACTGGTATAAGACCCTAACACACAAAGTGAAAGCAACTAAATGATAATGGGAGTAATGGTGAGAACGTGAGTGTAAGAGTGACAATGTTATGCAATGGTGCTAATGACAGGAATGAGGATTATGGAATGATTACGAGGCGAGAACAATTTCGACTTTGTGTTCGTCCAGTTCGGACCCATGTAACGTGTGCAAACATGTCTACAAGTATAAGGCACTAGAGAAGAACTCTGCAAGTTGTGACTGGGTAATGTAGCCTGCAGACAAGAGTATACAAAACAACATGCAGGTAGCTTATTATTTCTATATACGAATGCTAGGAGTATCAATAACAAAGGGGTAGCGTTTGTTTCCTTGGTCAATATTGTGGGACCTCAGTTGTTCGCATTAGTGAGACCTGGCTATCGGAATTAGGCATACTATCTGGTATCGCGTGTAAAAGGTACAATACTTTTAGGAAGGATAGACACGATATGAGAGGATATGGTGTGATGCTAATGATATCGGATGTGTTGAATGCAGTTAGCGTTGCGACGTATGATCGTAGTACTGGTAACAGTATTTCATGTCGAAGTGATTTTGAAGCCATTTGGTGTGAGGTGGTATCTAACAAGATCAACTACATAGTGGGATGTTTTGCAGACCTGGATCGGTTGCCAATGACGAAAAAAATGCGCCACCAAGTAAAATTATGGGTGCAAATTAAATAATCATGATGGGCTATTTTAATTATCCAAACACTGATTGGGTAGCAGTAAAATCTCAAGAGATGAAAAAAAAAATATTGAGCTGTTGCGAGATAACTTCCTCAAGCAGCATGTGACAGATGGAACTCGAGTTTACAGAGTATTAGCTTTGATAGTGTCACGAGGATGTTTCATTTAAATACGTAACTATTCTGCTTCCGGTTGATGACAGAGATCATGCGGTACCGATACTTGAGAAGTAATTACGTTTATGAATGTTCCACAGAGAAAAGGTTATATGCTGAACTACAAAGCAGGAAATTATTACCAACTGAGGAGTATACTGAGTTCAGTGGCATGGGATCTGTTTCTGTTTCTGGATGGAAAGAATATCGGCAGTAAATGGAAAGCGTTTAAAAATTACATAAATGATGGGATATCAGAATGTGTCCAAAGAGTTCTAAGAATAAATAGAGTAGGAGTAAAATAGATGTGTAATCTTATTAAGCAAGGGATTCGGAAGAAACGGATGATGTGGAAGGAATACTGTGCACATAAGGATGATGTCCGTTACGAAAATTATGAGCAAAGCTAGAATAGCTTCAATTTTGTACGGAAAGCAAATTCTGAGTACGAAACGAAACTGGCTTTGAAAGCTAAATATAATGTGCAAGAATTCCGTCGATATGCTGTAAGTAAAAGAAAGTATGAATATGAAAGATGACCCTAATTGCAGATGCAGACGATGTTATTAAACAAAGAAGTGCCCATTTTTCCAAAGGCTATCAACCTGGTGTGTGTGTGTGCAACATTGAGTTCACTGCTACCTCTTCTGAAGAAACCCATGTGTATCAACAGGACATATTAGAGCTGTAGCATAAACTGAATAAGAATTCAGCAATAGGGACTGATGCGATATCAACATGTGTGCTAAAAGAGTGTTCAGCTGAATGGATCTTCCTTAGACAGCCTATATATAATTTGAGTAAACGTATAGGGAATATATTATGCAGGAATGGAAAGAATGTATGGTAATCGCATTGCACACGGGTGGTGCAAAGAGCGATGTATACAACTATCGACCAATGAATATCTCAGAAGTGCTCATGAAAATTCTGGAAAATTAGATAAGGCTCGCATTCAGAAATGGGTCGAGAGAGAATCTCTACTTTTAAGGAACAGCATGATTTTACTAAGGGATGGTCATGTTTTAGCAACTTGCTCAAATTCTCTAACAATATTACAATTGAATTAGACAAGAGGAATGGATACACCATGATTCTTCTGGATTTCGCTAAGGCTTTTGTGAGAATACCGCATGTTAGACTGTTGCATAAATGGGTTTGGATTGCAAAATATTAGCTTGGATAAGAGAATAGTTGACTGACAAATATCAAAAACTGGTACACGGGGGATGTGAGTCTGCAGGATTTAAGGTAACTAGTGGTGTGCCACAAGGAACAGCCCTTAGTCACTGTTATTCAATATCTACATTAATGATATTGGGAAGGATTTGACAAGCAACATACAGGTATTTGCTATAATTAATGGTTATATTTATAATTAATGATTATTTGCTGTATTTATCGCCGTAAATATATCAAATACAAAATTACAAATACACATATAAGAAGATTAATTAGGAATGCTGCTGCTGATATGCGGTACTTACAGAATGATCTGAATAGGCTGCATTTGTGGGCATGGAAAAATTGATGTCAGTTCAATGCCAATAATTTTAACGTCATTCACTTCGGTGTGATTAGAGATCCGATGTAGTATTATATCGGTGAGATTTTGCTTGAAGAAACTGATGAGGCTATGGATCTTTCAGTGTTAGTAGATAGGAAGCTGAATTTCAGGGGCCACATAGCAAAGATTGCAAATGCAATTCAAAATATAATTGTAATGCTGAAACGAACTTTCAGTAAAGATAATGAGATGTCATTTTGCCTCTTTACAAGTCCTTGATAAGACCACACTTGGACACTGTACGCAGGTCTAGTCTCATGATTTCCGTTGTGATTCTGATACGGGGGGGGAGTGCAAAGGAAAGTTTTAAAATGATATCAGGATTATGGACTACTGATTATAAATACAGATTTTGAATATGTATAATGCAGACACTAGCAAACAGGAGAAAGAGGGGTGATACGATTGAGACTTACTAACTTCTGAAACGGTCATAGAGGAATTCAGTCGATGGAATTTTTCATTTTATGGAGGATGGTGAAAGAACACGAGGGTATCCTTGGAGGCTCAGAATTAATGCGGTTGAGAAGGGGGTAAGGGCTATTTTTTATCATAGGTTAGGCGTGATTGGAATGGGTTGGCATTGGATGTTAAGTGTGCAAGAAGAGTAAATTCATTCACTCTTACTGCACAAACGTATGAGAATCGCATGAGAGAGACCACTGGGGAGTCAACGACTCCCTGGAGGTCTCACTGAATAATAATAATAATAATATATATATATATATATTTTTTTTTTTAAATTGATCTCTGAAATATTTACATATATATACAACAATCATCTTCAGTAACATTCAGTATGTTATTTTCCAAGATTCAGCACAAAGTGCCTACATATAATGAGATTTCAATAATATTGATGATAACATTGTTTTTTTCTATTTTTAAAAATCACAGTAATAATTTACAATTATATGGTTTAGTGTTACTCAAGTTGAATAATATTATATGTTGTAGTTGTTTTTTTCTTCTTCAAAGTTTGAGAAAGTGTGATTATACACAGTATTTACACATAAGCATTTAAAATATTATATTTCCTAATACTCACTGACGTATAATATAAACTCATTATTTACGCACTTTTTTTTAATAATAATAATGTTTTATTACATTATTTTTCTTGTTACATAGTAATATTATATCAATGATATTATCACATTTTTCTTTTTTTAACATTTTATTATTTCTCAGATAAATTACATACATTATATGAAGACGATTATGCATAACAAATAATTTCCCGTACACAAAGTTTTTTTTTAAAATTATAATAACAACAATAACTGTTTACAACATATATTATTATAATATTCATAATGATGATTATTACAGATGTTTCTTTGCAATTTTGCACTCTATATATACAACATCAATGGATATAATCACTCTATATTGCATACTTTTGTTACAGTTATTACATACATTACATACATTTGATTACATATGATACATTACTTACATTTGTTTACATATGTTACATTACATACATTTGTTTACATATAATACATACATTACATACTTTGGTTTACATGTGATACGTACATTACATGCACTTAGTTACATATGATACATCTTGGATGAGAACTAATTTCTCTGGTTTCATCCTCGAAGCTTATATGTAAGCTTATCTGAGGATGACACCAGTTGGTTATTATTTATTCGTTTATTATTATTTTTTGGCTGTGTTGGGAAGCTACGAATTCTATGATTGTGAAATTCGCGCTCGCGCTCGCGCGCGCACGCACGCACACACACACACACACACACACACACACACACACACACACACACACACACACACACACACACACACACACACACACACACACACACACACACACACACACACACACACACACACACACACACACACACACACACACACACACACACACACACACACACACACACACACACACACACACACACACACACACACACACACACACACACACACACACACACACACACACACACACACACACACACACACACAAAAGCATGTGCTTCTCTTATGTGTTCATTGCTGAGGTTTTGATGTTCAACTCAGCGGTCTCAAAAAAAATTCTGTTGTCCATTTTCTTCATTTAACAAATATTTCTATAATTTCTCAATTCTACTTTTCAAGAACTTAGAAAATGTCTTAAAAAGGAAAGCTGAGAGAGAGAGAGAGAGAGAGAGAGAGAGAGGGATAGAGAGAGAGAGAGAGAGAACCTTCAGACAAATATTGAGTTAATCAGAGTTACCCAAACTCTTTTTTTTCTAAGTTATGATATAATTTTTTATATTTCCTGTTATTTTTAATAGGAAGTAATTTATCATTAAATACATTCAATCATTTTAGAGTTATTAATGAAGATGTTATTGAATAGTTGGAAAGCAGTTGTACGTGCGTAACAAGAGAAGGAACAAATCAACGTTTCAAAAATGTTAACTGTCAGAATTCTTTCGTGTGAGGAGTGAGCACTTTGGGGATTTATGTTGTGAACTGAAAAAGAAAACAAGCAAAGAAAAGATGGTCGCAAATGGGAAGAAATACCGGGATCACTTAATGAACAAACAATCTCTCGCACTCATAATACTTCACAATAGAAGATAATGAGATGAGAAGATATGAAAGGCAATTTTCATTCCAACAAAAGGCAGTCCCCAATTAAAGGAATTTTTAAGCATTCCAAAATAAAAACGAAGTACTATAGATTTTGTAAAGAAGCCTAATGATAATGGGGATCTGGGAATAATGAGTCGCGTTCATAATGCTAACTGGGCAGCATAAAATTTATTCATATTTTGAAGCAATTTATTCATACTTTGAAAACAGTAACGAATGCCAATTTCTATGGCAGAACGTACAGCCAATTTAATAAACATTAAAGTAGGCGACTTTCGAAACAAAACTTGCTGAAAAAGTGGCTCTTAATGCCAAGGAAAGCAAAAGAAGTGCATTTTATTAACATCGCTCACAAATTATACCGAGTAAGCAATGTGAGGAGAGAAAACTGAATGAAGAAGAAAATGCTTTAGAATCTTACGCGCAGCTGAGGATAAGTGAATGAATTATTCGATTGTTAATTCTTACGATTTCTCATCTATCCACCATGATGCTGACGATTTCTGCTGATGTTTGGTAACTTTTGATGTTATGGATTATCTTTAATCCATTAATGCATTCTTAAAACAGATTTCAGTGCAAAATACGTTGTTAATTCTTCTCATCAACTTTATATTATTACCACAGTTTATTTAGCAACAAATTGAAGAAAACCATTAGAATGTGAGTGCGTAAATTCAACTATGATATGCAAACGTGAGAAGGCTTTGAGCAGGGTTGTGCATCTGGTGAAGGGATGGAAATGCACGCTTCGGATTTGGACTTTCTAAGTGTATCAAAGGAAGGAAAAGAGAAAGTTATCCAACACGTCCAAGCAGACTGTTGATCTAAGTAAAAGAAAAAGCTACGTGATAACTTGTTCTGTCTAAACCCAAATAACAGCAGAATTGCAAACAAAGGGAGTTTGCTTTTTTGGAATACGTTGTGGAGTAAGAATGTTTGCATTAGAGAAATCTTTCTATCAGTTACACTTTGTAACTGGTAACGACTATAAGGGGTTTAGTAATGTAATTTTAGGAGTTATATAAGAGATACGGTGAGTAGTACTATTAATGATATCACGTGAATTGAGTCCATTTAGAGTAAAAACACATGCAAGCAATAATGACAATCATTGCTTCGCTTCGTTTTACTATCAAAGCAATACTGATGACAATTACCCATGAAGCAATGATTTCGAGGCTATATGGTGCAATGTGCAGAATAACAGGATAAAATATATGGTGGAGTGTTGCTAGAATGCTGGAAATTATGATCAAAGTAGGAGAATACTATCTTTCTTCCCATGGTATCAGTCACTGAATGGAAACAAATGTCAGCAATGCATGGGAATCTTTGAAAAAGTGCTTAAATGAGGCAATATCTGAATGTATCCCTAGAGTTCGTAAAACATAAGCTGGTTGTGAAATCGAAATGCAATCTTATTATGTAGGAGATCCATAACACGATAACGTTAATTAGACGATAATTTGATAGGATACCACATGAAGGAATATCATGAGAAGAAATGTAAGATAAATTTGGGTAGAACAAAAAAGTTACAAGTAATGTACGGAAAACTAAATCAGTGTATAGAAAATGAAACTGGGACTATTTACCTAAAGACAAATCTAAACGAATTTTGTTCTATTGCCATTAAACGAAAGAAAGAAAGAATGAATGAATGCGGAAGAATAACTTTACTGAATGTAGAGGGGATTCTTGAGTTAGAATCTCATGAAGTCGTTCGGTTGATGATTGCTCAATTTTCTCAGATGTATCAACTAGGTGCATCTAACATGGTTCATATTGGTATTGCTACGTTGCGTGAAGAATTAGAGGTGCCTGCCAGTCAGCTTGAAGAGCGGTTGTATAACCTGGACAAGAATTCGGCATTAAAAACAGATGAAATGTCATCACGTTTGCTAAAGAAATGTCAACTGAATTGCTAGGATTTTTGCATGTTTGTGTGACATAAGTCTCAGTTCAGGAATGTACATCAGGAATGGACAGAATGTATGATCATTCCACTGTACAAGGGTCGTGCAAAAACCAATGTACCTTACTACGGACGTATCAGTATCTCTTTTGTGTAGTGAGGATTTGAGAGAAGTTGATAAGAACTCACGTACATAACTGGGTAGAGAGAGACAAACTATAATCTGCAAGGAGCAGCATGGGTTTACTAAAGGAAGGTCACGGTTTAGCAATTTGTTCATATTTTATTACAATTTCTGCCGAGTAGGGTAAAGGGAATGGATACACTATGAAAATGTTGGATGTTTATAAGACATTTGATAGGATACCACATGAAGAATTGCTACATAAACTGAAGAATATGGGTACGAAGTATAAATCTTTGATTTAGATAAGTGGCGACTTAAGAGACATATGGGGGGGGTGGGGGGGGGGGGGGGTGGGGGGGGGGGGGGGTGGGGGGGGGGGGGGGTGGGGGGGGGGGGGGGTGGGGGGGGGGGGGGGTGGGGGGGGGGGGGGGTGGGGGGGGGGGGGGGTGGGGGGGGGGGGGGGTGGGGGGGGGGGGGGGTGGGGGGGGGGGGGGGTGGGGGGGGGGGGGGGTGGGGGGGGGGGGGGGTGGGGGGGGGGGGGGGTGGGGGGGGGGGGGGGTGGGGGGGGGGGGGGGTGGGGGGGGGGGGGGGTGGGGGGGGGGGGGGGTGGGGGGGGGGGGGGGTGGGGGGGGGGGGGGGTGGGGGGGGGGGGGGGTGGGGGGGGGGGGGGGTGGGGGGGGGGGGGGGTGGGGGGGGGGGGGGGTGGGGGGGGGGGGGGGTGGGGGGGGGGGGGGGTGGGGGGGGGGGGGGGTGGGGGGGGGGGGGGGTGGGGGGGGGGGGGGGTGGGGGGGGGGGGGGGTGGGGGGGGGGGGGGGTGGGGGGGGGGATAGCTAGTGCATGCAGTATGTGGTCTCCCTTGATGAGTACCTGACACGCAGGAGATCTCTCTTAATAATAATAATAATAATAATAATAATAATAATAATAATAATAATAATAATAATAATAATAATAATAATAATAATAATGTTTTACTACTTTTTGAAATATTATGGGCACGGACACAAATCAGATCAAAGTATAGCGTTGTTAGGAGGATGGCTGTATGACAGATATTAAAACGTGGTATACATAGGATGAATATCTGTAAGCTTTAAGGTAATTAGTGGATCAGGTGCAATACTGCATATCAGCTGCTGATATGCAGTACTTGCAGAATGATTTCAATAGGCTGGAATTGTGGGCATGGGAAAATGGATAACAGTGAAATGTTAGTAAATGTAAAGTCACTCACTTTGGCGTAATTAGATATCCAATGCCGTATTATATTGGTGGGATTAGGATAAAAAAACTGATGAGGCTAGGGATCTTGAAGTGGTAGAAGATAGGAGGTTGAAGTTCAGGGGTCATGTGGCAAAACTTGCAAAAAGAACTCAAAGGATAATTGCTATGCTGCAAGGAACGTTCACATGTAAAGATAAGGATGTCATTTTGTCACTTTACAAGACTTTGATAAGACTTTACTTGGTCTATTGTGCGCAGGTCTGGTCTCCTGGTTTTTGTGGTGATTCTCATACAGTTGAAAAAGTCCAAAGCTGAGTGTCCAAAATGATATCAGGATTATGGTATACTGATTATGATGTGAGTATTTATAGGCTGCAGTCAATAGCAAACAGGAGAAAGAGGGGTGATATGATTGAGGCTCACAAATTTCTCAAAGCGTCATACAGAATTTCACTTGATGGAATATTCCATTTCATGGAGGGTGGGAAAAGTGGACGTCTTTTGAAGCTGAGAGCAAAGTCCGCTAAGAAGTATGCGAGGGGTATTTTTTCTCTCATAAGATGGCACGTGATTGGAATGAATTCCCATTGGACGTTGTAGTGTAAGAAGTGTGAATGAATCAAGAATAAGTATGATTGCTGCTGCGTGCAGTATGTGGCCTCCCTTGATGAGTTCCTGATGCTGGAGTTCTCTCTTACTACTACTACTACTTTTTTTATTACATTGCATACATTTGTTACAGTTATTATATACATTACATACATTTGATTACATATGATACATTACTTACATTTGATTACATATGATACATTACTTACATTTGATTACATATGATACATTACTTACATTTGTTTACATATGATACATACATTGGTTTTCATGTAATACGTACATTACATGCACTTGGTTACATATGATACATCTTGGAGGAGAACTAATTTCTTTGCTTTCATCCTCGAAGCCTATATGTAAGCTTATCTGAGGATGACACCAGTTGGTTATTATGTATTTTTTTTATTGTGTTGGGAAGCTACGAAATCTATGATTGAGAAATTCGTGCGCGCGCACGCACACACACACACACACACACACACACACACACACACACACACACACACACACACACACACACACACACACACACACACACACACACACACACACACACACACACACACACACACACACACACACACACACACACACACACACACACACACACACACACACACACACACACACACACACACACACATTATTCGGAGTTTGTTGTGTAAATGGTTTATATGGCTATTCTTCCAGTTCATATCTGCATCAAAATAAATTCCAAGGTACCGTATCGTTTCAACCTGAGTGATTGTAGTGGTTTTGCTGTTCTGTGTGTTTTTTATGTTGGAAAGTGGATGTTGGATGGTTATATATTTGTTATCAACTGGTCGAGTCAGTGGATTTCTGAATGTCATTAATTTTGTCTTTTCTGAGTTTAGGTGTATGGAGTTTTTCGTGAGCCAGTCTATGATCAGATTTATGTCATGTTACATATTTGTTTGGGCTATGCTTGCGTTATTATGGATGGATATTATTGCTGTATCGTCTGCGTATTGGAATATCTTACCTTTGAGTGGTAACTGATTAATGTGGTGCGTGTAAATGTTGAATACAGTTGGGGAGAGTACAGCTCCCTGTGGTACTCCACGGGTTACTGGTAGCTCTCTGCTTCGGTTTGACCCGATACGTGTGATATGCTTTCTATTTTAAAGGTAATGTGTAAACCAACTGTGAAGAGGCCCGTCTATTTCAACATGCCTCAGCTTTTCTAACAAGGTTTGATGTGTAAGTGTATCGAATGCTTTGGCTAGATCAATAAAGACTACCATGGCAATTTTGTTTTTGTCTAAGGCGGTATTAATTACGTCTGTAAAGTGTTCCAAGAGAGATGTTGTTCCCTTATTTTTCTGAAAACCATATTGTGTTTTGGGGATAATATGGAAGATCTCGGTGTATGCTGTGAGTTTCTTCAGTATGATCCGCTCCATAATTTGATTGATAATTTGTAATGTTGCTATGGGTCTGTAATTGTTGATTAAATTTCTTTTTCCATGTTTGTGTATGGATGTGATTATGGCGGTCTTTAGCATACTTGGTATCTGTCTCGTTTTAAATATTTTATTTATTAGTTTTAGTAGGATAGGACTTAAACTAGTTGCATGTTGCTTTATATCGTTAGGTCTGATACCATCAATTCCTGGGCCTTTGTTTGGTTTGATTTGATGTATTGCTGAGAGAAGTTCTGCTTCTTTTATGATTGGGACCCATAATGTCTGTTTTGGTCCAAGTGGAGGGTCTCGTTTTGTGATTGGTGGAATATTTTTGTGCAGTTCTTGGATGGAGTCTGCAAAGTATTGGTTAAAGTCATTTGCTAGTTGTTGGATAGGTTTTGCTTCTTTCATGAAGCTGTGTTTTATGGTTTCGGAGGCGGAGGTGTTGTGAACAAAATCTAGCATCTCATTGATTAGATGCCAGGTTTGTTTCATGTTGTTTTGTGCGGAGGTTAGTTTGTCTGTAGTAGCTTCTTTTTGCATTTATGACTTGTGTTGGAAGGCGATTCCTTGTTATCTTATATTCAGTTTTTAAAGCTGTGTTATTTGGATATCGCTTTAATTCTTTCCATAAAGCGTCCTTTCTGTGTCTTTCTAGGATTAAGTTTTGTGTTATCCAAGGATTTTGTGTTGATTTTGAACGAATTCTGACTTTCTTTGTAGCTTTCTTATATATTTCCGCCAGTGTGAGTTTAATGTTGTTGTATAAGATATCTGATGCCAGGTGTTCCCAGTCTGTTTTTCTTATTTTGTGGTTGACTATTTCTTCGTCTATTATTGTTTTCTGTCGATTTTCTTCTGTGGGACATTGAATGGATATTGTCTTGGTGTGCAGGTTTAGAGCGGTGAAGTAATGGTCTGCTACTTTGCACTTTATGACTGATGCAGTGTAACTGTTTGGTGGTGCTCGGACGTTTATATGATCTAGACAGGAGGCAGTGATAGTATTTCGGAATATTTCTTCTCTAGTACATGATGTTATTGTTGGTATTAGATTATACATGGATAGTGTGTCTAGGTATTGTGCAGTGTTGTTCTGGTTTTCGTTTGCAATATTTATGAAACCTACTAATACTACTTGTAGTTTTACTAGTAATACTAATAATGATAATAATAATAGTATTAGTTTTAATAATTTTTTAAATATTTTAGGCATCGGACACAAATCAGGTCAAAGTGTAGCTAGCAAGGAATACATACTTTATGTGATTTTCTCTTTACCATATTCGTGTTTTCATATATCATTCATCGCACTTAACGCCCCTGTTTTTTCTTTCATTTGTTGTATCCAAAATATGAGTTTATTTTTTAACAGCATGAGCATGTAAATATCTACAACTTTCTATCTGAATGTGTACAGAAACCAATGAGGATATATGAAACTTTATTGCGCAAAATCTTTTCTCAGCATATCAGCCTACCTATGAAAATTAAAATTAAAAAACAAAACAAAAAACTATTGATATTCAGATAGATGCATCAACCAACCCACCCACACATACGAGCTTCTTATATATATATATATATATATACGTGGGCTGTTCAATAAGTAATAAGACTAATTTTAATGTGGCGAAACCACTCATCACAATATTAATTTCTGTGAAATAAAGAAATGTTGCTGTCTGTATTAACAAAAGAGGTTGATAGATGGCGTATACTGGCTGATGTGCCAGAGTGTCACGTGACTAAACGCAAGCTTGTTGCGAAGCGATTACGAGGCACAACCAGTCTTCGAAATGGAAGCGTCCTTGGAACAGCGTTATGCGATTATATTTTGTGTGGGTTTGCAAAAATCGGCATCGTATAATAACATGATACGCGTATAATAACATGATACGCGAAGCTTTCAACGATGAAGCAATGTCGAGGGCAAGTGTTTTTCGCTGACATAAAACTTTTAAGAAAGGAAGGCAAAATGTGGAAGATCTTGAACGTGAGGGAAGACCTTCAACGTCCATCACAGAAACAATGATCAACACAGCAGCGATTATCATCAAGCACGTCAAAAGCAGTCGTCCATTGCTGAAGAATGGCTTCTTATTGCATCAATATAATGCAAGGCCACATATTGCTGGTTGTGTAGTGGACGTTCTGCAGATGAACAACACAGATATCCTAACACACCCTCTATACAGTCCTGATCTCGCACCGTGCGATTTCTGGCTGTTTCCTCAGCTCAAGAAACCACTAAGAGGCCGCCATTTCGAAAGCAACAAAGCATGTGTAAAAGCTGCGGAGGCGGTTTTGAAAGAACTCTCAAAAAACGAACTTTCACATGTGTTTAAGAAGTAGACGCTACGATGGTACAAATGCATCGCGTCTCACGGTAGTTACTTCGAAAAAGACCATGTAAATGAGGACGATTAAAGGTAATCTGTTTCTGCATAAATATAGTCTTATTACTTATTGAACAGCATTGCTCATTCTCTTTCATATTCAATTCTGTGGTTTCGAAGAATCATGCTTTCTTTATTTCTTTAGGACATTCTTATTTTCTGAATATTTTACCTCTGATTATTCTACAGATCATCGGGCGCTCAGTTGGCATACATCTATGGATGAAAGGAATACGAACCCGTGTACGAATTCCCACTACGAAGTGATTAACTATTTTCAGAACTTTTCAATCAAATGGCGAGTTAGCCTGCGTCATTTGGAGGTAGAGGACTTTTTATTCAACAAAGTCGGACTTTTCGTTGCTCAGAACAGGCAAGCCGGTCCCGTGAACCCACACATCTACAGTCATAAAATATTTACCATGAGAAGATTGCGGCAAAGAACTGGCAATCAGGGTGCATTGAAATGTCTAATCAGAGGACTCAACCAGTGTTGTGCGAATAAGAAATGGGTGGATTGGTGGATAGATTATTCTCTACTTGTCTGGGAAAGAATTTTGCTCAAATCCCGAGGGGATGCACAATCCTCGTTCGGTACTTATTTATCTCTGGTTTTCTTTCTTTTTTTTTTTTCTGATATACTTCGCTCAAAATCTCTCTCTCTGAGACACACCTGTCTTCTGTTCTGTCAAGAATTCTAATGAATATACTACTTTCTAATACAATGAAACAATAAATAAAGGTGTTTATATACAGACAGATGGAGTGGAAGAAGGTGATAGGAATGAATCAGCAGTGTCCTCATTCTTACTAGCAAATCGGATTGCCTGCAGAAATTGCTCTTCAGACAGATGCATCCAAAGGCAAGCGCTTCTCGTATGTGTTCATTAAGGTGGTTTTGGTGTTCATCTCAGGGGTCTCAAAAAATATTGTTATCCATTTTCTTCATTTCTCAAATATTTCTATAATTTTACTCTTCACGCAGTTAGATAAAGTGTTAGAAATGGAAGCGAGAGAGAGAGAGAGAGAGAGAGGAAGAAATATTCAGTAATTATTAACGTATTTTTTCCAGTTGCGTTATTTTTTAAAGGGATTATCTAGAATGAAATAAATTCAGTCTTTTAGAGTTGTTAGTGAGGATGTCAAGGAATTGTGAACAGCAGCTGTACGTGTGTAAGAAGAGAAGGAACTGATCATCAATTCAAAAGTGTTAACTATCAAAATTGTTTCGTGGGAAGATTGAGAAATTGTGTGATTTATGTTGTGAATTGAAAGAGAAAACAGGCTCATAATAGAAATACGGGGAGCACTAATGGAGGACCAACAATCTCTCGCACTAAGAAAACTACACAAAAGGAGATAATGAGATGAGATGTGAAAGACAATTTTCATTCCAACAAAAGACAGTCCCCCAATTAAGGCAATTTTAAGCCGTTTTCCCCCATAAAACCGAAGTATTGCAAAGAATCGTAATGATAACAGGGATCTAATAATAATGAGTGCATTCAAAATACTTCTTAACTAGTCGTTGATGAGGAAATGCTGTATAAGTCAGTCCTTGAGGGCATTTCTGTAAAAATATCTCAACCAACGGAACTATGCTGCATACAATCTACGAGGAAACAATTTATTCATATCTCGAAAACAGTAACGAATGCTAATTTCTATGGTAGAATTTATAGACAATTGAATAAACTTAAAAGTGGAAGACTTTCAAGGCTAAACGTGCTGCAAAAGTGGCTCGTAATGCCAAGGAAAGAAAAATGAATGTATTTTGCTAACATTGCTCACAAAGTTGATCGACTGAGTGATGTGAGTTATTAAATTTAAATGAAGTAGAAATTACTTTGTAATTGTAAAACAACCGAGGATTAGTGAATGCATTATTCATTGTTAATTCATTCCATTTCTCATCTACCCACCATGATGCTGACGATTTTCTACAGATGTTTGGTAAGTTAAAGCTAATCCATAAATGCATTCCAAAACAGATTTCAGTGAAAAACACGACATTAATTCTTCTCATACACTTTATATTATTGCCACTGTATACTTGAGCAACACATTTGGGAGGTGAGGTGAGAATGCGTTATGTTGATAAGGAAGGCTTCTATCATGATTCTGTATTGGGTGAAGGGATGGGAATGTGCGCTTTGCATTCGGACCTTCTGAGTATATTTGAGGAGGGAAAAGAGAAAGTTGTCCTACAATCCCAGTCACACTATAGACCTCAATATAGGAAAAACGCCAGGTGATAATTTGTTATGTCTATACCCAAATGCGGAGAATCCGAAACAAACTGTTTCAGTTGATTGCTTTCTTGAATATGTTGTGTGGACTTGATTGTTGGCATTAGAGAAATCTTTCTATCAGAATCAGCCGTTGTAACTGGGATCGAATGTAAAAGTTATATTATTTTTAGGAATATAGGAACAATAGGAAGGGTTGTACCATTGCTGATATCAAATGAATTGTGTCCAATTAGGGTAAAAACGCATGCGATGATAATCATTGCTTCATTCCGTTTTTGCTTTGAAAGCAATAATGGTAATATGTATCAGTGATTTTGAGGCTGTCTCGTGTGAAGTAGAAGGAGGTTAACAGAACATAATATATAATGGGTGTGGTTACAGTATTTAGTACCAACTTTAGACCTGGGGGCTCAGTTGTAAGGGAAAAAGAAATCCATCACAAAATTGCCAGCCTAGCTGGCCGAGTTGTTAGCGTATCCACTCTCCAGCAAAAAGGCTGCGGGTTCGAATTCCGCCGTGGGCATGGATGTTTGTGATTGTCCTTGGAAATACTAGTGGTGGTGGGCGGCGGTAGATTGCGTTGGTGTAGTTGCGGTCAGTTGGTGGATTAAGAGGCGGAGACAGAATTGTAGAGCAGGTGCCCTCCTTCGATGAGTCTTTGGACTCCCTGGAGGTGTCTAATAATAATGATAATAAATAATTGATGGGGGAGAAAACTATCTCATGATTAGAATGAAAGATAATTTATTACGTTGTTACTAGAGAACGTTATGAGACAGCATATGAATGAAGAGGGTTAAAGTTAAGAATATTACTTCTTTACCGCCAACTGGTGACAGTGATCACGTGGCATTTTCTGGGAAGTAGCTAATTATGTAAGAATTCCAATTAGAACAGGTTTCATTCTGAACCAAAATACTGGAAATTATGATCAACTTTGTAGAATACACTTTTTGGTCCGATTATGTCAGTTACTGAATGGGAAAAATGTCAGCAATGCATGGGAATCTGAAAACTTTCTTAAATAGGCGATAGCAGAATGTATCCTTGGAGTTCGAAGAACAAATAGGGTGAATGTAAAACGAATGTGTAATCCTATTATGCAAGAGATCCATAACATGATCCAAAATATGCCATGTTTTAGCAATTTGCTCATATTTTATATCAATATTACCGCCGAGTAGGATAAAGGGAATGGATGTACTCTATCAAATGACTTAGCAAAAGATAGGATACCCGACAAAAGGCTGTTACATAAACTGGAGAATATGGGATTGGAATATAAACTCCTTACGTGGGTCAGGGGGTGGTTGATAGAGAGATAACAAAAAGTTATATTTTTGTTTATCGTTTTTATTGTAGTGTAGAGTGGGTGCAAATCTGCCAGATTTAAGTGACCAGTAGTGTATTCCAAGGTTCATTCCTACAACCATTGTCGTTCAATCTATTCATTATTGATTAATATCAGAAAACATCCAGCAGGAGATGTGTGAAGTTTGACAATAATTTAAAGATAGGAAGAGGAATTAGGAATGGTTCTGATATCCAGCACTTAAAGAATGATTTGAAAAGGGATATTTTTCAAATGATGATGGCTATCAGTTGAGAATGGTAAATTTATGTACTTTGGCGTGATGAGTTTTCCAGCGACATATTATATTAGCGGAGTTATGCATGAAGAAACAGATGACAGAAGGGATCTTGGCGTTATGTTTGATAGGAATTTGAAGCTCATGTATTACTTGGCAAAAATTACAAATACAACTCAGAGGATAATTGCGATGTTGAAGCGAATCTTGAGATATAAGGATATGGTAATCATTTTATCTTTTTATCAGTCCTTGTTAAGACTGCATGTGGAGTACTGTGAGGAGACTTGGTGTTCCTGGTTCCAAAGGGATGATTAAAGCTGTGGAAAGGATGCAAAGAAGAATTACAGAGATTATATTATCGAGATAATGAAAGGTATATTATGAGGGAAGATTGAGAGTATCAATAGATTTAATCGAACATGTGCTAAACCTATTTATTGATATTTATACGGCTTACACGCATATAAAATATAGACTTTTATTCAAACACTCCGACGTATTTCATCCAACGTAACAAAAAACAATAGATTGAGAGTAGGTGGACTACACACTCAGGAAAACAGGAGAACAGACACCATGTCATAGAGGCCTGTATAAAAGATATCGTCTTATGAAAATGTTCGTAATATCAAAATGGGGAAAGAACATTGGAATCGATGGGAGTAGAGTTTCTTTGCAATCAAAAAAGTGATAAGAGTTCGATTTTTCTCTCACTAAGCAGGGAGTGAGTGGAACAGTTTACTTCTTGAAGTGGGGATGGGTTTAAGAGTATGTATGACAATGGTTTGGGTGATGTATAGCATCCCTCACTGAGTTTCACTAAACAGCTCCTTCGAAATGCATGCCTTTAAACCACCAACAAAATCAGCTTCTTATTTTCCGCTGATTTACGGTTGCGATACCAAATGAAGATTTAAGGATATATATGAAGATTCAACTGGACTCCTTCCCTGCTTTCTTGTTGGTTGAAAAGGATATGCACTAAACAAAACCAAACTGCACATTTTTCAGTAAAGAAAGTGAAGATGAGCTCATTCGGGTATTGAAGATGCCGTTACTTGGAAATGATCTGGATTAGTATCCTCCCATATAAGATGGAAAAACCTTCATAAGAACTTTTTAACTGAGCGTGAATTAGTCTATCTCGTACCGAGTGAAAAGGTTTTTACTTGGAAACTCAGGGGTTTCATCTCGAAAATCAAACCCCCTCCCCCCTTATAAACGAAATGAGGCAGATAATTGCATAAAATATATTCCAACCACCTAAGAGTAACTGTCCTATCCTACTGAAGCTTTGCAAAATCAAGGATTCGACCACTGCAGGGCCAAAAGGTTCCCTGAAAGAAGGAAGCTAAAACGCAATTTTTTCAGCTGCCACCTCGCATGTTATGAAAAGCATGCGTCTCGTTAGAACATCAATTAAAATCTTTTTATTTTTGTTGTTTAAGGGATAAAGCAGATAATAGGAAAAGAGCGGAATACATTCAGTGTCCTCTCAAATATCCCTGTGCAGAAATGATTTTCAACGCAAGCAAGAGTGCAGTAAATATTAACAAAATAACATTTTACCAAACAATTCAATCAAAAGCAGATTTATCTGAATTAGACAGGAAAACTTTGAAGAAGAAATCAATTGAAAAATATCCAGATTCCTTCATTGTAGACACTACTGAAAGGGCTGCGTGTATTCAGCGTTTTCCGACAGTTGATGACTAGAACGACGAATCAAAGAAAAGTAAGTCACCATCTTCCTCTTACTAACAGTGTCAACTGCAAAGTAAAAGGAAATTCGTTTCTTACAACCAAGCAATGATAAATACAAGATGCGGAAAGGTATTTCAAATGATCGTGGAGTAGGCCTACTGGGGATACCACGTTAAAAAAAGCGCGCCTAATACTCTACCTCAGAGGTGGTGTGGAAAAGAGTAACATTTCTGCCTTTGCGGCTTTTGACTACTAAAACTGCAATGTTAAAAGAAAGAAAGAAAAAATGTGTTTGTTACTATAAGGAACATAACATTCATGTAATGAAATGCAAAATAAATAAATAGATAAAATATGTTAGTTCGCACCAAACTAGCAAGTGAATTTCAGCAATATATTTTTTTCTTAAAATTATTAAATTGTATTTATAACTTTTAAGAAACTGTTATAATCCATTTTACCATTTTATAGTCGAAGACACAGCAGTCAAATAAAAAAAATATCAATCATACAGAATCGTAAACAGTCAGCTCGTATTCACATCATCTACCATCGAAAGTGGAACTGGAGGTCAAAAAAATTTCTTAAATTGATCACAAGTGATCTGCAATTAAGGATTTTTTTTTTTTTCAACAAGTAGCATTTCAGACACTTGCTTGAAAGACGTTTAACTTCCTTGTGACTGCCATCATTCTTACTTTGGACAAACTGGATGTTCAGGGGGGGAGGGGAAAGAATACAACAGTAAATCTGAAAAAGCTGGCTTGGCTACAGACCACAACATCCTGTTGTTTTAAACACGATTACTTCATCGATGTCGGCATAAATTTGAACGCTTGTTTAAAGAAAGCGCTCAGGCCTTAATTCACTGTCCGAACTTAAATAGGAACGACTGCCTCCTCTGTCTGACATATGGGAAAGTTTATTTTAATCGATTATCGAAGAAACGATTCGTGTTAGCTCCCAGAACAGGCAATTGATGATCACGACGGTCAAAGATTTTCTCAATATCGGTCTTAGTCTTTGGCAGTGCTTATGTTGGCACCTCCCTATGAAATTTGTCTTATCAGTGTACTCATGTACTAAGAGGGAAAAAAAAACTAGCAGGTATTGCCTAATATATTTGCTTGGTGATTAGACGGGATGGCCTTCCGTATTACTCGGATAGCATTTGCGACATTAGTGATATTGTAACAGGCAAACTTTCATCACCTCTATAAATCGGATGACAAATGCACTTCGTGATGTCGATAATTTCAGAAAAAGGATAAAAATGACTTATGCAGTGCTTATTTTTGGTAGCTTCTGTAATACCATTAACGTGTGAATAACGTGTAGTAACGCAAGCAAAACAGAAGACTCAGAGATAAAATCAGAAATGAAGAAATGAGAGCTAACACGAAAGTTTTTAGATATTAGATAAAACATACTTTGAAAGAAGTGCAAATAGCCGGGACACATCGCAACACTCAAGGACAATAGATGGACAAATGTTTTACTGGACTGGCGTCCATATGAAGGTAAAATATCAGATTGAAGACCGGAAGGAAGATTGCCAGATTATATAAGAAAAACAATTGGATCTCTTTTGCACCAACAAGTCCAGGATAAAAACAAGTGGAGAGAATTGGGAGTCACTTATAACCAGAAGGGGCTATAAAAAGGGTAAAATAAAAGGAAAAACGCAAGCAACTGGACCTCAATAAGTGTAGTTCTTGCAGCGAACGAGAGTTGCACTATGTCCCATTTTTTAAAAGAAATTTTATTTTTCTCCGTCAATGGATACGGCACATCTCAGAAGGGTATTCCTAGGATACTGATAGAAGTTTTTGGCTCTTAACTCATGTAAAAATGCCGAAAGCAGTAATGATATAATCTCACTTTCTCTCTCTCTCTCTGTGCAAATAAATAATCGGAATACGCAACGATTGTGCAGCCAAATGGTTTGCTGGTAACTGAATTCCTTTTATTTCAATCGTGTTGTTGATCTGCATTATCCAAGTTCCACTGCTATTGCGAAGGACAGTGGGCAGCCTTGCCGAAATTCCTTAGCCTTGTAGGTTCTGACACAATGCAGTTAATTAGCAGGCTCGTCGTACCGTTTTCGTAAATCTTTTTAATAAGTTGACGTAAAGTCGCTCCTACTCCCGTTAGTTCCAGAATGTGGTGTAGAAGTCTATCTCGAATACTATCAAAAGCTTTCTCCAGATCTATTTCGACGATCGCTAAAGAGTATATATATATATTTTTTAATTATGGAAGGTGTTATATGATGTCTCGCAGTAGAAAGAAGGTGAAACTTTTATTTCTTTACTTGGATAATTGTACGTTTACGTGCTAGTATCTAAAAAAAGTTTAGAAATCTTGAGCCTGCTATTTATGATTTGGGTTAATACGTTTGTATTCAACAGACTCGCGATCGTTTTCTTTAGTTCATATATATGATAAAACGTCAGCGGAATTCTGAAGGAATTAAAAGAAGCAACTATTCAGATATTTCAGATGAGTAATCGATATTAATTACGAGCAAACAGCAAACATTAAGAACTAATACTTATTTAAAAAAATAAAGAAACAAGATAAAGATAGATATTTAAAAAATAATTTGAGAGAAATTTTTAAAAAATGAAAATAACGTTATTAAATTTTATTTATAAATATATTACGATATTATTATAAATACGAAATTTACGAATTTTGAAAATACAATGTAAACTCCAAGGAAGCTTTTCGGTTTCCGTAATATCACAATTCAAAACGCTTACAGGAAAATAATTAAGGGATGTTCCACAAACCCAAATGCAATTATTTTCATGCTTAATCCGATCATTACAGACTCCAAAAAGCTATGGATCCTATCATTGTCATCATTATGAGCCAGAGCCTGTTTCTCATTAATGATTAAGAAGAAATAACCATGAATCCCTTTTACAGGAAGGTACATTCCTACCCCCCAACTAAATTTTATCCGTGCTTGGGACCGGCACTGCTGACGAATCTGTCCTATGGTTGGGTCTTAAGTACTCCTGGCTCTAAGACATGTGTGTTCACGGGACCGGTTTGCCTGCTTACGGGATGAAAAAATCCAGATAAAATGGCGGAAATAACCCTGCTGTCCACGCCCAAGACAAGCTAAGTTGGTTATGGCTGAGAAAGTTCCTCACGTCGTCCACGGGAATCGAACCTAGGACAAACCTTGCGGAGGTATATATGGTTGCGAAACGCATAACCACTAGGTTAACCGCGGGAACCATGTTAGATTACTTCATCTTAAATGAAAAGACGTCAAAGCTCTCTTTAGATATTAGAGTTCACAGAGGATATGAAATAAGTAGTGACCGCTTTGTCGTTAAAATAAACTTAAGATTACCATGAAAATGGCCTCAAATAACAAGAACAGGAAGAAAATTAAAAACATTTGTTTATAAAACTAGATTACTAAATAACATAAATACGGAATTCAGAATTGCTATATGAAAAAGAATTAACCAATATTTAGATTTAAAATCAGGATATACTATCGTCTGAGAAAAAGATAATTTAATATATTAATTATATATTTCATTATATTATATATTTAATATTCATTTGCGTAATAATCTTGATAGTATAAGATATTTACGCAAAATAATTATACATAATAGGATGTTTACAATTGTTAAACTGTAATACAGTAATTATAATAATAGCATTTCTACTTCCATTGCGAACAAAAACTTACATTTTGCTCATCACTAGATGGCGGTACAGTATATTGTTACAGAAAGTTGTGATTTGGCACAGCTATGCAAAAAATACTTTGATGTCCCTCAAGTTTTCGAAATGTATAAACTGAATTACATTTTATTTTATATTTATAAATTGCATCATTTGAAGCCTATTTTAGGTAGATATTTTAGTCAAGAAATGACGAAAAGATTTCTTTTTTCTTTTTTTTTTTGTATAGAAAGTTATAGAATTATTCTTCAATCTCAAAATAGGTGTGCTACGTTTAAAACAAACTTTTAATAAAATTTTTAACTGAGCAAATTTTGAAAGGATTTTCCATAAACATATATATTTCTATTTTTAATTCTTTAACACTTTTATTTAAAATTGATCAAAAATCAATTCAAACTCATTGTAAAGAATTCACATTATAGTTTATGTAGTTTATTATTTCTTTATAGTGTCCACTCAGTTTCCAAAAGCTAAATAGGATTTAATCTCGCTTACTCCCTATAAGGGAATAAAAGGCGTTAGCTTATTATTATTTTTATTTTAATTTATACTGTGGGGAGTCCTTTTCCAATTCAACTATCTCCTAAGTGTTTCACATGTAGACAATGTATCATTAGTTTCTTAACACGGTTTTCGGAATTATTTGTGATTCTGCCCATTGCTATACTTCATAATTCTGTTCATTTACTTTTAGGAAGGCAAATGACTGATGTTTTGCATTGCTGAAAGGCAGCAATCATCTTGAAGACAGGTTCGATTCTCTCAAAAGCCATTGCTAAGGTAATGCCAGATGAATAAACATTAAATGGCAATCACGAATCAGTAGAATTCTGGGAAGTATTTTAGTGAAATATGCAGTGATTTTTTTGGTTTAATTTAGTTAAGTATCTTATATAAATTTGACAAAATGAAATATTACAAACAAATGATTGTATATTTGATCGTATCTCAAGATTCTCTCAAATCTCAAATTTTTTGTACATATAACTTCCTTTTTTTTTTAAATTTCTTTGATTTCCGAAAATGTATACTTCCGATTCCTTTTTTTTTCTGACATCAATTTCTTTAAGAGATTTCGACATGAGGTGTTTCTTAGTCTTTATTCCCTAGTGGAATAATATCTATTCTATTCAGAATGAAATTTACTTATGCACATAAATTTACAAATTTATCTGTAAATTTAAATATACACAGAAACTTACATATAAATATGAAGCTCCCTTAAAAAGTGTTAGTTTTTTTTTTTTTTGAAAATTCAATATTGCAACGAACACTAACGTAACGAGCAATATAGCATTTATTTATTAGGATTCATAAATATCAAATATTTTCTAGTACATAATTTCTATGCAGTTTGTAACACGAGCATTGACAAACAATGTGAGGCTGGTATTTTCCCTGCACAATTGAATTCGTTGGTAGCAGCGACTTTGGGTAATCTTCATCTACAAATGGGTAAGTTATTAGCCGAAACGTAAAAGCATTCAGAAATGACTCCTATCTTTCTTCTTGCTTTTTATCTAGCCGGCACTGACTTTTAAGGTAGTAAGAAAGACAATAATCTTTAATTCCTCTTATCACTCGGTAATCTCTTTGAAATTCCTGCAGTCATCATTATTCATACAATCAACTTTATTCTTTCCTGTTTTTGTCCCAATGTGCTCAATTTAGATGAAAGCGAAGTCCCCAATATTAACCAAACAGGTGTAGAGAAGAAATAAGAAAGAAAAAACCCACGAATGAAGTGAATGGATTTCTTCTGTTTGGAAGGAGGGAAAAAAAACGGATTCTCCAATCCCACTACGGATTTTCGTCATCATTTCTCCTTCAATTGCATTCCAATTATATTAAGGATCTTCCATGATATTGTACTTAGCTGTTTATTTTTATTTTCAAAGATATTTCTATTCGGAGTGGATTCCCTTCTTGCCAAAATAAACTGCACTCTTCTTCGTTTCATCCAACATCTCCTTAGTTATTAATTGTCTTTATTTATTTTCAAAATCAAGCCGATTTACCCATAGTGTTCCAAAGAATGCTAATGGTCGTTGCTTCCTACTTTGTTTCTCTCTCTCTCTCTCTCTCTCTCTCTTTTTCTCTGTATGTATGCTTACTAGTGTATAATGTTAAAAATAGTTGTAAATGAGCATTTTCATATGGAAAACTATTTATAGTGTAGGTGTGTGTGTGTGTGTGTGTGTGTGTGTGTGTGTGTGTGTGTGTGAGAGAGAGAGAGAGAGAGAGAGAGAGAGAGAGAGAGAGAGAGTAAAATCTCATGGTTCCGATGGAGGAATTAAGAAGCATTTGTACCTTAGATGGATTCGTATTAGCAGATCAAAGAGCAAAGTAATTTCTGTTTAGCTAAATTCAAAGATGCTCGTATTTTAACCATCTTCATTGCTCTTTCTAAAATGTTTTTTGTTTTCATTCACAAATACTTCCATATGATTTTTTTTTGTTTCATTCGGTTTCATGAATTCTCAGCGAGTCGGAAAAATCACATCGAAGTGTAGCTAATCTGAGAAGCAATAAAGTACACGGGTACTTAATTTTTGCCATCTTCTCCCTTTCATATTCATTTTCTTATAAATCGTTCATCACTCTGTATTCGTCTGGTTATGATTTATTCTTTCATTAGCGATTGCTATTAAGATGGGTTCAAAAACAACATTCTCTTCTTATATTTCTCAACTGGTTTTTCTTTCAAGTTCAGATCAGTAGTTTCGAAGAATCTCTTATTTATTCTACAATATTTGCTTAACATTGTATTTGGATCATTAATTAACCATAGCTATAATGGGAACACAAATCCTGATCTCTCTCTCTCTCTCTCTCTCTCTCTTTGAAGTATTTGAAGTATTTGAACTATTTGAAGCATTTTACACTGGTAAGCACACATAGAGAGAGAGAGAGAGAGAGTGCCAAAGAAAGAAGCGAAAGCCATTAGCATTCTTTATAACATGATGGGTGGATCCGCTTGATTTTTAAAATAAAATGGGATTGCTGTTCAGGTAGGTCCATGGATAACCGCTTCTTATATGCGCTCATTATTTTGTTTTTTCACGTTCAACTCAGTCACCTCCAAAATCGCCAGTTCCTTTCTTCATTTCTCAACTAATTCTATAATTTCTGAATTCTAACTTCGAAACGATCGAATACAGTATTAGAAAGGGAAACTCGTTGGGAGAATGATAGAGTAGTCGATTGGATGGAAAGAATATATTGATACTTACAAAACAGTGCCGAATGTCAATTTCGACTGCAGATGTTACAAAGGGTTGAATAAACGTAAATGGGGAATCTTTGAAAATTAAACTTACCGAAGAGTCACTAGCAACGCCAAGAATAGTAACAATAGTTCCTTTGGTGAGCATTTGTCACAAATTCTTTGTATTCTTGACGAAAAGAAAATTGAATATATTATTCGATCATTGACTCGCCGTCAATCTGTCATATTTCATCCCAGAATATCATGATTTTTGGTGAGTTAAAGAAAATGAAATAAAAGCATTGCTAAAAAAGTTTCAGCGTCCTATCTTTCGCTGATTTTAAGTTGTTGTGAAAAAGTGAAGAAGATTTGCAAATTTATACTGAAATTCAATTGGAATTCTTCCTTCTCTTCTTTATAGTTAAAAAAAAGCACTTGCAACAAACCAGTAAAGCAGAATTGCATGACCTTTTTCAGTGTAAGAAAGGCGAAATGAGGGCAGTCGGAATTGATGACGCTTTCGTTGGGAAAGATCTCGGCTCGAATATAAGATGGGAAGAACCTTTATAAGGGCTTTGCAACTGGAAGTGAATTAGTCGGTCTCGTACTGATAGGAAAGGATTTTATTGTGTAACATCGGATTGGTCATCTCGTACAACAATCAAACTCTAAAGAAGAATAAAAATTCCAGCTGGCCTAGTCATGTGCTAAAAGGCACTCATCTCACCGTGGAGAGAAACATTTGATGAAGAAAATTTCATTGCTATACTGAGCAACGAACTCTTGTTTCCTTCGTAGACACTGAACTACGTGTTCTGGATTTTCTGGCAGTTGATAATAATGAAAACGAAGTTGTTGGCAACCAAGTCACCACACTCGGCTAAGAGCTTTAGCTTCAGTGTACAAGGAAATTCATTTCTTACAGCCAAATTGAGACCAATTCAAGATACGGATATACTGCATTTTTAGATAAGTCCACAGTATCGTGAAGGCTTACAAGAACCTGTATGCTCATGCGCAATTATAGTTATCGCTACACCTTATCTAGCGTATCCAGAAAAGGAAATATTCCAGCTGAGCAATAAAAAAGGAAGCATAAAGGAATGTGTATTTATAAGTTTCGAATATATGAAACATATCCTTACTTCTTTTCTACCAATATCAAATTCATTTTATCACATCGTGGATTAGGCCTACTGGGGATACCAAGTTAAAAAAAGCGCGCCAAATGCTCTACCTCAAAGGTGGTGTGGAAAAGAGTACTCTTGTGTCTTCACTGTCCAAGATACCGTTTAAAGGGTAATTTCACCAAGTACTAATTCATGGCTCATGCTGAATTTCGTTCTTTACAAACAAATCGAGAATTTACTATTAAGTTTCACCAAACCATAATTTTTGTAACAAATGTTACTGTTTGTTACGATAAATCAAAGTTACAATAAATTATATATTTAGTTTAATCCTTTATCTAAGTTTAAGAAACAAACTTTGCGGTTGAAGTATCTTCAGGGCAACTCGTAGAAAAGGTGGACTGACTTCACATCACTTGCCTTTGTAAAGTGATGTGAAGTCAGTCCACCTTTTCATCATGGGAAGGATCACTACCCATAATGCATAGCAGTCTGGCTCCCACTGAAGAGACCTGAATAAAGGAAGAAACCGGTCTGGGTAGTGACCCTTCCCATAATGCACAGCAGTATACATGTCCGTAAGGAGATGCGCTTTGCATTACGGGATGCTATGGCAAGTTGTGTGAAGTCAATCCACCTTTTCTACGAGTTGCCCTGAAGATACTTCAACCGCAAAGTTTGTTTGCTTACACTTGGATAAAGGATTACACTAAATATATAATTTATAGTCTAACCAAGTGAAAAAACTTCCAAAATCAAAGTTACAGGAGGTTACTTCGGGAATACACTGAACGTGAATGTTGCGGTGCATAATACGAAATACGCATCTCATTTATAGCAAGTTTACGTAAGCAAACAGTTGGCACGTGAAGCAACTTTATGATTACTTTGTTTGTATATAGAGGATGCCGAAGTCACATCAATCGCCTTAAACAGCCTACAAGTAGACCAGTGATGAAGACACTTCAAGAGCAAACTTTGTTTACTCACTCTTTAGATAGAGGATTAAAACAAGAATAGAATAAAATGTATAGCATCTCAATAAATAAAAAAATCGTAGTTTTTTTTTTAGTATTAATAGAAAATCTTCGTGAAATTAAATACAAATCAATCTTTCCATTAAAGACAGTTAAGTATTATATTTTAATAATCCAGTTTTATTCGAATTTATTCAAGTGTCTTTAAATTTTTTTAAGATAATATAATAATCCATTTTCAGACAGAAATAAAATATTAAGGAAATGCCGAAACTCTTGCTTCGTTTATCAATATTCCTCAAATATCCAGGACACACACACGCGCGCGCGATCCACATCATTGTGATTTAAAACATTCTTCAGTAAGCTGAAACAAACTTGTGGGTCAAATGAACCGTAAGAGAGAAATTAGTCAAAACACTAAATTAGCTGTATACAAGACAGTATTCCAACCAATTTTTACTTATGGATCTGAGAGCTGGGTTGGAAATAAAATACTTGATCTAAGATTGGAGACCACAGACATGAGAGTTCTGGGAAAGATTAGTGGAGTGAACAGATGATATCAAGTGCAATATCACCTTAAAAACGAGCATATTAAGAAATAAATTGACATTGTTAGTCCAGAAATGTGTGGAACTAATATTAGATGGTATGGTGGTCACTTTAAACAAGATGGGAGGGAAAAAGATTAGGAGAAAAAAAAAGCTGTTTTTTTTTTTTCGAAGATTGCCAGAGGAAGACCAAGATGTATGTGGATTGATAGAATAAAAACTTCCTTAAAAGACAGAAATATATGGTATAGTAATGCTGGGGTTTAGATAGATAAGATTAATTTGGAGGAAAGTTGTTGATCGAAAGTTACTAATGGTGTAACTCTTTCATGTAGTACTTTTATAATATCCTGTACACCCCTTGAGTGTGCATGTCAGGTATTTGATGATGATGAAATGAATCTCTGACCGGATTGACAGGTTCAAAATAATTGTTTTTATAGAAATAAGCAATATCCCAATGTTCACTCACTTGTAGCAAACCTGCAGAGGCATTTTTCTTCTTCTGCCTCTTTAGAAAACCAGAATTAAAACACGCCAAAATGTACAGCTCGTAGTTATTGTAATTGGTCAGTGATTCGTTGTTGTCTTTACTGAAGTCACTGCTAATTTGAAAAGGGTCGCCAATATTCATCTATTACATTTAGATTTTCCAAGATAGTACTTGAACATCAATTCTCTTAAGGTTTGGTCTTCTTCTACGTCTACCCTCCAGAAACAAAACCGATTTTCCCCTTTCATTCTGATTCACCTGAGATTATTCCGTCTCACACCTTCCCTTCTCGAATTGCTGCTGTGTCAATTTCCTTCGTAACATCTTTTTAATACGATTTACCATTAACACCATATGCTCACTCCCAAAATTTGTAATAATTTCTCGAACACGTTAATTTGGCCTAAACTCACTTTGTTTGTTACCCAAGTTTTTCTGTAAGATTTTTTGCTTAACCTCTTCTCAAATATGCTTGCTTAAATATGACCTACAATGAGACCCTATTGCCAATCATCCACAACTACTGTAGACTTTCTGAGTAGGCCTATAGAATTATTATCTTCAGACAATCTAACACTTCCAGTCCATGTTTTAGCATTTCCAATCAAACATCATTTCCCACGTTGCCTTTCGCCTTTAAAAGACTTCAAGTTGATTCGCGGCATTCGTTGCATCCATCTATTCCGTTTTCCTGCATAAAAATGGTGCTGAGAGAGAGAAAGAAGAGATTCTCATTTTTACACAGATGAGCAGCCAACTGATACATTATGTTGATACCAGGATAAATAAAACTGGACCGGAATATTTCCCCCCAAAAAAAGTATATCTGTCCTTGCCCTATAATTTTGGATATCATCTTAGTAAGGGAAGGTTGTGAAAGTGTGAAATTATTGCAGAAGCAACCGAGACGCTTTGGGCAGTGCATTGTGTTGGTATACTTGGTATCTTCTTCCCGCAGGAAATACTCTCCATGAATTGCTAACTTTCTTTCAGATGAATAAAATAAAAAATAAAAAATAAAAAGCACTTCGCAAATGTTCTTGGCAAAAGTAGATTTCAATTTATCAACACTCTATAACTATCATTACAATTATATATCATCACATTAAATGTTTAAATTTATTTCATATTATTTTAGAAAAAATATCAAAAGAGTATTAAACACAAAATAAATTATTAATTAAAGAAATTTTTCAACTTATATTTTTTTATAAATTTTAAACTATTAAAAATTAAAACTGTCATTTTAAAACGCCATAAAATAGTTTTCATCTACTTGATATTACAATATATAGAAAGAGTGTTGTAATTTCAGACAATCAGCAGTGGACCAACAGAAAATAATCCCAAATGAGCAATTTGGGTTTCGCAAAGCTCACAACACAGTGCAACAAATTCACCGACTAACAGAACATATCACTCATGGCTTTAACTGGCAAGTAAAACATGCAAGTAAAACATGCAAGTAAAACTCAATGGAATTGTTTCTTCAAAGCGCAAAATCCTGGCGGGAGTACCTCAAGGTTCTCTTCTGGCCCCATTACTTTTCACAACTTACATGGCAGATATTCCTCTCAACCCAAAAACAACTAATACGGCTCTTTATGCCGACGACACCGCTATTCTAGCTAGATCGCTCAGCCCTCACCTAGCAATCACTAGACTCCAAGGAAGTATCAGTGAGCTAGCAAACTGGTTCACCAACTGGAGAATTCAAGTAAACCCCCTCAAAAGCTCAGCCATGATGTTTTCAAGAAGAAAGATCTGCAACAAAGAAGACATCCTGCTCTCTGGTCAAAAGATCCCATGGCATTCAGAGACCAAATATCTTGGGGTATTCATGGATAAGAAACTCCTTTTCAACAAACACATCAATCTCATTTGCTCCAAATCTTCCAAAGTCATAGCACAGCTCTACCCATTGATCAACCGCAAGAGCAAATTGAACCTACATAATAAATTGCTTCTTTACCGGATGGTAATACGTCCAGTCATCACCTACACCTCACCAGCATGGAGTCACACTTCAAGATCAAACATTTCAAAATTACAGAGAATCCAAAACAAATGCCTTAGGATGATCCTGGATGCACCGTGGTTCATCAGAAATTCACAAATTCACCGAGAAACCGGCACTCCATACATCTCCTCCCTTCTTCGTGATCTTGCAGAAAAATTCTTCGTGAAGTCAAGTTCACATTCAAACCCAGTAATCGTGCAAGCTGTCAATTACAATGAGACTGATTACTACAAACACAAAATACCGAAGGCTATTCTTCTCTCAACCGATCATAGCTAACACTACTGCCCTCAGAGGGCGAGCTTAATTGCTCACAAATCTCCCATTCCCAAATAACTCTCATTACAGATAAAGGGGAATACGAAAAGCACTTGTGCTTCACCCATCCTGTCAGTAACGTCAATGGACAATGGTTGTAATTTCAGTCAGCCATGACCAGAGCTCGTAATTTCATTAAACGTTTTGGAGAATAGTAAACATGTAACATTTAATGTAATTTTTCATAATTTTGTCGGTTTTTTTTATCGCAGTGGACTTTCCTTGGTTGGTTCAAAGGCTCATTTAACAAAATAATCCACTTTTCTACGATTTTACTGTTCCAGGTTGTGCTTTTTCTATTGCAAAGTGACCCAAACATTAAATACTTGCGTACCCCTTTTAAACTTTTAGTAACGAAGGCGTACTGAGTGGGCAGTTCAATTTCCACTGGTAGCCAATCAGAAATAGCTGGCCCAAGGATATCAGTAGTTAAGCGGCACGCAGTGAGACTACTCAAGTGCAGCCATTTCGTGGTTCATAACCCCAATACAATATAATTAATGTCTAAAATAGTGTGGGTTCTACGGTCGATTTTCTTCAGTTTACGGGACGAACAGATCAGCTTGCGCGTGTCAGCGATCGGCTAACTTGGGAACCGGTCGGAAAAAAGGTTTAGAAAAATTTCCTCAACTCGCTGACTAGATTTGAAACCAAGTCTTCCTTCGTGCGGCCAAGCACCGTGGTATGCAAACGCCACGTCCACTGAGCTACACAGGCTTTGCGCTGTTGATATGCATTGCGAACTGTGTAGATGAGATGCGATAAGTACGTTAAGAAGGTAAAATAAATTGATAAAAAAGTTGATTGTTAATGGTCGCATAATGTCAGAATATGTTTTTTCATTTTTTTTTGCTAAGGAAAAATAAATGAATTTCCTGCAGGAAACTTCCCCCATCGCTCTAAGTTGAAATGGCCAATCAACGCTTTCTGTAATTTATGTGGCAAATATACAATAATAAGCCTTGGTTCATAAATATTATTCTGCTCTTTCTAATTGTTATTCGTAGACATTTACAAAACAATTTAACATTCAAACAATAAAGAATTTAATTTCTGGGATTGTTACTCTTTGAACAGTCATATCCGATTTCATTGTTTATTGCTATCAATTACGTATAAGTTAAACAACAGTGAGAAACTCAAACTTTCTAATTCAGGAGGTCGTATCGATCTGGACAAGAGAAAAATAAAAATATCTGCAATAACAAATTTTTCCAGTCAACTTCTCAAGTATGTTACATGCTGTAACTTTTATTTCGAAAACCTTTCCTGGTCTGTGTTTAAGTTAAACGAATTTCTTTGCTTCAGTAATATGAATGTAGTGAGGAAGGGATGAACTAGTTCTTACATCGGTGGACATTACGAAAAAACAAATCGAAATATATATATACATATATGATCAATGTTTCGTATATATTAAGTTTTCATTTTGATAATGATTTATTACGAATTTTTGACAAAAACAGTCAAACGACCATTTTATAAGTCCCCGGTATGTCAACAGATTTATTGTCAGTTTTTGGGAGAAAAAAAAATCAACTAACTCCCTTTTCAGATAAAAGCCCATACCGAGGTTCTTTTCATCGTACATAGGATTTGAATCCATGCATTTGAAACCAAAGGACATTGTCGAAACCCACTGAGTTAAGAAATAGTATACTGCTTACCACTAATACAGTAAAGTGTAACAAGTAAAAGGGAAATTCCTCATTCAAACCATCTAATTAGACAGAAAACGTTTCCATTGTATAAATGGTTATAAAGTTACTAACATTACTCCATGTATCTCTCTTGCACGAAAAGAAAAGTATGCACTCTTTCAATCCTATCACAAAAAATTACGCTTGGTTATTATTATTATTATTATTATTATTATTATTATTATTATTATTATTATTATTATTATGGGCGCTTAAGTGCCTGTTAAGACCACTGATAGGTTAGGATTTATTATTATTCTTTCTATTTGTTTTCATTCTTATTCGAAGTTTATTGTATAATACCATTTAAGCATGATTATTTCATCGTTTCGAATTTGAGCGTAAAGAGAGTAAGGCTTGATATAAATTTATATCAAGCGTTGTTTTCAAATAATTTGTATTTTAAAGATGGTTGGAAACATTTATCTGCGAATTTTAGTTTGAGGAAAAGATCGTATGTTTTTATCTTTTGTAGTTGTCTGGCGGCAGATTACGCTGCCTAAAAAGGGTATGAAACCAACCTGACACTTGGATAGAACCCGAGTTTTATAGCAATTAGAAAGATTTGATGGATTTATTTTGAACCAAGCTCCTTAGCCTCAGCCAAGTAGCCCAGCAGTTATTCTATTCAATGGACAGACTCACCCAAAATATATGTAGATTTTTTCATGGTGCAACATAGATCCATTCTTAAAAGAACTGGGCGATGGAATGAGTCCTTGACTCTTTATCCCGTCATCTAAATGAAGAAAATCTGTGTGGATATTGTGTTATTGAGCTAAAAAGCTCTAGTCATGGCTGGGTAACGGCAATAGCCGAGCCTCAGTTAAAACTTCATTGGCTACAGCATTGCCATCTGTTATCCAGGAAGTCCTAAAAAGGACTTTTTTCCGTTTCTCCGAAACCTATACCTGGCTAATGGCTGCTTAATAACACTAATAGTTCAAGAATCACTATACTAAAAAATAAATGGTGCATAAATTTATTACCATAATTTCAATTAATAATTTAAATAATTTCATATTTTTTTTATAAAAATAGTATCCTATTACTTATCTTAAGTTTAAAGCCTTTTATAAGAATACGTTTAAAAACTGGATTTTTTTTTATTTTATTTAAAATTGTGCTTTTCTAAAAAAAAAAAAAAAAAAAAAAACACAAACCATCCTAGGCAATTTTTTTAAATTGCGATATTAATTGCGATAGTAATATCGCCCACCCCACAAATACCGTATTATAAACGGCAAATAACAGCATCATTCGTTTGAATTCTCTGTAACCTAGGGTCACTCAGATAGAGAATGAATAGTCCTTTTTAGGACTTCCGGGGTAACGAATGGCAATGCTGTGCTGTAGCCAATGAAGTTTTAACTGAGGCTCGGCTTTTGCCGTTACCCAGCCATGACTAGAGCTTTTAAGCTCAATAACACCCCATCCACACAGATTCTCTTCATTCAGATGACGGGATAAAGAGTCAAGGACTCAGTCCATCGCCCAGTTCTTTTAAGAACTTAAGAACTTCTCTGTAACCTAAATTGTTGCCTCTTGTTTAGCTGCAGTTTCTGACCCATAACCTAAACAATTTATATTTGGGTATAACAGAATGTTTCTAGTTCATCTGCTTGATTCCGGTATAGTGTAGACTGAAGAATTTGCACTTTTGCGAATATTCCTCGAGGAATTTCACACTTAGGATCATCATCATTGGAGAATGCTAAAGACGAGGTTGGAGTTCCTACACGATAATTATCGTAATGTAAATTTACACAAAAAAAAAAAAAAAAACTTAAACCAAGTTATGTCTTTCTTATAAAATAAATCTTTAATAAATATAATGGTAATTTAGAAAAACTTGTAAATATTAAAATAAATATATATATATATATATAAAGCTTTATTAAATCGTAAATAGTATTAAGATTAAATTTCGATTTTATAAGAATTTAAAAGAAATAAGTGAAGCAACACATCGTTAACATCGAACAAATAGAACTGCAAAGAGCAATATGGTAACTCATTGCAATATTTGAAAATATTGCAATGAGTTACCATATATTCCTATTCATAATCCACAAACATATCTAATAGGATTAATCACAGAATAAGTTCAAGAATAAAGGAATGTAGTACTGTACTGAACATTTTTGTTCTCTGTCATACGAATAACAGATAACAAAACATCACAGTTGCTCGAATGGAGAGATAATCGCTTATCAAGGTCAGTAGTATCAGCATTAGAGTTCGTGCGTGCGTGCGTGCGTGCGCGCGCGTGTGTGTGTGTGTGTGTGTGTATTTTGCATTTACCTCCCAATAGTAACCCTACCAGAAGGTAATTTATTCCTACATGCTCCACATTGCATACAATGCATGTATTACATGTAGCTTCCAAGTACTGATTAGCATTTACATGTGCGTGCGTGCGTGTGTGTGTGTGTGTGTGTGTGTGTGTGTGTGTGTGTGTGTGTGTGTGTGTGTGTGTGTGTGTGAGAGAGAGAGAGAGAGAAGGAGAGAGGTGAAGTATCACCAATTAACCGAATTGCTTTCTTCTGAATGACATCATCTAGATTGCAGATATGCTACGCTGGAAGTAAAAAAGTAATGTCTAGGACATTAAGCAACACTATGCTTTTGGAGACTCGGAGGGGGGGGGATTATCGATGGAATTTGTTCGAGCCGGGATTTAAAAAAAAAGAAATCTTCCACCAACGTTACTGAATCTTGTTTAACACAAGACCGCTGTTATGCTCAGAACTCGTTGCAATAAATGATCTTTACGAATGCATTGCACTTTAGAACGAAAGTGTTATTTTTAGGAGCACTGTTAGTAGGTCTGGAACAAAGTTACTTTATCGAAATAACTCCATGAAGTCACCGAACCTCTCTGTAAAAATTCTACCCGTTTGGGCTTATGAATAACAGTCGTGATTTCTTGAGCCATCATGAGAAATATTGTGACAGAAACGAATCGATAAGTTCTGTTACAAATCCAAATGCCAAATTACAAAATTCGTTCTGCCTTAAGCCTTGATTACTTTGGATTCAAAAGGAGAAAACGAATCGAAGAAGTGAATAAACAGTCTGGCGAAAGACGTCTAATAAGATTACCTCTGACTTTTTCTTTTCCTCCACGATATTATTATCTTCCTCTCCTCCGAGGCTGTTACGAAAACAGTTTCGCAACTGTGGAATGTTAAGTACAATGAGAGACTGAGGGGATGTTGGCTAAGAAATTAGAAAAAAGACGCTGTTACATTATTTAAAACCGACTGGTTTTATTTATCTAAATACTTTTTTCCGACAGTAATATTTGATCAATATTAAATGCTGAAAGGTAATCGGCTATCACGTTCAGGTAGTATCAATTATCAAGACAACTTGGATTATCTTAAGCATCGGAATAAGAACGCGAAAAAGATTCCGCCGCACAACCCAACTGTCATTGAAAGAGCAAGATAGGATGCGGGTGAAAAGTAAAAACTAAATCTGGCCATCTCAATCATATTTTAAATTATTTATTAAGAACAATTCATTCATAATAATTTGCCTGTATAAATTTGGAAATGTCGTAAAATTATCAATCCTTACAAAGTATCGAAACTTTAAACTTAAATTAAAAAAACAAATAATGCATTTTTCAGAGTGAGATCACTTTCATAAGTAGATCAGTGAGATCAGCGCAGTATTCTTACTTCTGAGTTTAATTTCATCGTAGAATACTCACGAGCAAAATTTCATCATATTACGGAGCTGTCAGCCGTACGGTGGTAACTCTCGGAACAAATTCATTCATCCGAATTCGTTAGTTCAAATCGAAGTTGTTCAATCGCTTGCATCTTGGAAATAAATGCATAAAATACACAAAACAAGTAATGTTGAGACGAATCGAATTAAATTCTGCTCAACGTTTGAGTTGTGAGATCGATGAAATGCTCGCTTGATTACGCTGAAACAGAAACCGAAGCTTAATTGCTAAAATGGTGGATGAACATAACACAGTCTTTATATTCTTAGAGTAGTTTACAGAATTCCTCTAAAATATTATTAAAAATTTAATAATATATTTAAATAATTTAGTATTTTAATAATAATAATATAATTTTAATAATAAAAATAAGATTTTAATTTTAAATTAATAAAATACATTAGGTTATACTTTATTATTGTCCTGCATTATTTTCAATTGTGGGGAATTGAATTGTGGTAGTCGGGGAATGTCTTTTGTAAGTGATAGTTGCTGCAGATGAGTTCTGAAGATCTCGCCACTCTATTCCAGTGCTTTTATCCAAAAAATACGGAGTTATGCAGAGGGGCCGGCTAAACTACAAATGCACTGAGTTTCTTTTTGTTCAGCTTCTGACACATCACATTGATAGACATGGAAAAACAAATAGATGAGACGATATTTGAGGAAGTATATCGTGAATTCATCAGACTAGGCGAGCTGCTTAATAAGAACTGGCCGGGAAAGTGAAACTTTAAGATACGTTTCTCCCCCACCCCCGCAAGTGTCACAGGCGATGATCCCGCTAAAATGGAGGAACAGTTGGAATCGGTGATCTCTACTCCCTCAGAATTTGAAGAGGTCCGCGCACGCAAAAAGCACAAAACAGCCGTAGAACCACCCAAAGATAAGGAAATGGAACAAGACGGTCCAGTTTCGGACTCCACTGCTTCTCCCAAAGAAAAGGTGCCTCCGATCATACTAAGAGAAAAACACAGATGGTCATCTCTAAGATGACCATCTGTGTTTTTGCCAGTTTATAATATAATTTTTTGCCATTTTTTTCCAGTTTATAATGCCAGTTTATAAAGTGATTACACAAAGCTCAAAAATGTGGATGAGGGTATCAAGATACAAGTGGCCAGGGTGACAGGTTATAGAAACTTAACAAAGGAAATGGACGTCAGCGGTATTCAGTACAATACGTTTTCACTCAGTTCAGAAAAAAAAAATTTACAGTAATCCTCCGTTGCGTCTGCAAGGACATTGATCCTGAAGATATGGATGCTGATCTTACCTTATAGGTTCTGTCTCCTATTAAGGTCCGCAGAATGTATAGATCTGCCAAGACTCCTATGCCATTAGTCCTTGTAGAGATCCACAACATTGACAAAAATATTTATAACTTAAAATCAATCTGCGGTTCTTCATCACCACCAGAGCCACTCCAGAAAAGGGCATCTTCTGGGCAATGCCACAGATGCCAAAAGTTTGGCCACGCTCAGAAACTGTGTAAAGCTGAATTTAACTGTCTGAAATATGGGGATAGCCACCCAACCAATATCTGTATAACGACGAAAACCACCTCGGTTAAATGAGGTAGTTTTAGTGCTACCTGCGGTGGCCCTCATTCTGCCAATTATACGGGATGTTCTCAGCACCTGAAGAACAGACGGTTGGAGACAGCTAAACGGTCCTCTTCCTCTAGTACAAGAATACCAGAGGCCCATGCCGCACAGCCAGAGGCTGGGCGGCCACAGTCGGAAGCCTTCAAAGATAGAGGGTGCCAAAAGCAAACAAGAAGTTATTCAAATGTGGCCCGTACAAACAAGTCAACACCAGAACGGAATCAGCCAACAGCACCTACAAACCTGACAGCTGTTATTACGACTTCTCTAGCAAACATGTTGCAAGACTTCAGCCTGTCAAATCCTATAGCAACCTCGACTAAAAGATTTCTACGTGAAACACAAGCCATCCTCACAGCACTTATAGATGAATAGAAACAAACTAATTCCAGCCTCTCTTCAGATCGTTGCATGGAATGCAAATGGCCTCAGAGAAAATTTTGGAGCTCCAACATTTTACCCATAGATATCAACCCATAGATTTACCCATAGATTTCGTTCATTAGATGTTATTCTAATAAGCGAAACACATCTATGGCCCTAGGACTGCCTTACCTATACAGAGCCGACAGGTTAAACTATAGAGGCGGCAGCACTGCCATCTTCATTAAAAATTATAACAAACACCATTCTGTAAACAAACCTCCAACCACTAACTTTGAGGCGACAGGCGTGGAAGTATTCACTAGCTCGTCTGGCAGGCTGAAAATCTACTCAGCTTACAACCCACCCCTAAAAACTCTGCTGCACTCTGATCTAAACGCCATCTTAGGCGTCAGAGAGTCCATCATTATTGCCTGAGACTTACACTCCAAGCACTCCGCCTGGAATTGTAGAACCACCAGCAAGAATGGCTGCATCCTTTCCAACTGCATAGGTTCAAACTATGCTGTTGTGGCAGACGCCACCGAACCAACTCATCTTAGTACGTTTGCGCTGCTGACATCCTGGATAGAGCTATCCTGCAAGATATTAAACTTCAGTACAGCCTAAAATCATTGAATGAGTTGTCATCTGATCATAACCCAATTCTACTACAGCTGGAAAACCAATAATACCTGTCTCCTCCCACTCATTCATTCGTATCTTGGGAATGATTGTCAAAAGTACTCCGGGATTACATTTGACCTGTTCCTCATATAAGTTCAAAAGAAGATGTCGAAACCGCAGTCACAAGCCTCACCCAACAAATTAACTCCACTATAATGGCAGTCAACACCTACAAATCTGTCCACAATCCTGGTTGTCTCCCCGAAAACAGTATGAACTTGATCAGAGAAAAAAACTGAGCAAGGAAACGATTTCACAACACCTGCGCGCCACAAGACAAAACAGTTCATAATAGACTAAACGGGGCAGTGAGAAATGCACTCAAAGCTTACAGAGAACAATGGGAAGAAAAGTTAGCCTCCATCCAGTGGTGAGCTATAAGGGGCTCGCTCGAGTCCTTTGTTAAATTTTTCTCAAATTTTCGAGCCCCTTGCTCTTCTTGTTTACTTTTTTAATACGTGACAACTCATACTGTAACCTAACAAAAATTAGTCAATTCGGCAGTGTATAGATTATTTGGAATTATTGTTTCAACTCCTCTCCAACGAATGCGCCCAAGTTTGAAAATAATATAAGCGCATGCGCTATCTTTACCCTTCTCCCTTCTGGTAGCCAATCGTATGGCAAAACCAGTAGCCAATCAAATGTTTTATAAAATATTATAAAAGATTTCTTTCTTATTATTATATTTTGATAGTTTAAAAATATTTTTCTTATGTAAGATAAATTATCGCAGTTGATTGTGTGCAAATATTTCATGTTTAGATCATGAAATATTTGTTTAAAAATTATAGCCTTTAGAGGTTGATTGTCCACTCATTCGTTTTGATTGGGATTTGTACACAAGCTGTATTAATTAAAGATTTAGTGTGAAATACGGCTTTTTTTTTTTAGCTCGACGATGTTAGAATTGTTAAAATTTGGCCCTTTGTTAAAATTTCCATAGCTCACCACTGCATCTCTCCTACTGATCACTCTTTATCTGGGTACTACTCAGATATATCAGAAACAAGCGCAGATCGCTTCCCCCTATACTTTCTGACCAGGGCCTTGTTTACACAGACGTAGAAATTGCAGAAGCCATAGCAAAAATTTAGAAGAGCAGTGCAAACCTTCATATGAAAACGTAGACTTCGATCACTTGTATAAAATTCACAGACAGGTCAGACACTCATTAGAACTTCCTGATACCGGTGCAGACCATATTGCACCCACATCACCTGCTGAAATATATGATATTATAAAACAATTAAAGAACAAAAAAGCTCCTGGCCCAGATGGCATCACCAATAGGGTTATCAAGCTGCTGCCTGGAAAAGATGTAGTGCACCTGACCATAATAATAAATGTAATCTTAAGGTTTCACTATTTTCCTCACAACTGGAAACAGGCTGATGTAATCCCAAGGACCCGCACCTGCCTCATAATTATCGTCCTATCAGCAACATCTCCAACTTCGGTAAAATTGCAGAGAAGGTCATCGTCTCACGATTTCAAGCTTCAATAAATGAACTAAAGGTCCTTCCTAAAGAACAATTCGGTTTTCAGCAACACCACTACCCATGAAATCCTCAGAATAGTTGAATATATTACCACCAGCTACAACTGGCGTCAATACTCTGAAACGAGTGCATGGGTTAACAATTAATATAACTTCCTTATTAGCGTTTGGTGCTGCTGTTGGTATGCTTTATGGGATATAAATGCCATCTTTTACAGTACCAAGAGTGTTGAAGCAATTTCTGCAGTTCGTGGTTTATTGTACGGTAACTGTTTAAATGTTTTATGCCATATGGCAGTTTGTTAAGTAGTGTGGGCATGAGATCCTCTCTCTCTCTCTACTGGCATACGATTTGTTACAGCATCTGGCTGTGTTCAAATCCATTTCAACAATAATCAATCAATAATGAATACTAAATGCTGACGTATTTGGTTTCGACAGTAATGCGAGATTTTCATCTCGCATTACTGTCGAATCACAAGCCACAGAGTCTGATGAGATGCAGGTTCTACGAAGCAGGACGAGATACTCCTGCACTGGAGAAGATAAAGAAATATATCTGTAGTAGAAAGAGCCGATTCCAGATAACCGATCAAGTCAGATAAAAACTGCATTTTATTTATTTATTTAATTTTTTAATCTTAGTGTTAATTACGTTCGGACACGTTTAGCCCGAATTAGCTAAAATTCATATACAACGATTTAATATCTTGGAGAATACGTGAAGGATAAGTCATGGGTTTTATATGTAGTATATGAATCGCGGTAAAAATACGAGTATACCAATGGTATGGATAAACTACAATTGAGTAGAAAAAAAAAGGAAGTTATTCCAAGCGTTTTAAATATCGGATAAGATAAAGTTGTAACAATGTTTTACAATATTTCTTTTCAAAATATAATAAACTAGAAAGATGTGAACTAATGAAAGCGGTTTTCTTGCTTGCAAGTAGAGGATATTAACCCATCTTAAAATTCATACATCTAAACATGTTGCTTCCACGCATAAATTCATGGAAAGAATTTCTACTCACATATTAATATGTGTCAATGATTGAAATAAGGATGGAATTATGTTTGTTTTGGCCTCCTTCCTTATGTTATGCTCAATGCGTACATCAATTCCAAAATGAATTTTACCGGCTTGAATTTAGTGCTCATTTGAGTTCAACAGGCTGTTTTTAAATCGTACACAAGCACTAGAATTTTTACAATGTTGACTAAATCAACTTCAAAAGTCGGCACACAGGAGAGACGAATTCTATCTATAGAATGCTATAAAAATCTCTCTTCAACTTCAAAATAGATGCCTTACCTTTATGACAAAATTGTAATACTTTTGTTTTTAAGTTTTCAAATATATTTGGAAGACTTTTGCTACAAATAGAGATAATTTTGTTTTTAATTTTAAATTCTTTAACATTTTCATATAAAGTTATCGAAAAATGCCTTTTCCGCATTGTAAAGAGTTCACATTATTATAGATTACCATTTCTTCTTTAATTAAAACAATTTCGGATTACATTATTCAAGAGGACATGAAAGGGTTGTTGGATGAGGCGAGAGTGACGAGTGAGAAAGTAAAGATCGTTATACCTCGATATGATACAAACGAATTAAGAAGGGCTATGATGGCAAGCTATTCGATGTGTAGGCTGTGCAGAAGGAAGTTTTTGGATGTGTGGAGTGAATTTGAGGGAAGATGGGATTTGTATAAGAGGGACGGCCTACACCTGAATGCGTTAGGTGTCAGTATTCCTAAGTAATAACTGGTATGAAACCTATCACAGAAAGTCAGGGAAACTAAATTATAAAGGGAGGAATGGTGAGGATGTGAGTGTAAGAGCGACAATGTTATATAACTGTGATAATAACGCGAATGGGCTTTGTCAGGGAAGTGATTACCAGGAGAGAACGATTTCGACTTTGTGTTCGTCCGGTTCGGACCCATCAAGAATGTCTACATGAATTAGGTACTAGAGAAGAATAGAGATCTGCGAGTTTTCCAACTGTGTCATGCAGAGAAGAGTATACAAAAGAACATGCAGGTAGATTATTCTGTCTGTAACATGAATGGAAGGAGAATCAGAATCATACGGGTAAAATATGAATGACTATGATACTAAAGAGTGAATATTTCAAAAAAAAGATGAAGGATTGGTACTATGGGGATTACCCAGAGACTGAATAAAAATGAGAAATTTAAGTGATTGTTATTTAAATCCCAGATATTCTATCTATAGTACAGCATAGAGTAGTTTAGTAAAGTATCTATGTATATAGATTCAAATCATATCAAATCTATGTAGATAGATTTGAGTATATTAATTTATATTATACATTTATTATTCATTCACATAATAATATTGATAATATAAGAGATTTTCGTAGAGTAATAATAATATAATACGTTATTTATAATTGTTATACTGAATAACTATACTACTAGTAGTAGTTTTAGCTTTTCTGTTTCCATCTCTAACCAAAAGAACTCTGTTTGCGTATTTCTTTTCCTCGTCGCTAGATGGCGAGATTGTAAATCGTTACAAAAAGTTGTGGTTTGCCACAGTTGGACAAAAGCCTTAACATCACTAAAGTTAGTATTAGAAATGTACAAAACGATGTTCTATTTTTAGAACATCGTTTTGTACATTTATACACAAATTTATTTTAATTGCGAAGTTAATTATTTCGTCTATTTTGTGAATTAGTCCTTTACTTTTTATTTTTACTCTTTTATTTTTTCTTTTTGCGATGAAATCACTTCAGTACGAACATAATATTTTTTAATGATCTTTGTTAGACCTGCCCTTTAGAAATATTCTTTCCCAAAGCTCTTTAATTTTTGCTGTAATTTTATTATCTTGATTGAAAGGCATCGCTGCTGGCCGACTTTAAAGCTGTACCGTTGCTCTCCCCTATTCGAAATGCGTACGAGTTATAATATTATATCAATCTGCACGTTGAGTCTGTGTTTTAAATTAAAGAGCGCAGAAGTCTGCATTAATTAATTATTACGTACTCAGATATATTTATATTGGCAAAGTGAAGTTCTTTCTTAAAGTTCTTACAAGAACTGGGCGATGGACAGAGTCCATGACTCTTTATCCCGTCATCTGAATGAAGAAAATCTGTGTGGAAGGGGCGTTATTGAGCTAAAAGCTGTAGTCATGGCTGGGTAAAAGCAATATCCGAGCCTCAGTTAAAACTTCATTGGTTACAGCATTGCCATTCGTTTGGAAGTCCTAAAAAGGACTCTCAGATCATCCAATGTCGTTAAGTTATTTTCTTATAGTCCTTATAAGGACTGGCTTAAAGGGGCGAAGCAAGAATGCTTTTCATAATCCCCGTTATCTGTAGAGGACAGTGTAGGGATAAGGTGTTATTGAGCAATTAAAGCTCTGATCATGGCAGGAGGATAACAGCAATAGCCGAGCCTCAGTTAGAACTTCATTGGCTACAGCATTGCCATCCATTACCGTCCAAGGGTATTGGATTGAATGAATCAATCACCGCATTCTCTCCTTAAGTTATTTTAATTTTCTGTAGAAAGTTATATAAGCTTACTTTAATTTTAAAATAGGTGTATCCCGTTTATGACAAAAATTCAATACTTTTTTAATTAATAAATTGATTAAATTATTTACTAGTAAATTTATAATTCTCTTTATAAATAATTATAGAAAATGTTCTGATTTATAAGGATTTCGCATTACACTTTATAATTTCTTCATTCCGTTGTACATATTTATTACATTTTATTTATATTCTTTTTATTTTTACTCTTTTATTTATACTCTTGGCTCTTCTCTGTTAAATTTCATCGTGTAATCTTTCTCTAATTAATTGATGGCTAATCCTTTTTCCTTTATCATTTTTATCAATCAAATTAACTTTATTTTAATTCCAATTCCTTAAACGAGTTTCCATTTCTTTCGTTCAGTTCTTTTGCGATTTTTGTATTAATTTAAAGGCGGTATTATCTATAAATGTTTATTTTTTTTTTAAATCGGCGAATGGAGCAAGAAATAAATAACTGAAAGGCACTCCTCTGACGATTATGATGACTTTTACTTCGTAAAAGAATTTTGCGATGACCTTGATTTCGAATAAGAAATTTAAAACTTGAATAGTCTTTTCTAAATTAAGTGCATTTCCTTCGAAGTGTATTCATATTTCCTCCGTTCATTTGCAATATCTTACCAGATCTTTATTTTAAAATTCTGTTCAATCAGAAGGTGCTGAATTAAAAACTTGTTTTATTTTTTTTAGCTAACGACCGACGTTCCGCATCCCTGAAAGATCGCAAACACCTTGAGGAGAAACACGATTATCACAAAAGCCCTTGTTGGGTTAACGACAACTGGATGAGCATCGACAGTCACAAATCTCTGGAATTCTGTGAAGTATTTTAGATTTTAGAGAGATATTTAGTGAAATACGAATTTGAAATAGAATTAGTCACAAAACAACGATGACATATTTAAAACCTTTCCTAAAGTTTCCCTCAAATTGCTGAATAAGAAAAAAAAATTTCCCCATTTCTCCTTTCGTTGAATTTCTAAGACATGTGCTTCAGGTTATTTTTATTTATTTATTTATTTATTTTTCCAAATTGTTGTTTTAATAGATTAAGTCACTCAGAGTTATTTCATGGTGTTCTATTTCCAGACGAATAAGATTATCTTCTCTATTCCTCAAGATATTTGAAGTTCATTTCATGGGAACTTATATATAAATGTGAAGTTCCGAAAAAAGTCTGCACTGTTATTTCTAAACAGTTGATTACAATTCACTGTATCCCAAGAAGCATTACAGTATATAGTATATCCTGTAGGTTATTTGGAAATATAGTTTCGTCACACGAATGTTGGCAAATATTGTCGATGTTGAAATTTTACCTTCGGATCGAATTTTAGAGTCTGTGGGGAGCACGATGAGTACTCCTTGGGAGCAATAGCTGGTTTCTTTTTATTTTCAAAGATATTCCAGTTCAGAGTTGACTCTCGTTATTTCAAAACCAGATATCGCTTGTTCCACCTAAGATCATTCAAAAGTTATTCGGTCTATCAGCATATTTAAAACAAGAACGGATACTTCTGAAAAACCAATGGTAGCTGAACATACGAGATACCAGACATACTTTGAGAGATTAAGAAGCATTTCGGTTCCGAGATGGATTCATCCAAGAAGATTGGCAGAGCTATTACTTATAAAAGCGATTGCAGTTCTGATATTCCCAAATGCATCTCAATTTCTCTTACTTTTCATGCTCAATTTAGGAGTTCAGAAAACGTCCTGTTTTCAGTCTTATTCATTTACTCAAACATTTCATTCGTTTTTTATTCTGTCCTTCTGACAATAATTTTATGAATTCTCGGAAAAAAGAGAGGATCGAGCACAAATCAGGTCGAAGTGTACTTAGCCATGAGAATCGACTTTTTGTCATTTTTCTCTCTTTCACATTCGTTATCTCATACACCATTCATTACTTTTTACAACTTTGCCTTATCTTTATTTTTTTATTTCTTGTATTCGAAATATCAGCTTATTTACTAACAACATTCTGATTGCGTATATCTATTTGAACGTGCAGAGCGATACAATTGAGGACGCAAGAAACATTTTTGTTAATCAACGCACTCTTACCAGCACATCGGCCTGCCTGTGAAAGTAAAATGCAGTTGCTGAAGAGCAACTGCATTTTACTTTCACAGGCAGGTAGATCCTAAGACATGCTTTTCATATGAGATCCTTACTCTAGTTTTCATGCTAAATTCAGCGGCCTCTTAGAAAAAAAAATCATTTGAATTTTCTCTATTTCTTGAATATGACTAAAATCTGCGAATTCCAAATTCTAAGCAATTAAACGAAGTATTATTAAGATAAAAGTGCAGAGAGAGAGAGAGAGAGAGAGGGAGGGAGAGAGAGAGAGAATTCTGTGACAAATATTCAGTTAACGAATGTTTTTTTCAAGTTTTTATTTTCAAGATGTTAGATTTTTATTCAGAAACCAGTTTAAACATATATTACACCTTACAAATATTGTAAAGAGAGAATGTTAGAGCTAAGATTAGAAATAATTTGTAGCTTCCTGACAATTACTGATGTCACACGCGAAAGTGGAGAGAAAGAAAACAATGCCTTATATTCAAATTAACAAAAAATAAAAGATAAAATAAATCAGAACACTCTCTCTTAATAATGGGAGATTTAAATGCCAAAGTTTGGAACTATGCATATGGTACAAATGGGAAGAAACAGGAAGCTAAATGTAATAGAAACACGTACATAATTAGATACAACTCCACAAATAATAACTTAAAATTACGGATATTTTTTCCAAGTATAAAGATTACCACAAATTCATTTGGGAAACAAGAAACCAAAAATTATAATGTAGTAAAAAATAGATAATGGGAAAACATCTATCAAGATAGTAAATAGAAGGGTATTCAGAGGTACAAAAATTGAATCAGATCATTATCTTATTACAGAGGAAATTAAGAATAGCCTCAAGATGGTTTACACATAAGCAAATGAATGCAGAGAGAAATATCACAAGAATGTTTTGCAGTTCAAATCTTGGATGACAAAAGTATTACCTTCCTTTATTTGCTGAGAATGACTTAACAGCTGCAATAAATAGAATAAAATGATGAAATTGAAATAGAATGAAATACGCTTAAAACCATGTCAATAAGTGAAAATAAGGGAATGTCTTAGAACTAAAGAGTAAATGGAAAAATAGAAGGGAAAATAAGAAAGTAGGATGCGAACAATCAAAGACAAGAAAGAAACACACAAACAATGGATAAATATTAAATCTCTAGAATCAGAAATTAATTAAAAGAGCAATTGAAAAAAAAAAAAGACATGCAGAAAAAAGAATAGTGTAATATGGGATAACTTCGTAGCAAAATAGAAAGACATCTTACAGGAACGAGAAGAAATTCATACAAAATGTAAGAAAAACAAATCAGGAGGAAAGTGAAACATGAAATCAGCAAAGAGAAAAACTGGCTGGACTCGAAACTGATATCATGCTAACTACTAGCTTTCCTTAGAAGTAGCACTACATGAATTCTATCAAGCAGTACATCACTGGGAAATTTGGAGCATAAGTATCCTTCATACTGGTCTTAAATTGCACGCACGAATATTAATATAAACCTTCAATTATATGTAGAAGATGAACTTTGTGAAGAACAAAATGGCTTCCGAAAAAATTACCATGCATTGAATTCAGCTCTTATATTAAAGTGCTAATGGAGAAGCATTGTGCATTCAACATAGAAACACATACATGGCCTTTTTAGATTATCATAATGCGTTTCATAATCAGGCAAACCTTCCCGGTGAACACGCGCATCTACAGACAGAGGACACACCGGGAGACATAGGGCTAGCCACCTTATCATCGGGACGGGTACGGCTTGAAGGGCTTAGGACAGCTCCATAACACGCCAATGGCCTAATACGAAAAAGGAAGAAGAAGGAGTAGAAGAAGAGTTTCATAAATTCATCCGAAACCAACCGTAGACCATACTTAGCAGTTAAGATTCCACATTAGTTACTCGCAGCAAATAAATGAAGTATCAAAACAACCAAGTATGTGTAAGAATGAATGAAAAAGAGAATAGAATTCAATAAACAGAGTAGTCCGTGAAGGATGCTCAATATCACCAGTCTTATTTAATAGCTATATAGAAGACGTCGTAAAAAATAGAGGAAAAATATAAAACCAGCATTTAAACCGAATCGTGAAATTTCTCTTAATATCCTTTTGTTTGCACGTGATATTTTGGGGAAAGTGACAAAATCCATCTTTGCCCTATTCCAAAATTTCAAGAACCTTTGAATGTTCAGAATATAGAATGATAAGTTAAACAAGCCACGTTTCGAAATTACTATTGAGGCTAATCCTAGAAAGAATAAAAGGCACTTTGTCAACAGAAAGAGATGACACTCAATCAGGTTTTCAAAAACGCAAAGGTACAACAGAAGGAATTTTCAATTGGAAAAGATTATGCGAAAGAAGCCTCGACAACCAGAAAAACACATCTTTCTTATATTGATTACACTAAAGCATTTGATTCAATGGATCACAACAAATTAATACACATCTTGGATTATCCTGTGGTTATGAATTATGGAATTATGGATTAAAAGGAAAAGATCTAGGCATAATTACAGATATATACTGGAATGAAATATCCCCAATAAGATACAAAGATGCATATTCTGACAGCTTTGAAATCAAAAAAGGAGGAAGACAAGGATGTGTCTTATTACCCTTACTGTATAATATATATAGTGAACAAATTTTTAAAGATATTGCAGAATTGAAGATTGTAAAATTCGGAGGTAGGAACTTCAACAACTTCAGGTATGTAGATGACACAGTCCTTATAGGTGACTCTCAAGATGATCTCCCAAACTTAGTCACAGAAATTTACAACAGAAGCTTAGACATGGGATTATTTACTAACCTGATGAAACCAAAGTGCATGGTTATATCAAAGGAACCAATAAATAAGAAACTAAATATAGCTGTTAGCCAAAAGAAAATTGAACAGGTTCAGTCTTATATATATTTGGAACAAATGTTTTGCAGAAGGAGAAAATTCATTTAAAGAAATATAAACAAGAATCGAGATAGCAAGAAACACCTTTATTGATATGGAAACTGTTCTAACATCTAGAGATATTAACATGGATAAAAGAAAAATATTAATAAAGTGTTATATCTGATCAAGCCTTCTCTACAACAGTGAAACGTGGACTCTAAAAAAAGAAGCAGAAAAAAAATTAGAAGCTTTCGAAATGTGGACCATCAGAAGAATTCTGGAAATATCATGGACAGGGAAAATAACAAAAAATGATGTTTTAAAGAAATATAAATGAAAAGAACATAAATGAAAATCATTAAAGAACGAAAACGTAACTATTTTGGATATCTAACTAGACAAGAAAGCATTCAGAAATTAATATTAGAAGGAGAAACTGAACTGAAAGAGAGGGATAGGTAGACTCAGGAGAATGTGGTTTGAAGACATTAAGGACTGGACTGGCTTGAATTACCATAAATGTTCCAGAGCAGCAAAAGAAAAAAAAACGTTCCATGACATGGATATCAACCTTCTTCTAGGAGATGACATTGGAGAAGAAGAAGAATTTTGCAGAAGACCAGGAAATCATAGCAAGAACAAACATCAGGACTCAAAGAGCCATCTCCAGTGAGAAGAAAAATGATGATTATACATATAACTGTTGAACAAATTATCTGCTTAGAATTAAAACAGATATGCCTTATCATATATAAAAGAGGATGCCAATAATATCAACATTTCAAACTTCCTGAAGATAACAGGGATAAATATTTTCAAACCTAACCAAGTTCAGAAGGATACAAGAATGAGAGTTTATAAGGTTTTGGCAAGACCCTTTCTACTGTAATTTATGGACAATAAAAACTGCAAAAGAAAAAGTAATAGAAACAGGAGATAAAGCATTTGTACGACGGACAGCAGAACAAAAAATGAAGCTCATAAAAACGTGAAGAACTAAACATGGACTCAGTATTTGACAAAATATGCAAATAGAAGTGAGGTGGATTGAATATAGGGAAAGAATAGACAGTTTAAAACTATCCCCCCCCCAAAAAAAAAAACATTTCGAAACCACCCAGTTGGAGGACAAAGAAGTTAGGGACGACAAAGGAAAAAACGGAATTAGACCGGAAAACAGGCCGCTGGATCTACATCTCTGCAAGGTATCATTCCGATCTCATTTATATCGAAATTCCGTGGATCGCTTATTTAGATTAAGTAATGAAATGGATGGTATGGAATAACATCCACTTAAATACTAATTACATTTCGACTGTGTTTCCCTAGTTAAATAAGGGAACAACAGTCGAAAAATAGTGTTTCAATAAGGAAGGGGTACAATTCTTACCGTGAAAATAGTTACGAATGTGAACTTCGATAGCTGAAGTGACAGAAAGTTGAATAAACGCAGCAAATGAGAAAAGTAAAGTTATTGAAAAGTCGACGATAATACAAGAAAGGAAACATTAGATAGGAAACTCGATAAATTTTATCGAGTGCCTGGTATGAGGAAAAATATAATAAATTGAAGTAAAAAGGCAGAAGAAGAGAATGAATGTATTATTCGATCATCGATTCGCACATCTACTTCTCCTCTTCCCACTACGAAAGCGATCGTTTTGGGAAAGGGTTTTGTCAGTGGAATTGAACTCCATAAATGCATTCCTAAAAGTTTAGGAATGGATTTATGCGTTCTTGATACGAGGTGGATTTGCTTCATTTTGAGAGGAAAAATAAAATAAAATCAGTTATTTGTGTTCACGATGCCACCACTGTTAATATTATAACCACTTTTCAAAGCAGGGTTAGATATTATTTGAGTTATCCCCCCCCTCCCTCCAGACAATGGTATAAAATTACGCGAACCAACTGTAAACTTTAACAGCAGGTCAGTAGGTGATTTTCTTTCACTTATTGAGTATTTTTAGATTACTTAGTGTATTTTATTACATAATTATGAATTGTACTGCCTTTATTGTATACTCAGTTACATCGTAATATCATTTAAGATATATTGTTAAATTAAGATTTAAAAATTGATGCCAAAATCCGACAGAACAAGAAAGCAGCTTTGAAAATTGAAGATAAGGATAGCAGGTTCCCTGCTATCCTTATCTTTTGATAGCAATTGATCGCATAAAGGAAGAAAAGTGAACAAATGAAATTTGATGATTGAAACGAATAATTCGAAAATCGACTAAGGGATTGGAGATAGTAGGAAAAAAAGTTTAAAAGAAGTAACACTGGAAAATAGAACCAATGAGAAAAATAGCAGGAAGAAACGCACGGTATCTTGTAGTTATCAATAACAACAACAACACCTAAGTGAAATAAAATACAGTATAAGAAAAAAGAAATCATATGGTACGGAGATTCGATAATTAAATTGGCACTTGATAAGGAGTCACAGCATCGAGGTTCCCAGAAGCGAAAATAAACAACGTAACAAAGGCAATAATAAAACAGAAAGAAATGTAAAAGAGATCGTAGTGCTGGTCGGAACTAATGATTTAAGTATTAACAAATATGGTATCAGAGAGAGGATATGAATAGGTTGATGGAAAAAGCATGAAAGACAAGTGACAAAGTAAAAATGGTCAATTTATTACAGATAGGACAGTACGGAGTTACGGAGGGCATAATAGCAAATAATTCACTGCGCATGCTGTGTAGATGGTCGTGAGTTTTTGAATATGCTGAGCGAGTCTGATTGTAGAAAACCTTTGTCTAAGAGGGGCGGCCTACATCTGAATGGATTTGGCATCAGGTGCCAGAGAAATTATTTATTGGAATGAGACTTACTGCAGAAAGCCAGGGGAAACTAGAACATCTTAGGGTGAACAACGAGAATGTGTGCCTCAATTTATCTAGGATTTGTAGACGTAACATTGACATGCATATCAATGAGCACGATTATGAATGTGCTGAACGCATGGACTAGATTTTCTGCTCGGGCTCTTTGGGTGTGTGGGGATGGAAAAGAGATATTGGCCCGACTGTGAAAAGCAGAATGTAGTTTTAAGTCTAAGAGGAAAGCGAAAAGCTAACTTGTTTTCTCTACACAAAAACACCAGAAGCATTGGAAACAAAGTGATTGAGTTTATTTCCCAAAGCAACAAACTCAAACAAAGTGAATGAGTTTGTCTTTGGGGAATACGTTGTGGCCTAAAATTGTTGGCATTCGTGAAACATGGCCCTCCGAGGAGGAATGTCGTAACTTAAATCGAATCTGTCGTTCCTATTTTTAGGAATGATAGAAGATATAAGAGAGGAGGGAAGAATGGAGAAGTATTACTAATTATATCAGGTGATTAAATCCAGTAAGGATAGAAACAGATGAAAGCAATAATGATAATAATGTCCCTTGGAGCATTGAGTTCCAGGCTGTCTGGTGTGAATGGGGAAGCTAACAAAATTAAACGTATAGTGTTGAGTTGTTGCTACCAAAATGACGTTTCATTTATTGGGGATGAAGAAATGCATCACCAAATTACCCTGATAACAACTAAACGAGTAGTTATTATGAGTGACCTAAATTTTCCGAATATTAATTCGTTAAGAGAGAAAACACATGATGAGAACGGAGAATTTATTGAACTTCTGGGTGACAATTTTCTAGAGTAGTGTGCGAAAGAAGCAACTCGAGGCCAAAGAGTGTTAGATTTTATCAGAGCCTCAGAAGTGTCCCAGTTAAACACGTGACTGTCTTGCCACCAGTTTTTACAGTGATCATGCCGAGCTAACCCGAGAAGTAGCCAACTATAAAAATTATCCAATCATTATAGGTTATATCCTGAACTAAAAATGTGAAAATTATGAAAAACTCAGGAGAATACTGTCTTTGGTTCCATGATACCAGTTGCTAAATGGAAGGGTTTATCACTAGTGCGTAGGAAGTTTTGAAAATATGTTTAAACGATGCCACATCTGGAGGTGTGTATAGCATTCGAAGAAGAAAAAAAATGATAGCGAAATGGATGTGCCATATCATCAAACAAGAGATTCATAAGCGGAAGAAGTGGAACAAATATCATGAGAATAAGAGTGAGAGGAGGTGTGTATGAAGCTCAGGCCATAAAAGGTACGAGTATTGTACGGAAAGCTAAATTGTAGTATGAAAAGAAATTGTCTATGCAGGCTAAAGGCATTTCAAAGGAATTTAACCTTGTACTATAAGCAAAAAAAAAGAATGAATTTGAAAAAATGACTTTATTGAATTCAAATTCACTCTAGTTCCAGAAGCTAAAGAAATTGTTCACTTAATGAGTGCTCACTTTGCTAAAATATATCAACCAGATGTATTTAACATGTTGCGCTGTGCTTGTATTACACTGGATGAAGAGTTAGAGGTGCATCAGAAGCAGATTCTACAGCTTGCGTGACCTGATAAGAATTCGACAATTGGACAGATTTTGTATCAACACGTCTGCTAAGGGAATATTCTACACAACTGGTTTGGTCCTTTGTACAGTGCGATTCTTAGCCCTGGAAATTTCCCACAGTAATGGAAAGAATATATAATAATTCCATTGCACAAGGGTGGTGCAAGTACTATCGGTACCGATCGATAGATCAATACCGATAGTCTGATACCAATACCGATTTGCTAATATCGATCTCGGTATCTCTCACTTAACTGCAAACATTTCAGAAGTTGATAAGAAGTCGCATATAGAAAAGAAGGGACATACAACAAATATATTAAAAGGAATAGCATGGATTTGCTAAGGAAAGTAAACCCATGCTATTCCTTTTGCTCGTATTTTAAAATAACGTTAGGACTGAGTTGGGTAAAGAGAATGGATACATTATCTGACTGTTGGACTTTTGAGGCGCTGGATAGGCTACCACATGAAAGGCTGTTGTATAAACTATAGGATATGAGATTGGAATATAAACTATTGGCTTGGGTAAATGATGACTGATGGACAGGTATAAGAAAGTTGTATGTGGGAGAAGACAATCTGCAAAATTTAACAGGACCAATGGTTAATGGAATTCAATTTGCCTCGATACGACTGCACCTGGACTACTGCGCTCAAATGTGGTCTCCTGGTTTTCAAAGATGATATTGGGGTGATATGATAGAGGACGGGAAACTTTTAGAGAGCATTCTAGGATATCGGGTGTTCACATGTTCTCTTTCACCTTTTGTTATTTAAGGTGGGGATAGGAAAAGTGGGCAGCCGTGAAAGTTAAGTGTTTGGGTGCAGCTAAGAAACGGGTATGAGCAGATTTTTCTCTCGTAAAACCGTGAGTAAGTAGAACAGTTTTGCTGTTGAAGTAGTGAAAGATCTAGTGGGAATCCATTGAAGAAACGGTATGAGAACAAGGTTGGTTGATGTATGTCCTCCCTAGATGAGTCCTTCGAGGTTTAATAATAATAATAATAATAATAATAATAATATCTGATGATTCTTGATTAAAACACGTTCAACCATTGAATTTAAAAGGAGATTCCTTTTACTCACTCAACTGCACTAAGAGCGCTATCAAAAACAAGAACATTTTTGGATACATGAAGAATGGTAACATTTGTTTTCAGTTCATTGACGAGTGGCAATCGCCAATCCCCGATATTGTCCACGACGTTCACAAGTTAGACTCCACATTCGCCTTACTGACAAGATTAACCGCAAGGCGGAAGTTGAAATTTGTTTCTCACAAGCAAGCAGAGTACGTTCAAGTACGTTCACATAGCACGAGGGCTTACAAGAAATCCACAATCAAACTATGGATTTATTAAAGAAAAATAAAGGACTGCGTAACCTTGTAAGAGTTTCACAGATCATAACGCTTGTTACAATGTTACTGCTTAAGCTAATAAAAAGTTCATTTTTACGAAAATTAAATTCTTAATGTAAAAAAAATCAACTTTACCTTTTTTTCCACCAATATTTTAAATTTATTTCATCTGTTCGTGGACTAGGCCTACTGGGGATACCACGTTAAAAAAAGCGCGCCTAATACTCTACCTCGGAGGTGGTGCGGAAAAGAGTATACTTCGTGTGCCTTGGCTATCTACAGGATGACCCCACTCTAAAAACTGCAACATCAACAGAGAGTCCTCTATTGCTCGTGTTTGATGTCGTTTTTTATAAATTGCGAATTTGTCACAGAGGTGTTTTTCTTAAATACCTTTTTAGTAAACGTTTGGTAGAATCATTAACATTTACAAAGTTCAGCCAAAGGTCACAGGGATTGCTAAAATAAATAATTGTGGATTTTTTCTTCAACCCAATTGCTACAATCTGAATTTAAGCTTTAAAAAATCAGCAGCCGACATATTGCGTTATTTTTCTCTTTCGGTTTCCTCAGTTTACAGTATTCGTTGGCGAAATTAAGTTGCTACTTACCTGAATGAATCCACAGATATTTTATTCTCTCGCAATGCTGGTCGTGATAGATTTATAGATTGGGGTTGGCGTTACGGTTGGCAATATAAATATTTGAGGCTGAATGTAGTATTTTTAATAATCTTAAAATGCCCACAATACCCTTCATCAAACATTCCTTTTCAACGTACTTGTGATAATTGACTTTTCAATATTCGCTGCGGACTTTCAAATCCTTTCCAGCTAAACGACGTTCATCTTTTGGAATTTTTCAGAATATTTCGATTCCTTTATTTTCTTTTTCTTTAATATAATCGATATTGAATTTTAGTTTTTCATTTACAAATCTTCGTCAAAGTTTATCTTTAAACGGCCTGTTTTTATAGCAGTTTGGAATTCACAGATACGAGTCGTAGTTCATCTGCGCTTGAAATAAAGATAACTATGTCATATGCAAAACAATCCTGCAGATTATCTTGATAGAGTTTTCTTCAAAGTCAAGAAGTATGAATAGTTCTCCAGAGCGATCATGTTACGAATAGCGAAATTCTGATTTGTTATCGTTAATGTGTGTATGTGCTTGATTTTGTGGACTTTTACTTGCTCGTCTCACAGTGCCCAGTTAATTCGAAGGCTGTTATCCAGTCAAAGGCATTCTCGTTCTCATTTAATATAATTCTTAGAAATATTGGGGACTCAGATTGCTTCACAGTCTGAGGGTGGTCCACTGTGTTGACGCCACTGGGAAATGCTGTTTTTTTTCTGTTTTTGCTCTACCAGGTATAGAATTGTGCAAACCCTATGAATCCATTCTTAAACCATTTCTTAATACTTTGTATATCTCCCAGAGATGACACATGACAAGATAGTTATTCACGCGCTTGTATATCAGAAAGATATTAAAGTTTTCTTTTGCTCTTGTTTCATCCTTTCGCCAAGATGTTGTACGTCCTTTCCTTACCTACTTTCAGAAGATTATCTAAAATAGCATAAAATAAATGAAATATATTAAACAACTAGAGATTCAAGTGACAGTTGGGTACAATATCTCAAACAGATATCTATCTGAGAATCTTTGCAGATGTTATCTACGTTGAGCGTGACAAAGATATGCTACAATTGAGTAAGAAACTACCTCCCTTATTTTCTATTGATCTATTCGTATGAACAACCTTGTTTGGCTTTAAGCAACGTGAGGTTCGATGCAGTCTAGAAAAAGGTAAGAATTAGCGGTCGAAGTGTATTCAATAGGGATGAGAGGACCCAGTGATATCCCCGATAACAACCCCCCCATACCAACATTCTGCCACCACCACCCTTTTCCGGTCAAGAATTTAGTTAGGTTGGTCTCACTTTATTGTTTATCCCGGTAACAATTAATTATAAATGCTTTTTAGTGTGCATGCGCATTCATTTTTATGTATGCGCTTATGTTATAGTTTTCGTCAGTTTTCACTAAATGTAGAGTATTACAGCCCGAGTTGTATCCCACTCATACGAAATCAGTTTAAGTCCGACTCTTTCCAATTTTGAATCTTCTCAAGTAAAATATGCTCAAACAAAACATTCGGGTTTTTTCATTAGTATAATGAAAATTGCTTGACATCAACTGTTTTGTGTTCTATGCAATTTTTATTATACTAATATTTTTTCTTCCATAAACACAAGTTTATCCAGGAAGAAAAACTTCCCTTGTCAGACATTAACTAATGTTGGTCGAAATGATCGACGAAAATCTTAGCTTAGAAAAAGGTCGTTTAATCAGCGTTTCCACAGGTCTACAGAGGCCTTCTACCGCTAAAGATAGCAGCACTATTTATCCGACCTCAATTCTATTTCTTAAAATGTGCAGTTGCAAATATCATGTGATTACATTACATCAACAGAAAGCATAGTAAGCCGACAGTAAAAAAATAAATAAATAAAAAGAATAAATAAAAAAACTGTCTGCTACGTAACTAACACCGTGATTTGGGTGGTCTGACCAGGCGACGGGTCGGTTGGGAGCAGTACTAACAAGAAGTCGCATCTAAAGTAACACGCATTGATTCCTCCCCAAATATCCTCTTTCCATCCTTATCCTTATAAGGACTGGCTTAAAGGGGCGAAGCAAGAATGCATTTCATCTTCCCCGTTATCTGTAGTGGACAGTGTAGGGTTAAGGTGTTATTGAGCTATTAAAGCTCTGATCATGGCTGGAGGGTAACAGCAATAGTCGAGCCTCAGTTAGAACTTCATTGGCTACAGCATTGCCATCCATTACCCTCCAAGGGTATTGGATTGAATGAATCAATTACCGCATCTCACGGTCGATTGATCTATTCCATATCCTCTTTCCACACCTTATATTGGATTGAATGAATCAATTACCGCATCTCACGGTCGATTGATCTATTCCATATCCTCTTTCCACACCTTATAGTCCTTATATATAAGGAACTGGCTTAAAGGGGCGAAGCAAGAATGCTTTTCATCTTCCCCGTTATCTGTAGAGGACAGTGTAGGAATAAGGTGTATCTGTAGAGGACAGTGTAGGAATAAGGTGTTATTGAGCTATGAAAACTCTGATCATGGCAGGAGGGTAACAGCAATAGCCGAGCCTCAGTTAAAACTTCACTGGCTACAGCATTGCCATCCATTACCCTCCAAGGGTATTGGATTGAACTCCCTCTTTCCACACATTTCCACACATCATTTATAATGAAGTGCTTTAAAAAATAAAAAAGGTGTCCGAAAATATTAATAATACTTTTAAAAATTCTCAAACTATCTTAAAAATAGAAGAAATATATCAGAGATAATTAAAGTTACTTTATTTTATTTTAGTAAATATTTAGTAAATAAACATGCACAGAGCATTTATGAATATTCCAAACAATACTAGGTTTTACTTTGTAGATAGCTTATTTCGAAATTTATGATACTAAAGAGTATTAAGCAGACTCGAGAACAAACACCTTCAGTTTTCTTGATTTTACTTGAATTTTCATGCTTGGTAATATTTCTAAGGATCCGTGACTTTTACAGATTATTCGTATTGGCAGATCCCAGTTTTATTACTTGTGGTATTTTAGGGGAACGTGTGATTTGAACGAATACAATCAACGCGAATTTTCTTGTGAATGCGAAATAAATATGTGTATAAAAACAAGCATATGAATTATGTTGTTACTCTTTGATATTACAATTTCTTTGTAATATATCGGATATGCATAAAAATGAACCACAGTGTCGATTTTTAGAGGAATCTCACCAATAAACTATTGTAAATGTAGAGAACACTTTTGTCGTAGGTGGAAAGAATTTTAACTAATCCGGCTTTATAACCCGGTTGTTTTCACGATTTGTCTGTTCAAAGATGATCGCTTCAAATCCTACTCTGCATCTTAACTACATCACTACTGATTGTTTTCCCCAAATTCTGAATCACCGCAAACAGTTGCATCTTTCTAGTTAAAGTCGTCCCATACTCATTAAATGCACGTCAAACAACAATGACACAATATAGTGACTTTAGACAATTACCGTGAGACAGTAATTGTCTAAAGTATTTATCACAATGGGATAAACAAAGGGTCGTTTGAAAGTCCATAAACGGATTATTGTAAGTGCCCGTCTGGCTGGCGTCGTCATTTTGAGAATAGCAGAGTTGAGTGGTTTCTAAAAAAGATGAGATATTCCAGGTGTTTAATCAGTGGAAAAATAACCCACATCTCTTGTCAAAGAGACGTAATTGCGGACCTGTTTAATTAACAGTTTGTCAAAAATGAGATCGCCATCGTCTGAGAAGGTTCGAACAGACAAAGAGAACTTTCTGTACGCAGCAGTTGACCTAAGCGTTTAATGAATGCTATTTTCGACCCACTTGTCATCCATTTATCAGCAGGGATTTGAACAGGATTGGCATTGGCAGTCGAAATGTGAATAAATTATTATGTTTATGAAAATTAAATAAAATATGAATTATGAATGTGAGGGGTGCATAGCTCAGTGGAAGAGACGCTTGCATCCTCTGTGCTAGGTTGCTCGAAGTTAGACTTAATTTGAAGTCTAGTCTCCGACTGGAGGAACTTTTTCTAAGTCTATCCTATCTTCGACCGGTTCTCTAGTTGGTCGATCTCTGGCACGGACAAGTCAGAGGGAGCTAAATATAGGGAATAAGGCGGATGTTCCAACAATTCATAGTGCAGATCCCTTAATTTTCCCATTGCCAAAACAGTTTTGTCGGGCAGGTGCATTTTCCTGATAAATGATGCTTTTTCTTCTGCAAACCGGGTCTTTTCTCATAACGTTTTTCGTCTAGTCTGGCTAAAAGATCGAGTAATATTCGAAGTTATTATTATTTTATCATTTTCAAGATAATTAATAAACAAAATGTCTTTAGCATCCAAAAACATCGATGCCATGAGCATCCCGCTGATGAAACCGACTTCGTCTTCTTTGTGCTAAACAACCAGGTTTTGTATACTGTTTGGATTCTGGTGTGTAACGGTGAATCCAAGTATCATCAATAGTAATAAAATACAAAATCAGTTTTATTCTTGTTAAAATGCTCCAACACTGTTCAGAGATTTTCATGCGAGTGCGTTTCTGATCTGCTGTGAGCAAGCTCAGTACCCATCTTGCGCAAAGCTTTTTCTTTTGCAATTCTTCATGCAAAAGATATCCTACACGTTCTTCTGGAAGACGTTTATTCTCAGCAATCATGCAGTTTTAATCGCCGGTCATCCAATACTATATCGTGCACTTAATCAATGATTTCTTGTCTTGTTACAGTTTTTGGACGTCCTTCACGTTGATCATCTTCAAGGCTGGTACAGTCACGTTTAAACTGGGCAGTCTATTTCTTAATTGTCGAAAACGAAGGGGAGGCGTGCCCATAAACCTTTTTGAACTTTGAATGAATTTCGTTTGGCGTTGAACCTTCTTTAACAAACAATTTTATCCTTTTCAAGCGATACAGACAACACTTTTGCTTCAGACAGCGGTATAAAAAAACTACTTGATAGAATCACTTGCAATTTCACATGAATTCTTACGACAGATGTACCAACGTAGACAAAAAATCTTGCCGTTAATGTTGCTATCTACGGTCGATGCAGAGTAATCTTTAGATCACCACAGAACCTCGACCGTAGGGCTCACGCCCAGAGAACAATGTGTTTGGTTCGAAATCCAAAGATGGCCCACTTATTTGCAGGATTCTCATTTCTGAGTGCTATTTAAATTCACTAAAAGTTTAATAATGTTAATAATTATTATAATTATTATTATTAAGAGAACCTTCCAGAGAATCAGGGACTCATCAAGGGAGGCCACATACTACACGCACCAGCTATCATGTTTATTCTTGAATTCATTCACACTGCTTGCACTCGAAACATCCTAAGGCAATCCTTTCCAGTCATGCACCACCCTCTGAGAGAAACTAGCCCTCACCCCTCCTAAGCGGCCTTCATTATCAGCTTCCAAGAATGCATGCTTTCTCAATCACCCTCTCTCTTCCTAATCACTATTCCACAATCCTGATATCATGTTAAAACTCTACTTGTACTAACCCTCCACTACATCAGAAAGTAGCGGAATCCAGGTGACAGTCTTGTGCACAATACTCCAAGTGAGGTCTTATCAAGGCATTATAAAGAAGCAAAATGTGACATCCTTATTTTGCTTGTGAACGTTCATTTCAGCACTGAAATTATCTTTTGAGTTGTATTTGCCATCTTTGTTACATGGCCCCTGAACTTCAAACTCCTGTCTACTAACACTCCATGATCCCTAGCCTCATCACTTTCTTCTAGGATAATCCCCCCAATATAATACGGCATTGGATATCTAATGAACGCAAAGTGGATATTTTACATTTACTAATATTGAACTGACATCCGTTTTACCTTGTCTACAGTTCCAGCCAATTAAAATCATTCTGCAAGTACTGCATATCACTTGTGCGGTATGTCACTTGTCAAATCCTTCCCACTATCAGTAATGTACATACTGAATAACAGTGGCCCAAGCACTGATCCTTGTGTTACACCACTGGCTACTTTTATTATTATTATTTTTTATTAATCTTTGTACTGGTTATGGGCAGCACTACCCTTACATCTCCTCCAGACTTGATATAGGCCTAAGCCTTTACAATTGTTTTACCCTATGCCTGTTCTAGTTATCATTGTAGTCATTCTTTGGTGGGAACGCCATGCCACCAGTGCCCTAGGGCTATCAAGGAAAGAATTTTTATATCCTTCTGCGTAAGCCCAAGCTGTATTAAGTCCTTATAACTATCTGCACTCCATACGCCTTGCAAAGAGATGGTGGCGCTGGTAAACCTCTGAGTTTCCCCATGCTCCTCCCGTATCTTACTTACTAGATCTTGATTATTTTTATAATAGTTTACTTTATTATGATAGCTATAGGCTAGTGGGCGCCTTGTTCCCACCACCTGGGCATCAGCTACCCGAATGTCAATCTCTTTTTTAATCACTAAGTCTGGCTTACGTAAACCCGCGGAGATCCTATAATGTGGTTCCACCGCAGTCTCCCTACCTTTGTTCTTAAAGCGGTTATTCAGAATGGAGACCACAGCATCATACCTCCGCACACGGATCCCATGGGTGTGGAAGCAACACTGGGCTATATGAGACAATGTCTCATTGTTGTGGCAGCCAGCCCTACAATTTGAGTCGTCACTACCCCCCAATAGAGCTGTGCTTGCTCGAATCATTCGAATCGAATCGAGGATCAAGAGTTAGCATTGATCCTCGTCCTGAAACGGTCAATATACTCGAACCCAGTGAGGATTCCGGTGCCATCCCTTACCCAATCATGCTGGGGAGGCAGGAGATATGACTCTTTTAAAGGGGCACCATCTACAGAAGAGTGAAACAGAGATGACCACCTGTTGTGTTCTGCAGGTGCTGACTCAATTAAAGTACCTTGATAATATGACCAACCTTTAGCCTGCCTAAAGTTTTCTTGAATTAAATGGGCTATAGAAAGCCTCTCTGCAGATAGGGGAAGACGATAGTTCTAATTGCGCGATTCTTGACAGCCGTAGGCGTGGGATCAGTCATCTGAGTGATGGAAAAACGAGCCCACCATCCTTCACCCTCGCATGGAAATATGCAGTAGGAGTGTCAGGTGGAAGTCGGAGCCATGATCTCACCGCTGAACGGATAGCCCTGTCCATTCGTGACAGTGCAGATTAAATCGTGGAGACTCACATCTCCCGTATACCACTTTTTGATATCTGTCAGATAGCCATCCTCTTATCCAAGCTAATATTCTATAATCCAAACCCATATTCTCCAATTTATGTAACAGTCTACCATGCTGTATTCTGTCGACAGCCTTAGCAAAATCCAAAAGTATCATGGTGTATCCATGTTCCGTTTGTCTATTTCAATGGAAACATTATTATAGAATGGAATTTGAAAAGTAGAATTCACTGTCAACCCATTCCTGATTGCGAATCCTAACCATTTTTTTCCAAAACGCCACCACCGCTCCTGAGATATTAATTGGCTGATTGTTGGATACGTTGGTCTTTGCCCCATCCTTGAGCAATAGAATTACCATACATTCCTTCCATTCCTGTGGAATCCTCCCTGTTCTGAGAGTCATATTAATCACCTGGTCAAAAGAATACCCCGTTCAGCTGAACACTCTTTTTTAGCACACGTGATGATATCCCATCAGTCCGTATTGCTGAATTCTTATTCAGTTTGTGCAACAGCTATAATACCTCGGCCCCATAAACCTGAGTTTCTTAATCCAGTGAAGAGGTAGTGTATAGTGAGCCAGGTTGATAGATTTTAACAGAATGAGCACTCATTATTTGAACAGCCTTTTCTGCATCTATTACCCTCACGCCACCTGAATTTAGAAGAGTTATTCTTTCATATACATTCTTTCCTTTAATTGCTGCATTTCGATAGAATTCTTGTGGGTTGTCATTAATACGCCGAGCCAGTGTCGTTTCATACTCAGACTGCTTTCCGTACAAGAGTTGTGGCTATTCTAGTGCTTCTTATAATTTTCATAACGTACATCGTCATTATGCACAGGATTTTCCTTCCACATCATTACTTTCATACGAATCTCTTGCTTAATAAGATTCACATCCATTTGATTCCTACCCTATTTATTCTTCGACCTCTCAGGACACTCTGATATTCCATCATTTAAGTATTGTTTAAATGCTTCCCATGCACTGTCGATATTCTTGTCATCCAGCAACCGATCTCATTCCACTGAACTCAGTATATTCCTCAGTTGGTCATAATTTCCTGCTTTCTAATTCAGCATGTAACCTTTTCTGAATGGAACATTCATAAACTTAATCACTTCCCAAGTAAGTACTGCATGATCACTGTCACCAACCGAAGACAGAATAGTGACGTTGTTAACCGAAACGACCTCTGACATTATAATCAAATCTAACACTCTTTGACCTCGAGTTCCTTCTGTCACATGCTACTTGAGGAAGTTGTCCCGCAACATTTCAAGAAGTTAATATCCATACTTCAGTTGAGATTTTACTGCTATCCAATCAATATTTGGATAATTAAAATCTCCTATTATGATTACTGTTTTCGCGCACATCGTTTCTATTTTCTGATTCATTTCTTCATCACTAGCAACCGATTCACCAGATCTGTAGCAACAACGTACAATATAATTAGTATTGTTAGATTACACGTCATATCGGATGGATTCAAACTCAGTGCCACATGAATTATTGTTAGTAGTATTACTACAATCATAGGTCTCAGCTCTAACTGGATTCAAGTCATCTGATATTATTAGTAGCATGCTCACTCCTCTCCTGTCCTCTTCATCCTTCCTAAAAATCTGTACTCTTGGCACTCGATACCAGTTAGCAGGTCTGATTCTGATAGTCATGTCTTACTAATGCCTGAAATCTGGGGTCGCAACATATTGACTAAGGCAACAAACTCTATCCCTATGTTTCTGATACTCCTAGCATTCTTGTACAGACATTATAATCTACCTGCACGTTCTTTCGTATACTTTTGTCTGCAGTCTGCATGACACTGTTGGACAATTTATAGATCTCTATTCTTCTCTAATGTCTTATTAACATAGACATCTTTTCACAGGTTTGATCGATCCGACCCGAATGAAGACAAAGTCGAAATCGTTCTCTTATCGAAATTAATGACAATGCCCATTCCCGTCATTTACACAGTTATATAACAATATCGCTGTTAAACTCCCATTCACCATTGCTCCCTTTATAATTTAGTTTCCCTGACTCTGTGTGTCAGGACTGATACCAATTATTAATTTTTATAGACTCCTGATACCAAAGTCATTCGGGTCTAGTCCGTCCCTCTTATAAAAATCCATTCTTCCCTCAAACTCACTCCACACATCCAAAAATTCGCATCCAATCCTTCTACACAACTACGCATCGAATGCCATCATAGCCCTTTTTCTTGATTCATTTTTTCATATTGAGGTAAAATACTGACGATTTTCACTTTTTCTCTATTCATTCTCGCCTCTTCCAACAACCCTTTCATGTCTTCTCTCTCTCTCTCATACTGAACTTTTCGCTAGTTAAGTCGTTAGGAGCTACTACAATTGCGATCTCGTTTACTTTTCTTTTCTCTTTTTGAATTACTTTCTTCTCATCTCATCTCACTTTCCCTTTACCCTCTTTTTACCTTGCAGTGTCGAGGGTTTATTAATCATCGGACCTAAACAGGTCACAGGATAAGGTGGTCAGCCCTACGCCCAGGTGTATCCTATGTCCGTAGTGGTGTTGATTTCTCAAGGCCGGTTTGACTGCTTTGTGGGATGAAAACCCCCAGGATAAACTGGGGAAAACCTTACTGTCCACACATAAGACCGGGTAACTTGGCTATGGAAGTTCCTTCAGCTCTTCACATCTCCAACGGGAATCGAACCTGGGACACTCTTTCCGCATGCATATGGTTGCAAAGCGCACGGCCACTAGGCTAACCGCGGGGACACGAATTGCTTCCTTTATATTCTTAATTTTCGCTCCAGGACTCGCTCATCAAAGCCTACTTTATTTTAGTGTCACCATACCAAACAACAGCTTTCTGTTTACTAACGACATTCCTTACTTGATTTCCATTACTTCCTGACTAACCTGATTTCCGTGCTTTGTTGTTTCTTATTTTGCTGCTAAATTTCTTTTCCTCCTTATGCTCATTTAAACGCCTCTCGACTTTTAAAAGTCAGTTTTGCTTCTTTAAATGAACATTAAATGTCTTAAGATTTGTACTGTTCAGTTACGTTTGTTATTATTTGCATATCGAGTAGCTTTTAGAAAAATAAACGAATATCACCTATTCATTCAATGGAGAAGAAATGAGTGTGGAGTCATTTTATCCTTCATATGGGCGCCAACTAGCAGTAGAATTCAATAATCCTTTATTGGATAAATGTTGGATAATTAATGTTAACTAGTAAAATAGTAAGCAGATCGTGGAATAAATGTGAGATTTCCATTCAGTTTTGGAGATATTTTCTATTTAGTTGAGTAAGATTTAATCAACTTCATTAATAAAAATGATGTTTACATAAATCTGATGGATGTAAACAATATGTCCGTTAAACAATGAGACTGCTGTTTTACAGGACATCACTTTGAATAAAAGTAACAAAAGTGTTTATCGGTTTGAACGCTGAGGTGTGCTGTAATCGCAGGTGCAACCTTCGAGTCGGGTGACGCAGCAGCTTTCCTCTGGCAACCGTGGTAAAAAGTGGTTGAGTGAAGCGAATCAGAAGTTGCGTCATGGAGCAAATTTCTGTGATTGAATTTTACTGTAAATTAGGAAAAACTGCTAAAAGTGTATGAATATCTAGAAAACGTTTATGGGGATGACTGTCTGAAATTTGCGCAAGTTTTCCGCTGGTTTACAACGTTTAAAGAAGGCAGAAAATACCTGGAAGTTGAACCACGCTGTGGACGGTCGATTTCTGCACGGAAAAATGGAAATCTGCTGAAAGCTAGGGAAATTCTTGCCCCATGACAGGCAAATAACCACTAGGCTACTGGCTGTACTGCTTGGTGTCGGTAAGTAAACGGCCATATTAATCTCAGAGATTTGCACTGTGCAAAGTTTTGTGACAAATTGTGTAAATTGAGGAAGTTTTGTTCGAGGTTTGTGGTTCGAAGCAGTTTTTGGCTTCGAAGTCTATCTGTATGATTGATCGAACACTCTCCCTATTTTCCACAGACATTTTCCTCTTCCCAAAGATGAAGTGTACGTTGGAAAAAGAAAAAGGAGGGGGCGGGGGCGGGGGCTTCAGCGACATTGAGGACATCCAACGCAGTGTGACCCAGAGACTGACTGAGGTTCCCGTTCGGGACTTCCTCCTTGCACCTTCGAACACCTGGACAATAGATATAAATGTTGTATGGAGTTGGAGGAAGATTATTTCGAATTCGTGTAATTGACAATTCCAAATATAGATTTTTGTTTAGATAATAATTGTTTCATTACTTGACGGGCACAATGAAAACGATCTCATTTCGATTATTATTTTTATTGTAATACTGTATGTAGGCTGGTATTGAGACGCGAGTAGAAAACGCATGCTATTTAGACCAAAGTATCCTCTTCTGTTTAAAATTTAAAACTGCAAAGCCAATAGCATTTTGATAATTTAGACATGATAACTAAATAAGTGAACCACTTTTCATAACTAAAATCTTAATTCTTAGTTACTTATTGGAGTTATATTAGTTATATAACTCCAATATCTACCTACATATTTAGTCCGATCATTCGTTCCTCTTTCTATGCTATGCTGAGCAATGTTCGCTTGCTAAATATATTCTACACGTTAATATCGTATGTATTTTAAGAATAATAATAACAAAAACTATGTATGTAAGTATGATATTAGATTTTTTTAAATTTTCCTTGAAATGCGGAAAGCAAACAGATGTATGCGTGTGGCGAAATAATTTGATAATACAATTGTTTGTGTGGATAACGCTCATCGTTTTAAAAATTACAGCATTTAAAAAAAAAAATAAACAAAGAAACAAAATCTTAGTGATTATAGTTGAGCACCAGATCCCTTCAGTTCGCAGAGAAAATTTAAATATTATCGTCGAAGAAATGGAACTCTGTTTAACAAAATGAGATTCAAACAAACAGTCCATCGTAATGACTTGTTAGAGATTTGACTTCAGCAAACTAATATACGAAGAAATAATAATAGTAATAAAAAAGTTAGTAATTATACCTTGATATCGACGGATAGTTGAAGTCAACGTAATTTTTGCAAATAATAACTGAGTATTGAGCTTAAACAGTACAAAGTCAACTTCATCGAAAATAAATTACGAAAGTTTAACAGAGAATAATACAATTGATGTCAACGATTCCACTATGATATACACACAGCATTTGAGAACACATTTATGGCGTATTATATGTAGATCGATCAGGAAATTAAATCTGAACTTTTTCTGCTTTATTTCCAGATTATTTCCTAAAATGTAACATCAATTTATAATTAAATACGTTTTTTTAAACTAGTTCCATTTTTTTTATTTAAATATTTCCAAAATATTGAAATTTATATATAAAACAATAAAATTTTTAAAACACCACTATTTTATAAGAATCACTATTAATAAAAAAAAAAAGGAATTGAAATAAGAAAGACATGGTTATAGCGATTGAGGAAGAATCAATCGACCGTGAGATGCGGTGATTGATTCATTAATGCCCTTGGGGGTAACGGATGGCAACAATGCAATGCTGTACCAATGAAGTTTAACTGAGGTTCGGCTGTTGCTGTTACCCCCTTGGGCGATGAGGTTTTGAGTTCGCTCTCTTAAGGTTTTTGCCTTAAGGGAGCACTTTGAGTCTCCGGGGAAAGTGTTCTCCGGCACGGCCCGCTGAGGGGCTTTGCCGGTGAATTATTTTCCTCGGAATTTGAGCGGTTCTGCTCAGTGGTCGGGGAGCCCGTCACTGAGTGGAACCAACGCTTAGATTAGGACGGTCTTTCGCCCACTATGGAGTGGCCTAGAGATCGTCCGTATTTTTGAGATTTCACCTTTACTTACATAGTCGGTGATTGATTCATTCAATCCAATACTCTTGGAGGGTAATGGATGGCAATGCTGTAGCCAGGGAAGTTCTAACTGAGGCTCGGCTATTGCTGTTATCCTCCTGCCATGATCAGAGCTTTAATAACTCAATAACACCTTATCCCTACACTGTCCTCTACAGATAACGGGGAATATGAAAAGCATTCTTGCTTCGCCCCTTTAAGCCAGTCCTTATAAGGATAAGGACGTGATTATCTTAAAAAGTCTTTTTTAGGACTTCCAGGATAACAAATGGCAATGCGGTAGCTAATGAAGTTTTAACTGAGGCTCGGCTATTGCTGTTACCCAGCCATGACTAGAGCTTTTTAGCTCAATACTCATCCACACAGATTTTCTTCATGACGGGATAAAGAGTCAAGGACTCAGTCCATCGCCCAGTTCTTTTAAGAACTTAAGAATTCTATTTCAATTTCTATTTTTTGGAATTGAAATAGAATTGGTAATATGCACATGGTTCAGACGAGAAAACCTTGTTTGTGAATTTGCCTTTATTTCCTTTGTTTTAATTTTATTTTGATATTGCATAAGTTTCTCGACGACAGAACTATCAGCTGAATATCGAGAAACGAGAGATGTTTGGCATTCTCATTCTATCAAAAATCAAATTATAGTTGTTTAAGTAGCCGCTTAACTTGCTACCATTCTTTAGATGCTCATCTCAGTCTTATTTACAAGTTTTCGGAAGACTAAAAGGATTCCATGAATGATTTCGTCAATACTTGGGAAAGCAATGAACCCTAAGTTGAACCGCGCTTCTATCAACAAATCTGATTAAACTCCGCAGTAACTCGATAAAACAGTTCTGTGATATTTTCATGTTAAGATGATAGAAAAGGTTTTGTACGAGTTCTATTCTGGTGAACAGAAAGTACACTCCAGAGCAGAACGAACAGCCATTCGGAGAAATGTTTGCGATAAATATTTGTACATTGTTGTGTTAAGAGCGAACAGACAACCAAATTCCAGATAACCCGTTTGGCGTGGTCCATCGACAGAAAAATTAATAATCTGGTAAAAGACCTGTGCAACTAGCCGAAGGAAATATCCAATACAATAATTTATGTATATCCTAAACTGCACGAAGTTGATATTCTCCTTTATGCTTGTGAATGCAAGGGGCTCACTAACCTCTAATATGTATAAATATCTATTCAAGTTACTAGTGCAGCATATAGTTAAAATTACATAGCGGGTGAAATTGCCTAAATTTCATTAATGGTAACATTAGAACCATATTCCATAGGAGTTATCAAGAAAAAGCCAACAGCAAGACTTATCACATATATTTGTGGACTGATGATTCACATTTAGAAATAGAATTTATATTTTATATTAAACCCATCAAATAAAAAAACTTTGTTGCGCTTTAAATACTAACATTTTTATTGAGAGATAGGATTTATACAATACAGTATATGAAAATCGGAAATATAACTTCTGGTGATTTCTAATTATAAATACAATATCGTTATAATACTTTAAATAATTTGCTAACAACTCACTCATTTAGGCCACGATCACTCTTCATTTCTAGAATATCTGACACTGTGAGAAATCTAAGTATTTAGCGCTGTCAGATCTCCTGCTGTTAAATTCCTTCGTGTGGTCCTTTTCATCGATTCTCTGCACGAGCTGTCGTTAGGACTGTAAGAAATTCAGACATGTGCTTTCTAAAGGTCGGTTTGTCTGTTCTGCAGCAGGAAACATGGGAATTTCAGGTGGGAAAACTTTACTATCGCCATCTGAGACCGACAAACTCGGTACCGAATGTGAAAAAAAAAAAAAACTCGACAAGTTCTGCCGTCAAACAGGGAATTTGAACCTCAATTTGTCCACTTGGCAGGCATTCCGCTTCACGACAGCTACTACGGAGATATTACTCATGATCAGAGATCAATAGTACTGTGCATTATAATGATTCGAAATGATGACTTGGACAAAATATTTTGATTTCTTCTCATTGAACTATTTTTTGTATTTATTATTGATTATTTGCCTATTCTGCAAAATAAATGAATATTTCCATTTCTAACTTCTGTTCTTTCGACGTAAATTTGTGATTTTTCCTGTAATATGTACCTGTTCCCAAAAACTAGATGGAAGTACAGGGATTCAACTGCATGTGCTAGTCAAGTGCAACTACACTTGACTAGCCTCCACAGAACCCTGACGTGTGTAGGTCAGTCATTGAATCTCTATTGAACATCTGTGGGATGAACTCGAGCGTCGTGTGAGGTCAAGAGATGATCTTCCCACAACATTACAGGACCTCATTAAACGCCTACAGGAAAAATGGTCCAGAATTCCCATTCATCGCTATTGTTGTACGGGTGTGAAATGTATGCCTTATAGGATTGCTACAATCATTGCAGACAACGGTCACAGATGTTATTAAGGTGGGTGCCATGGCGGTTTGTTCCTCATATTATGTGTCCGTTGACCTCTTTCCAAGCAGTGTATGTAATAATACAAAACATCTTGTATATTTCGTTTAATTTGAACCAGTGTGATTATATGAGTGATTCTAGATCTCCCATATATGATGTGAGATTTAGAATCACCTGGAGAGATAATATTATTCATTCTAATTCTTCGTTCTCCACTTTGATGATAAGATCCGAAAACAGAACCATCCGGAGAAGGTATGTTAGGACGGTAAGTAACCTTTATAGTGAGTGTCTCAACGGTCTACATACACTATGGATGAAGAAGACGAAGAAGTCATTCTAAACACGCATTGCAAAGGAGAGTTCTATTTCATTCAAGTATCATCTCCATTTTTCCCTTAAGCTTGTTACGTTAGACAGTTGGTTTCTGCCAGGATACTTATAATTATAGAAACCTAATTACCTAATTAAAATACCTAATTACCTAAATTACCTAATTAAAGAAACCTTATGGATAGTACGGAGGATGATCTGTTGTGGGACACTGATGACGATGAAAACGAAATCAATTCACCGTATTCGAACTGGGATCCATATCACGATCATTTAAACATGAATCTGAAGAACTATTTTCAACAGATAATGAAGAAAATTAACATGAAAATTGAGGTTAAAATTATTTTTTTTAAGACTTACATCTATTGTAATATTCTAAATAAATTTATGTAACAAAAATTAATCTGATTTGTTTATAAATACTGTCTAGTTTCTTACATAACGATGTCTTGTAACTACCTAAATGTTCATCCAAGAAATTATGCTTCCCTTTTTTAAACTCGCCGTATAAGACGACTTTCGTCTTATACTGCGATTTCGAGGTGTTTTCTGTAGTATTTGAGAGTCGTCTTATACGCCGACATATATATGGTAATACAGGATAGTTAATCTTTTTAGCCATCTAAATGAGTGTTTTCTCTTGCCAGTCTGTGTTATGACAGGAATAATATTTAAATTAATTAAAGTGTAAAATTCATTACTAGAGTTGGTAATAATATTGTAAAAATTATATATGCTTGTATATATATATATATATATATATATATATATATATATATATATATATATATATATATATATATATATATATATATATATTGTGACCTATGCTGATGTAACCTATCATCAATATGCGCGACGCAACCCTTCCGGATTCCATTTCCTGTACATTTCAGCATACAGACACAGTTCCACGTAATCAATGGTGTTCGCGCTAATCCAGAAAAAACTAAGGTAATTTTATTGTTGAAAAATCAGGTCAAACAATCTTTTGTGTGGGTTCGTAACAATAACAGGAATAACCTTGTCGTATAATGGGAACAAATGGTAATCGAAACGATTAGTAACTTTGTTCCATACCATTAATATTACACATAGCAATGACAAACAAAATAAACCATTTACTGAAATTTGATTGATTCCTTCTGGAGTCATGACAAACACATGATACGCCTGTCTCCTCCAATTGATGCAAGGAAAGTTTTCCTTTCGCATATTAAACATATTCATAGTATACTAACACGTTTCAAACTACAAGGCAAGCAGTGACATCAAAGCAAACTTCAGGAATTCTGATTAATATTTTCTTGGCTTTTTCCTATTTTGTTTATACCTTCTCAATACCTGGAATAACCTTGTCGTATAATGGGAAAAATGGTAATCGAAACGATTGTAGTAGCTTTGTTCCATACCATTCATATTACAAATACCACTGACAAACAAGATATGACAAACATGGGCAATGCTGTAGCCCATGAAGTTAACTGAGGCCTGCTGCTGTTATCCCTCAGATGAATTATGAGCGGCTCTGCTCGGTGGTGGGGTGAGTCTGCCACTGGGTAGAACCAACGCTGAGGTGAGGTTTTTCTCGGTGGCAGGATGACCCTGTTACTATGGGGAACAACGCTGAGTTTTTAATCCTGCCGGTAGCTCATTGTTGAATGATCCGGGGAGATCTAACGAGGAGTTTTTGGAGAGGTAACCTCGCACTTAAACGGGGAAACCGGTCTGGTGGCCCTTCACATTAAATTATGCATAGCATTATACATGTCCGAAAGGGAGCGTGCTTTGCATTATAGGATACATACTAAGGCAAGTAATGTGAGGTCATTGGCCACTGTATACTAGTAGCTCAGACATGAATATATTTCACGCGCAAAACATTGTTTCGCTTCTTTGGGAAAATAAGTAATTAATATAATTTCTTGGTATGTTTAACACACACACACACACACACACACACACACACACACACACGCACACACACACACACACACACATATATATAAACATATATATATATATATATATATATATACTGTATATATATACACACTCAAATAAGATAACACCAAATTGGACTGTCAGTGATATCTAGTGTTATATATATATATAACACTAGATATATATATATATATAACACTAGTTATATATATATATATATATATATATATATATATATATATATATATATATATATATATATATATATATATATATATATATATATATATATATATATATGTGTGTGTGTGTGTGTGTGTGTGTGTGTGTGTGTGTGTGTGTGTGTTCTATTATATCTCTGTTCTTCTATTATATTGCAAAACAGTGTATGCCACAATACTTTGCAACATCATCAAGGTAAAAATTTGAATTAACATCTGTCTGCAATTATCATTGATTATATATATATATATATTTTTTTTCTTTATCTGACACTATTCATTTTACTCTTTTCATAATTAGTTTCATTGATTTTGCACAAAAAATATGATGGAATTGGCCTGAACAAATCTGGGCTGCGAAGTGGTCCAAACCCAGGTGTCACACTCAGTTGGCAGAATTTTTCCTCCCGGAAACTCGAGTGTTTTCATTTTCTAAATCACACGCAAACCTGCCAGAAGAACATGCGCCAGGAAAGGTGACCTTATTTGTTTTTCCATTTTTTGTTAGTTTTTCACAGGATTTTATTCGACGTTATATGGTTTTTATACAATATTTAATATTGGTTTTAATGTTTATTCCGCTTATTCTGTTCTATTATATTTTTCCTTTTTGGAGAGTTTCGTTTAAAGACTTAAAAGTCAATCGACCATTTTAAAAGGACCCCTGTTTTTTGAGTGCAAATGGTAAAATTTAAACGTTGTGATTGCTTTGGCGCTTCTATGTTGATTCCAAGAATAAGTGATATTCCATCGAATATCACGAATTGTATCACATTGGAGATATTAGATTTAATTATTTTAGAATATCGTTTACTTGTAGTTTGCTATGAAACGCCTCCTTTATTAAAATCTCCGTCAATTTCCATCTCAATTTTATTTATTTTCAAAATTTAAATAAACCTAAAACTTTTATTTTTCATAACTATCATGTAATAAGAAAAAGTACATTACAATAATTCATTTAAGATATTACGTATAATGTTTGCTTTTTGTCCTTTTTATGTAATCTATGCTCACCAACTGGGAAACTGCTGCCTTGATTAATTAACTTATGCACTTTTTTCGGTGATGTTTTAAGCTCATTTTTATTATTGAATAGCAGATATCATGTAACAAACGGGTGTTCCAGACGCAAGGCAAAAAACTCCACGACAGATAGCTGTTCAAGAAAGTTTGCGGCAGCGATTACCATTAAATCGCCTGAGGTAACACCATTTGGATGTGGCATTTTATTTTTCACAAAATCTACCTTTTATTTGTTAAACAACATAATCTGTTACCAGAGAATATCTTTGATTTCAATTAGTTAAAAGTAGTAAATAGTTTATGATTTAAAAGTAATAATGTATTTAATAAATATATTTATTGTAAAAGTTTTTTTTCATTATAGTATTAATTTAAAAATATTGTTAGTAATTAAGAGTTTCTTTACTTTTTATTTTTATTTTTAATTAATTTTACTTAATATAAATGTAATAAAATGTAAAATATTACTAAGTCATAATTTTCAAACGCCAGATGGCGCTGCTAATATTGTGAAAATACTAATTTCAATTTCATTCGCCGAAACGAGAACATAAAGAGGAACCTCACGAAAGAAAAACGACAAATAAAAGTTAATATTTTTAACTTTGATGAAATATTTCATCTTCTAGAAAAATTATTGTTATGTATAGAATATTAATGTATTTCAATTACCACACCAAACATTTAAAATAATATATCTCAGATAATTAGTGATTCGATTTCACTTTTTTTATTTTATTTATGTTGAAATTCCTTAAATCTTTTCTAATAATTTGTTTAGTTCAACTCTGTTTTGTTTTGTATTGATTGGAACCTTTTTCCTTTAGTAGTTCTCTTGGTTTTATTAAGTTTTTAGTTTGTCAGTTATTTTTGACTCTTTATTTTTCTGTTGCTGTTTAGTGCTTCGCATGCTTACTTCGTTACTTCTATATTATCGCAAAGCTCTGAGTATTATTTAACCTAGTTGATTTTTGAGTTGTTAATATTTGCATTAGGTTATCTCTAAATTTCTTCTGTTATCTTGGTAGATCTTGAATAGTGAATAGATCTTTAGTGAAGATAATATATTCGTATCTGTAATAAAGAGGAGGGACAATGGGAATAGGAGCAGAAAAAAAGTAAAAGTTGAAAGCGCTTCCGTAGCGCAATTGGAAGAACGACGGTACATTACGCCCTTCGATTGGAACAGGCCTAAGTTCGATTTTCGTCGCTACGGCAGGAATCTTTATCTGGACGTTTTCAATCGAAGGTGAGTTAGCCGATCTCATACGGCGGTAGCAGGGTTTTCTCTCCCGCATACAGACAAATCGGCCCTTCAAAACAGACGCAATTTACAGACAAAAAATACTAGTTGAGGTGGGCGGTAGATGGCGCTGATGGAGATGATTCGTAGTAGAGGTTTTTTTTTTTTAAAGGGATGAATATAGAATGTCTTTCATGGAACAGTGTGTCCGTGTAAAAGGAGTTTATGGTAAAAGTTAGGAAGAGTTAATAAATAAAACATATTTGGAAGAGCCTACTTAGGAAAGGGCCAATAATGTTAGCTATTCACCCACCAGTGACCCTTTCCTAATCAGCATTCGCCGGTGATTAGACTACCAATTTGATCACCTACATATGCAAATTTTAGTGAATTGTAAAGGGGAAACCAATTTAATTCTGGACATTGCATTTGAAGAGAAAGATGAATATGTTCTGTATTTGGAATGTAAAATTCCAACTTCTGAGATAGGGCGAAGTAACTGATAAAAGATAGGAATCTAACTTTACATTTTTCAACGATTGAACTCGTATCACCTCGTACGTAGAGGGAATCCCTTGTATTGTACTTATAATAATTAAATTGTTCACTAGCAGATGAAGCAACCAATGGGACTTCGTGATGGTGAATGCTTAAACATTTCTTTGTATGTGTCATTAATTTCTTCTGGGAGATTTTTCTGCTTCTTGGAATAGCGGTTTTTTATGTTCTCTTTCATGGTCAATGGATACACTAAAAGTAGAAATCTTCCCGAATACATCACCATACAGGGAAAATTCAATTACCTGTGAATGCTGGCCCATGTAGTTCCCCACACTGCCGTACATGTACTCCATTCCTCCATACAACTCCTTTCAAAGTAAGTGCTCACAGGATTTACAAGCCACCTAATTGCATAGTGGTTAGCTTGCCGGTATCCGCAGTATGAAACTAGTGTACTGAAGAGACTAGAATAAGAAATTTTATCTTGAATATCGAGATCAAGATTTAATAGCAAGATCTTATGTTCCCTCACATGGTCAATGGACAGAGAAGAATAAGTCTTATTCACTTTGAATACGTTTTGAGTGATGGTATTTAATTATATTAAGATATGTATACGATTCTCACTCGATATAATATATATATTTATTTATTTATTCAATCCGATAAAGGCGTATATTATTATTATGTATGAATCCATTAGTAGCAAACAATAGCTGTTAATAGATGTAATAATCAGAATCAATATCAGGAAAAATTTCATAAAGTAATGAGGCAGTCAAGTCAAAATAATCGTTAACAAAAATTCGAAATCCGGCATGACTACAGACTCTGAGATAACTGCCAACGTATTCTGCAGATCGAAACGAAAAAGTCAGATACGAAAGATCTAAACCTTGCAATGAAATCAGCAAATAGCATCACGGAAGTATCTGCATATGTAAGGTGTTATACAGTAAAGATAAGATTCGCTTTCGTCTAGATTTTTTAAGAAAGAGTACATAACCACAATCGTTTTAATATAATAATTACAAAGAACTATAATTTATATAGCTATAAATAATTAAAAAAAATCCTGTAATGCCAATTGAGGTGGAGATCCTATTTACTTCTACTTAACTTTTCGTAAAGGAAAAGTGGATTGTCAGATATAGCTGAGTCCGTCGCTAATGCATTTTGAAGATATTTGGACGAAATCACTGCAAACAACTGCATCACCTGGTGATACTTAATCTAAACTTTTCAGGTTGTCTGAAAGAGTGCCGTTCTATCGTCAATATTTCATAGTGGGTGTTAAAAACCCCGGTTGTTATGGGAGGAATCTCTCCTTGCCTACGTCAATGTTCGACTAACTCGAAAACAGTTGGGAAAAAAGATTATAAAATTTCTTCTAAGATACAGCATTATGGATCAGAAGCGATGCTTACGCTAGCCATCGACTGTGCCAGTTTATCATGATTTTAAATTATATGCTTTTAATCATGATTTTAAATTATATCCTTTTAAACAAAATTTTAAATTATGCTTACTAAATCTACTCAGCTCTATAAACAGAAAAAAAAATCATCAGCTTAAATCTGTATTTTACGTCATACAGAATGAAACTGTCCCCATTATCTGTAAGCAATTTTGTAACTCACATACATATATCAACCTAGATTGATATCATATGAATGTAATGCTATGAAACTTTTGTAGGCGAATAACGTTTTACATAATAAAAAAAAATTAAAAATCAGTAAATATTTATTTTAGCTTAATTTATTGTAATATTTTCTCAGTGAAAATCCCCAAGCTTACAGTTAATAAAATAACATAACAGCACTAAGAAAGCACAGCCAAGTATCATGAGTTCTTATAAGAACTGGGCGATGGACTGAGTCCTTGACTCTTTATCCCGTCATCTGAATGAAGTAAATCTGTGTGGATGGAGTGTTATTGAGCTAAAAAGCTCTAGTCATGGCTGGGTAACGGCAATAGCCGAGCCTCAGTTAAAACTTCATTGGCTACAGCATTGCCATTTGTTATCCTGATTAGTAAGTAAAGGGTAAAATCTCAAAAAATCGGACGATCTCTAGGACACTCCATAGTGGGCGAGAGACCATCCATATCTCAGCGTTAGTTCCACTCAGTGACGGGCTCCCCGACCACTGAGCAGAACCGCTCAAATTCCGAGGAAAATAATTCACCGACAAAGCCCCTCAGCGGGCCGTGCCGGAGAACACTTTCCCCGGAGACTCAAAGTGCTCCCTTAAGGCAAAAACCCCAAGGGAGCGAACTCAAAAACTCATCACCCAGGATAACAGCAATAGCCGAACCTCAGTTAACTTCCTTGGTTCAGCATTGCTAATAGTTACCCTGATTAGTAAGTAAAGGGTAAAATCTCAAAAAATCGGACGATCTCTAGGCCAATCCATAGTGGGCGAAAGACAGTCCATATCTGATCTGAGCGTTGGTTCCACTCAGTGAGGGGCTCCCTGACCACTAAGCAGAACCGCACAAATTCCGAGGAAAATAATTCACCGACAAAGCCCCTCAGCGGGCCGTGCCGGAGAACACCCTCCCCGGAGACTCAAATTGCCCCCTTAAGGCAAAAACCTTAAGAAAGCGAACTCATCCACCCAGGATAACAGCAACAGCCGAACCTCAGTTAACTTCCTTGGTTCAGCATTGCTATTTGTTACCCTGGAAGCCCTGAAAAGGGCTTTTTCAGAATGACCAGGCAGGTAGCAGGAACAATCAGTTGCTGAAGTCATGTTGAGGTATTGTAAAAATTAAGTGGTAGTATCAATTTTAAAATTAATGAAAATAGTGCATCCTAAGATTTTCTGGATATTGAAACAAAAGTGTTATAGAAAAGGGTGAATACTTCCCTATTTTTAATAAACAAAATAAAAGCATAATTCTTTCTGCAAAATCGCAGTAATATTCATGGAAATATTCTCAATATTTACGTAGCCTAGTTTACAGAAAATCAGATTGTCATTTCCATTATAAATGAAGCAATGTAATAGAGCAGTTAGATTAATATAATATATAATTGTCATAAAGCAAAATAAATATAAAATATAACTTAATATATATATTTTTGAATATAAATAAAAGGTAATTGGAATATTCAAGAGGAAGCTAAATTTCTGAGAATTATCGATTTTATAATACCACAATATTTAAAAGTATGCTACACATTAGAACTTGAATTAACAGCATTCAAGTTTGTCTCGCGTTAATGATAATCTCGAAATACGAAATACAAAATTATGCATTCTCAAAACAGAAACACATAATCTGGGTAAGAGAAGAGAAGAGTGTTGATGTTGTTTTCTTAAAGACTTTTATATAAAAATATTTGGATGTATATTATAATGCTTTTTTGGTGAGGGAGTGGACAAATTGATGACTAATGTGCAAAAGACAAAATAACGGATGCTTTTTGTTGTGAAGTATATTTCAGATGATGCTGTCACGGATTAAGCAGATTGAATCCACCATACCAATAACAAAATATTATGCATATACAGTATATATGTTGAGGTATCTAAATATAACATAACGTTTAATTTAAAAAAAAATGACGAATCTCTATTAATAAAACTGTTTATCAGTAGTTTTAACATTTTTAGTTTTAGTTTTCTTATTGATAGTTTTGTACTTTTTAATTATTAAAACTAAATTATTAAATCACGTCTATTTTTAGAAATAAGTTTAATTTCAATTAATCCTCTTGTCCACTATGATTAATAGTAATAAGTATTATTATACTCAATCATCTCAACGGTTATGAAACTTTTTCAAAAATCCTACCTTTTGTTTTTAAGACTTATTCCTCAAAAGACATTTGCTAATAAATCTGCATTTTTAAGATTTAAAATATAAATCCTTATTAAAATCTAGCGTCGATAAGTGTGATGGTCTCACATCACTGATGAATTTCATCTCATATTTTGCATTTAAAATAATATTTCTCTATTTCTTTATCACTTTTTATTTTTTTTTAATTTTTTTCGTTTTAGAAAACAAATGAGAATATACAAAGTTTTAGATGAAGGAGAACTATCTTGGTGTGTGTGTGTGTGTGGGTGGGTGGGTGTGGGTGGGTGAGTGGGTGGTAAGTGTGTGTGGTGTTCTTTTACATCATTCCTAAGGAATGAAATTGCATGTAATATCAATATGTTCGCTTTGTGAAATTCCTAATAGTTTCATCATCATCATCATCATCATCATCATCACTATCACAAATTAATGACTTTGAATTTCAATATAGCACGATACCTTAAAAGTCCTTAAAAGGACTGACTTAAAAGAGCGAGTTACTTTTAAGTCGGTCTCATTAAAAGGGCCAAGAATCTCATTAAAAGGGCGAAGCAAGAATGCTGTTCATATTCCCTGTTATCTGTAGAGGACAGTGAAGGATAGGGTGTTATTGAGATGTATAAATAAAGCTCTGATCATGGTAGGAGGGTAACAGCAATAGCCCCCAGGAAACCCATTTTAGTCGCCTCGTATGACATGCATGAGCTACATTGGGGCTATTCTAATCCTGGCCACCACACTGGAATATAACATGATACAACTGATTTGTTTCAACTTAATATATTTTGATAAGAAAATGATTTAAGGTTATATAGTTTTAATTACTAGAAAATAAAATAAATCATTTTATATTATTTATTATCAAAAATACGATAAAATTATTACATTTCATTGTTATTTAATAGGAAATTAAAAAATATAAAGGGAATAATTTGAATTTGTAAATAAATTAATGACCAGCGTGTAAATTGCGTTTATTTAGTTAAACACGCGAAATACATTTCTTTGTATTCGTTGAGTTCAAATACTTTGTAATATTAATTAAAATTAAGTTAAATAATAAATGGTTAGGATAATGTTATTTTTTAACACGTACACAAATGTATTTTCTCTCATTATTTATAAGAATTCTTTATTTGAAATTCGTAATTGCAGAATTGTCCTACATGAGTCCTCAACACGCGTTTGCGATTCTTATTTTATTATATTATATTCAAACTTTTGCATTAGTTTTTTTTGTTTTTTCATAGTGCAAATTTTGTTTGCCTTCTGAGCAAATCAATAATTTTTTGATATACTCAAATGCAATTTTTTTCTTATCAAGATTCATTTCGTTGTTGCTGGAAAAGATATATGGGGCATATGGGTGGGGGGGGGGGGGGGTGGGGGGGGGGGGGGGTGGGGGGGGGGGGGGGTGGGGGGGGGGGGGGGTGGGGGGGGGGGGGGGTGGGGGGGGGGGGGGGTGGGGGGGGGGGGGGGTGGGGGGGGGGGGGGGTGGGGGGGGGGGGGGGTGGGGGGGGGGGGGGGTGGGGGGGGGGGGGGGTGGGGGGGGGGGGGGGTGGGGGGGGGGGGGGGTGGGGGGGGGGGGGGGTGGGGGGGGGGGGGGGTGGGGGGGGGGGGGGGTGGGGGGGGGGGGGGGTGGGGGGGGGGGGGGGTGGGGGGGGGGGGGGGTGGGGGGGGGGGGGGGTGGGGGGGGGGGGGGGTGGGGGGGGGGGGGGGTGGGGGGGGGGGGGGGTGGGGGGGGGGGGGGGTGGGGGGGGGGGGGGGTGGGGGGGGGGGGGGGTGGGGGGGGGGGGGGGTGGGGGGGGGGGGGGGTGGGGGGGGGGGGGGGTGGGGGGGGGGGGGGGTGGGGGGGGGGGGGGGTGGTCAACTTTTCCCATCATATGAATGATTGTGGGGGAGGATGAGACGGTTTTTCTTGATTTCCCAACTGAAGCCGTATTGGGTTGTGATCAGATGAAAGATCATTGAGTGTCATTAAGCTGTACTGGAGTCTCACATCCTGCAGTATGACTATGTCCAAGACATCAGCCCTGCCATGCGTATTGTGATGGGTGGGTTCAGTGGGACCTGCCACAACCGCATTGTTGGGTCCTGTGTAGTTAGCACGTATGTGTCCATTTTTATTAGTAGTTCGACTGTGAAACTATTTCAGTTTATTATATATAGTTTTATTATACTTTTAAAATAGATATATATGGAACAAAGTTTTTTTAATAAGCTTTACTGCTTTTATAGTTTTAAGAAAATTACAAGGATAACTTAATTTTTATTTTTTTTGATTAATAATTTATTCATTTTTATTGTACTGCATATTTATTTATAATCTATACTGTACAATCATATTTGCTCAATATAATGTAGAAATGAAAATGCTAGATGTAAAGAAATTCTCGTTTATAAATCGAATAAAGCAACTCAAACATTTGAACATTTCGTACGTTTACACAATGACGTTTAGAAATAGTTTTGGAAAATATTGGCGGCCTGTTTTGTCATCCTTTTGGAGATCAGTGATATATTTCTTCAGGTTTGAAAAATATCTAAATATTTCGCTGCATAACTCTTAAAAATTCCTAGTTTCATTTTGATTGCCTGTATGTCATCAGGCATACCATCAAGACTCTTACCAGAGCCCTGTAGTTTAAGGTTCAAGTCATTTAAAGGTTCATAAAAATCTGCACAAAAACATCAGTTTACAAATCTACACGATGTCATGCATTTCTTTATAAGCCATTTGTTGATTAGTCAAAACGAGATTTATCTCATCAAGGCATTCACCAGTTCGTTTCATAACAAGACCTCGACTACGGTAACGAACATTGTTGAACATTATTAGTCCTTTGTACACCAAATCCACATCATTCATCAGATTCTGAAATTGTCTTTTATTCAAAGCACGTGCAGATATGTAATTAACAATTTTGGTTACTGTTTGCACCACTTCTTGAAGTTCCTTTAGGCCAGCTTTTGCACATAAAGTCTCCTCATGTATGATGCATTGAAAACCTATCAGTGAATGACCAACATGTTTTGCAAACAGATTTAGAAACCCTGCACCCTTACCAATCATGATAGGTGCACCATATGTTGTGACTGACACAACTTTTGAAATATCACTTTGCCGAATAGATAATTCGTTCATAACTGTTTTAGATATTTCTCCAGAGGTACACTGAGATAGTATTACAAGGTTAATCATCTCTTCGATACTTTGTAAGCCCTACAAAATTGAGCAAAAGATTGCTAGCGTAGCTGATGACACGATGCCTGTGCTATCATCAACACAAATAGAAAAGAATTTATATGAAGCCAAATCTTTTGTTAATTGTTCTGCTGTATTCCTTTCCAACTTAAATATCCTATTCTTAACTGTTTTTTAAACATACAGACAAATCTTTAATGCTCTGAATAAATTTTACCCTTTCGGAAAGATTATCAAAAGGAAAGGAGCACATTCTAGCCATATTTCTTTAATATACTGCCCAACACTGAGTGGTTTTCCATTTAGGGCAATAACTTTTGAAACCTCAAAACTAGCAGCAAATAAGTTGGAACTAGACCTACCTGAAATAAATTTCATCAAAGTATCTTTTTTTTTTTGTCTTGCCCAGTTCATGAGAAATGAATTCTCTTTGTTCTTGCACACTTTTATTGCTTAATTTCTTATGAAGAGTTTCAAGATGTCTCTTTACAGAAGTCCTACAAACAATTGATTCGGAACATAAAATACATAATGCTTTATTATCTTCCTCAATTCCTACTTTTTTCAGTCCAGTATGCTTTAAACTCTGTAATATCCTCTTCATTTTAATGTCTATGTTGGTTCTTTGCTGCTGGTTGTGACATTCTGTACAATCTGTAAAGCGCAGGAAGCAAATAAAAATATATTAATGAAATATGGACAGAGGCGTATGGACACTGAAAAAATTATAATTTGGACTCCGGAAATGTCGTCATAATCACTGTCTGCATACACTTATCAAGTTTAAGCAAACCAGAAATTAGTACACTATAAGCTTACCTGCACGTATACATGCATGCAAATGAAAGAGAAAGGTACGCATGCGCCATCTAATCACGTGCAATTAACACTTCATAATTCTGAATATTGATAATACATTTCATATAGCTTTAACAATAACTTACGTTTAAAGCAATGTAAAGAAACTTTGCATTTATTTCTAATTTACCACTATTATTTTGGATGATTTGTGCGTGCTGTTACAATTTTAAGATTGCCTCCGTGATGAAGAAGGTTATGACTAATTGATTCTCTGTGCTGTATTCATCCCATTAAAACCTAATAATAAGTGTGTGGAACCGCGCATAAGCCTAAACACTCAGCTCTAAATGAACTGATCAGGATTATACAAATTTATAAAGTTCCAGTGAGTATAATTGAATTTATTCTATTTTTCTTCAGATATATTACACACCTTGTCCGCCATCGATAGCTCCGGTTAATCTAAAATGACCTTTGACTAGGGGGACGGAACGAATACCCTAACCATATACTACGATCTTGTAAAGTGTCATCTCTCTGAGAAGACCAGACTCTGGAATTTTTCAGACATTTGAATCCTACACGTTTTCCTTTCGGAATGACACCCATGGAAGGCCCATGACAATACTAGGGATATCCATCAAAGAAAACGCACATCCTATTCGTGAGAACTGAGACCCTCTCTGGGCTTGGAGACCGTTTATATATCTTTTATATTTTATATCATCATATAGTATATAGGTCCTACTTTCCAAGGATGTCATATCAATGTAATATGATTTCCTATGCAATATTATCCGTTGTATTGTACAGGAATATCGGAAATATAAATTCGCAGAAGATTTATTGAATGTTCTTAACTCATTTCATTAACGTGACATGTCTGATATCCCAGCAGTGGATACCAAGTATGTTGTGACTTGGCTTGGAAGGATATTCATTGTTCCCTCCCGTCAACTGGGTAAACCCCCAGACTACTATTTTGACAGTCCATTCTGTAACGTGCACACAAATGATTCGACACAAACAAACAAACATATTGACTACTTCTGTCTATCCGTTATTAAGTTTCACTCCTTAATCTTTCTAAATAATCTGGATATAGTCATATTCTTTGTAGAATTACAAATTGTAAATTACAATTAAATTACTCTGTATATAACCTTAAATGCTTACAAGATACAAACAGACATTCAGTACTTATTTTTCTTACAAGGTCATTCTAGAGATTAAACAATATCACGTAAAAAAATAATAATAAAATAATAAAATAATATATATATATATATATATTACTTAAATAAAAGAGCCAATAGGCTTCACTTCGGCGATGGAAGATTACTTAAATGAAGGGGATATTAAATCCCGCATTATTTCAAAGCCGAATAAGAAAGTCAAAGATCGGAATTCCGAATATAGTCAACTATAAAAGTACCGGCGGACACCAGCGTAAGCTAAAGCACGTAGTACAAACTAGGGCAACTCGTGGTAAAGGTGGATAAAGCTGTGATCACTATTCTTAGTATTTCTCATAATATAAAACACAACTCCTATGAGAAGTATGATGTTATACATTATGGTGGAAGGTCACTACCTAGACCGGTTTCAACCCTCATTCGGGTCTCATCAGTGAGTAGGCAGACCAGATTAATACTGAGCGTATAGCGAAAAGAACTTACATACCTTGCTATACGAGTTGTCAAAAAAGGGGTAACCATAAATTACTTTATTAAATCCTGCATTATTTGAAAGCCGAAAAAGAAGGGGATTTAATATCCCCTTCATTTAAGTAATGTTTCATCGCCGAAGTGAAGCCTATTGGCTCTTTTATTTAAGTAATTTATGAGTGCACCTTTTTGTCCACAAATGCAAAAGCTTCTTCCATTATCTCTACAAATAGAAGAGATAATGGAAGAAGATAGAACTAAAAGGGGTTCCATCTGGATGGGAGACTGGAATGCAGTGGTAGATGAAATGGTAGAGAAGGGAATAACAGGAAGATATGGCCTCGGAAAAAGGAATGAGAGGAGTGAAAGACTTATAGAGTTTTGTATAAGACACAAACTAATCATTGGCAATACTTGGTTTAAACTTCCAAAGAGAAGAAGATATATATACATGGAAAATTCCAGGAAATATCGCAAGATACCAGATTGATTATATGTTAATACAAAACAGGTACAGAAACAATGTAAAAAGAATATCAACATATCCAGGAGCTGATATTGACTCAGACCATAATTTGCTTGTTATGGAATGAAGAATACGATTTACGAAAATAAACAAAAGTAAATGCAAGAAAACGTGGAATCTAGAAAAACTCAAAGCAGATGCAGGTAAGAAAGTCAGAGAAGAACTGGAGGATAAAATAAGAAACAGAGGATGTACCTGAAGAAACTATTGATGTTAACGCAAAATGGAATCAACTGAAAAACTTGATATATGAAAAAGCTGCTGAAGAGATATGCTTTGTGGAAGGGAAAAGAATTAAAAACCCATGGATTACAAATGAAATGATAGGAGAAATATAGGAGATACAGGAAATGTTAAAAGCAGAATATAAAGAAATTGATAAAATGGAGCGATATGATAAAATATTTGTAAAAGCAAAAGAAATTACAAATATTAAAAAAGCATAAGATATCTATCATTAGAAGATAAGCAAGGAAAATTGATTTGTGATATTGAAATGCAAGGTGAAAGATGGAAGGAATATATCGAAGAACTTTATGCAAAAAATGAAAGACCAACAAAAATTGAATTGGAAGAGCAAAATGAAATCTCAACAGAAGAAAGAAGTTCTTAAATACTAAAGAGAGAAGTATAAACGGCAATTAAGGAAGAGCAATACAAAATATTAGATTTGCAGATGATCAAGCAATATTAGGTAATACTGAAGTTGAACTACCTAATACAAAATTTGAAAGTATATGCAAGAAATATGGTATGCAAATTAACACAAAGAAAACAAAAGTGATCAGAGTCGCCAGGAAACCAAAAAGTATCAAGGTGATGATGAATGGAGAAAGCGTAGAGCAAGTGAGACAATACAGATATCTTGGTAGTATAATACAAGAAAATGGAAAATATGCATGTTATAGGAAGAAAAATTTCTTTATTAATAAAATGAATAAACATCTAAAGAAAAGGCTTTTTAAGTGTTATGTTTGGAGTATGACCTTATATGGGTCAGATACATGGATAATTGGGAAGAAAGAAGTTAAAATGTTGGAGGCATTTGAAATGTGTTTATGGAGAAGAATGGAGAAAATAAAGTGAACTGAAAAAATCACCAATGAAAAAGTATTACAAAGAGTCGAAGAAGAAAGGAATTTACTAAAGACCATAAGAAGAAGAAAGCATAACTGGATAGGACATGTATTAAGAGGAGACAGCTTACTGAAAAGAATGATAGAAGGAAAAATTGGAGGAAAGCGAACAAGAGGAAGGAGAGGAGTAATGATGATATAATGCGTACAAGAGGATATCAGGAAATGAAGTACGAAGCAAGAGACTTATGAAAATCTGCTGAGTTATACCATTGTACCCGTCAAGAACACTAATGATGATGATGAAACTATAGGGATTTCACAAAGCGAACATATTGATATAACATGCAATTTCATTCCTTAGGAATGATGTAAAAGAACACACACACACACACACACACACACACACCAAGATAGTTCTCGTTCATCTAAAACGTTGTATATTCTCATTTGTTTTTTAAAACTAAAAAAATAAAAAAAAATCAAAAGTGATAAAGAAATAGAGAAATATTATTTTAAATGTAAAATATGAGATGAAGTTCATCAGTGATCTGAGACCATCACACTTATCGACGCTAGATGTTAATAAGGATTTATATCTTAAATCTTATTTAAATCTTAAAAATGCAGATTTATTAGCAAATATCTTTTGAGGAATAAGTCTTAAAAAGAAAAGGTAGAATTTTTGGAAAAGTTTCATAACCATTAAGATGATTGAGTATAATAATACTTATTACTATTAATCATAGTGGACAAGAGGATTAATTTAAATTAAAATTATTTCTAAAAATAAAAGTGTAACTATCAATAAGAAAACTAAAAATAAAAATGTTGAAACTACTGATAAACAGTTTTATTAATAGAGATTCGTCATTTTATTTTAAATTAAACGTTATGTTATATTTACATACCTCAACATATATACTGTATATGCATAATATTTTGTTATTGGTATGGTGGATTCAATCTGCTTAATCCGTGACAGCATCACCTGAAATATACTGCACAACAAAAAGCATCCGTTATTTTGTCTTTTGCACATTAGCCATCAATTTGTCCACTCCCTGACCAGAAAAGCATTATAATATACATCCAAATATTTTTATATAAAAGTCTTTAAGGAAAGAACATTAACACTCTTCTCTTACCCACATTATGTATTTCTGTTTTGAGAATGCATAATTTTGTATTTCGAGATTATCATTAACGCGAGACAAACTTGAATGCTTTTAATTCAAGTTCTAATATGTAGCATAATTTTAAATATTCTGGTATTATAAAAACGATAATTCCCAGAAATTTAGCTTCCTTTTGAATATTCCAATTATCTTTTATTTATATTCAAAAATATATATTACGTTATATTTTATATTTATTTTGCTTTATGAAAATTATATATTATATTAATCTAACTGCTTTATTGCATTGCTTCATTTATAATGCAAATGACAATCTGATTTTCTGTTAACTAGGCTACGTAAATATTGAGAATTTTTCCATGAATATTACTGTCATTATGCAGAAAGAACTATGCTTTTATTTTTATTTATTTATTGAAAATAGGGATTCATTCACCCTTTATTATAACACTTTTACTTCAATATCCAGAAAATCTTAGGATGCACTAATATTTTCATTAATTTTAAAATTGATACTACCACTTAATTAATGAAAATATTAGTGCATCCTAAGATTTTCTGGATATTGAAGTAAAAGTGTTATACCTCAACATGACTTCAGCAACTGATTATTTTATTCTACATGAAATGAAGTGTGGTCAATCGATCGTGAGATGCGGTGATTGATTCATTCAATCCAATACCCTTGGAGGGTAATGGATGGCAATGCTGTAGCCAATGAAGTTTTAACTGAGGCTCGGCTATTGCTGTTACCCTCCTGCCATGATCAGAGCTTTAAATGCTCAACAACACCTTATCTCTACACTGTCCTCTACAGATAACGGGGAAGATGAAAAGCATTCTTGCTTCGCCCCTTCAAGCCAGTCCTTATAAGGACTATTATTCTACATGAGGAGTGAGGAGGAGATGTAAACCAAAAAGTCCTTTTTAGGACTTCCAGGGTAACAAATGGCAATGCTGTAGCCAATGAAGTTTTAACTGAGACTCGGCTATTGCCGTTACCCAGCCATGACTAGAGCTTTTTAGCTCAATAACACTCCATCCACACAGATTTACTTCATTCAGATGACGGGATAAAGAGTCAAGGACTCAGTCCATCTCCCAGTTCTTTTAAGAACTCATTCTACATGAATCGGCTTTTAGAAAAAACCGTGGATTTGGATATCTTACATGAATCGACTTTTAGAAAAAACAGTGGCTCTGGATCTGGATATAGAGATGTAACTAAGTTGGTTTGTAATTTAGGATTTATTCAGTTCCAAATATGAAAAACTTTGGTTTTGTAGTGTACATGCTATTTTAACTAGCAGAGACTTGATTATGATTAAAGTTATTAAATTACGGATTATACTGTATTTAAGAACAGCGGCATAGAGTGTACTGTAATTGCAACTAGGCCTACCGAATCGCTCTAGTTGCTGTAATTGCAACTAGAGCGATTCGGTAGGCCTAACAGCCGATTGAATCGCCATTGTTAGCACATTTATTTCAGATCCAAATATTTGCAGAAATTACTTGCGTTCATACGCAAATCGTCAATGATGAATGTGTTAGATTTGGACGCCCTCACATATTCTCTGGATGAAAGAGCCAGCGTTAATTCTAGTAAATAAACTTCAAAAGAAGTTTAAGCTAAAATGGCCATCTAACGTGATAGATCCTGACATCATTATAGACTCTCTAGATAAATGACTGGCATTCAGTTTCATAAAGAAACTCCTTAAGAAGTTCGAGCTTGAATGGCCCGGCTTCCTACATTTTTACTCTTTACCTGAGACTGATGAAGATCAAAATGAAGACGCTCCTCAAATGGAGGAAAAATTAAATCTAGTAATCTCGGACTCAACTCAATCAGATCAAGGAGAGACGCACGCGCGCATAAAACGCAAAACTCTCGCCTCGGAGTCACCAAACGAAACTGGCATGGATGAAGATGCCCACAACACAGATTCCTCTGCCTCCACCAATGAAAAGGTGCCTCCAGTCATTCTTAGGGAAAAGCAGAGATGGACAGTCTTAAGAATCACCATGGCCAACCTGCAGATAAATTACTCCACTGCCAAGAACACAGAGTAGGGCATCAAAATTCAGCCTGCTACAGTGACTGACTATAGAAATTTACCCAAGGAGTTGGATGTAAGAGGTATACAATACCATGCCTTCACATTTACCTCGGAGAAAAATTTAAAAGTGGTACTCAGAGGAGTATCAGAAGACACTGAAACAGCTGAAATAGCTGTTGACCTCAAAATGCAAGATCTGCCTCCCATAAAGGTCAGCAGAATGTACAGATCAAACAAGACCCCTATGCTTCTGGTATTGGTGGAAATACACAATATCTATAAAAATATTTATAACTTGAAGACAATCTGTGGGCTTAAAGTCTCACCGGGAGCAACTTAGGAACAGGACCTCTTCTGGGCAGTGCCATAGATGCCAAAAATTCGATCATGCCCAGAAGTTGTGCAAAGCTCAATACAGATGTTTAAAATGTGGTGACACCCACCCCGCACATACCCGCTCCAAGCCAAAATCCACACCGGCTAAGTGCGCTAATTGTGGTGGCACCCACCCCGCAAATTACAGAGGGTGCATTTGCCACCCAAAAAACAGGCAAACTGAGTTAATCAGTCAATCTACCTCATTATCAGATACGAGAGCCCCCAGAAGCTCAAGTTCATCAGGCTCCTGTTAGTTTGAACAAGATGACAGGTGTTCACCCACAATCAACTGAGTCCCCCAAGAAAGTAAATCTTCAACACCAAAAATAACATATTCTGACGTGGCCCGTCCCAAAAAAGCAGTCCATTATCAGAATATGCCAAATCCACATTTAAATAAAACAGCCATCATCACCTCTTCTCTTGTAAATATGTTATCGCCGGAGATTTAAACGCAAAACATCACGCCTGGAGCAGTAGGTCTATAAATAGGATTGGCCGCATCCTCTTTAACAACACAAACTCAAATTGCGCAGCTGTGGCTGGCCCCTCAGTGCCAACTCACCACATTCCCACTGGCTCATCCGACCTGTTGGATATAGCTGTCCTTCAGAATGTCAACCTTTAGTATACCCTGGAATCATTGGATGAATTATCATCAGACCACAATCCTATTCTGCGCTAATTGGGTTATCAGAGGGGACTTCTTCCTCCTTCACCTCACGCCTTCATTCCCTGGGAAAAACTCCAAATTGCTTCCAAACTACATTGATACCGTCCCTCATATTAATTGCAAGGAAGAAATTGATTCTGCAGTCAAAAAATGTCCTGATCAAATCAAAACAGCCATAGCATCTATAACCTCAAATTCAATTGCTTTCAAGCCTTAACGCCTACCAGATGACATAATGAACTTAATCAGGGAAAAAAATAAAGTAAGAAAAAGAAACCACAACACCAGAGCACCCCAAGACAAAACATATCTCAACAAAATGAACAGTGCAGTGAGAGATGCACTTAAAGCCCACAGAAACAAACTATGGGAAGACAAATTAACCTCCATATCACCTGGTCTATGGCTAGCCTAAGCATCGCTTCTGATCCATAATGCTGTATCTTAGAAGAAATTTTATAAGCTTTTTTCCCAACTGTTTTCGAGTTAGTCGAACATTGACTTAGGCAAGAAGAGAATCCTCCCCTAACAAACGGGATTTTTAACACCCACTATGAAATATCGATGATAGAATGGCACTCTTTCAGACAACCTGAAAGGTTTAGATTAAGTATCATCAAGTGATGCAGTTATTTGCAGTGATCTCGTCCAAATGTCTTCAAAATGCATTATCCAAGGGGTCAGCTCTATCTGACAATCCACTTTTCCTTTACGAAAAGCTAAGTAGAAGTAAATAGGATCTCCACCTCAATTGGCATTACAGGATTTTTTAAAATTATTTATAGCTATATAAATTATAGTTCATTGTAATTATTATATTAAAACGATTGTGGTTATGTACTCTTTCTTAAAAAATCTAGAAGAAAGAGAATCTTATCTTTACTGTATAACACCTTACATATGCAGATACTTCCGTGATGAAATTTGCTGATTTCATTGCAAGGTTTAGATCTTTCGTATCTGACTTTTTCGTTTCGATCTGCAGAATACGTTATCACAGAGTCTGTAGTCATACCAGATTTCCAATTGTTGTTAACGATTATTTTGACTTGACTGCCTCATTACTTTATGAAATTTTTCCTGATATTGATTCTGATTATTACATCTATTAACAGCTATTGTTTGCTACTGATGGATTCATACATAATAATAATATACGCCTTTATCGGATTGCTAAATATATATATGTATATCCAGTGAGAATCGTATACATATCTTAATATAATTAAATACCATCACACAAAACGTATTCAAAGTGAATAAGACTTATTCTTCTCTGTCCATTGACCATGAGAGGGAACATAAGATCTTGCTATTAAATCTTGATCTTGATATTCAAGATAAAACATCTTATTCTAGTCTTTTCAGTACACTAGTTTCATACTGTGGATACCGGCAAGCTAACCATTACGCAATTAGGTGGCTTGTAAATCCTGTGGGCACTAAAGTTGTATGGAGGGATGGAGTACGTGTACGGCCGTGTGGGGCACTACATGGGCCAGCATTCACGGGTAATTGAATTTTCTCTGTATGGGTGATGTATTCGGGAAGCTTTCGACTTTTAGTGTATCCATTGACCATGAAAGAGAACATAAAAACAGCTATTCCAAGAAGCAGAAAAATCTCCCAGAAGAAATTAATGACACACACAAAGAAATGTTTAAGCATTCGCCATCACGAAGCCCCATTGGTTGCTTCATCTACTAGTGAACTATTTAATTATTAGAAGTACAATACAAGTGATTCCCTCTACGTACAAAGGTGGTACATGTTCAATCGTTGAAAAATGTTATTTAAATTAAGGGGATTAAAAATGTAAAGTTAGGTTCCTATCTTTTATCAATTACTTTGCCCTATCTCAGAAGTTGGAATTTTACATTCCAAATACAGAGCATATTCATCTTTCTCTTCGAATGCAATGTCCAAAATTTAAATTGGTTTTCCCTTTACAATTTACTAAAATTTGCATATGTATGTGATCAAATTGTTAGTCTAATCACCGGCGAATGCTGATTAGGAAAGGGTCAATGGTGTAGGTAAATAGCTAACATCATTGGCCCTTTCCTAAGTAGGCTCTTCCAAATATGCTTTATTTATTAGCTCTTCCTAACTTATCCCATAAACTCCTTTTACACGGACACACTGTAATGCTGCAGTGAAGGCATTCTATATTCATCCCTTTAAAAAAAAACAACAACATTAGACTATCTTCCAGTTATTATTATTATTATTCCTTATACCTCCAAGGAGTCCGAAGACTCATCGCGGGAGGATACTTATAACTGTCTCAAACACTCCACGAACCTCTACTACGAATCATCTCCATCAGCGCCATTTACCGCCCAACTCCACCACCACCACTACCACAACTAGTATTTTTTGTCTGTAAATTGCATCTGTTCTGAAGGGCCGATTTGTCTGTATGCGGGAGAAAAAACCCTGCCACCTCCGTATGAGATCGGCTAGCTCACCTTCGATTGAAATAGTCCAGATAAAGATTCCTGCCGTAGCGACGAAAATCGAACTTAGGCCTGTTCCAATCAAAGGGCGTAATGTACCGTCGTTCTTCCAATTACGCTGCGGAGGCGGTTTCAACTTTTACTTTTATTTCTGATCCTATTCCCATTGTCCCTCCTCTTTATTACAGATACGAATATATCATCTTCACTAAAGATCTATTCACTATTCAAGATCTACCAAGATATCAGAAGAAATTTAGAGACAACCTAAGGCAAATATTATATTAACAACTCAAAAATCAACTAGGTTAAATAATACTCAGAGCTTTGCGATAATATAAAAGTAACGAAGTAAGCATGCTAACCACTAAAAAAGCAACAGGAAAAATAAAGAGTCAAAAATAACTGACAAACTAAAAACTTAATAAAACAAGGAGAACTACTAAATGAAAAAGGTTCCAATCAATACAAAACAAAACAGAGTTGAACTAAACAAATTAGAAAAGATTTAAGGAATTTCCACATAAATAAAAAAACAAGTGAAATCGAATGACTAATTATCTAAGTATATTATTTTAAATATTTGGTGTGCTAATCGAAATACGTTAATATTCTATACATAACAATGATTTTTCTAGAAGATGAAATATTTCATCAAAGTTAAAAATATTAACTTTTATTTGTCGTTTTTCTTTCGTGAGGTTCCTCTTTATATTCTCATTTCGGCGAATGAAATTGAAATTAATATTTCACAATATTAGCAGCGCCATCTGACGTTTGAAAATTATTACTTGGTAATATTTTACATTTTATTACATTTATATTAAGTAAAATTAATTCGAAAAAAAAATAAAAAGTAAAGAAACTCTTAATTACTAACAATATTTTTAAATTAATACGATAATGAAAAAAAAAACTTTTGCAATAAATTATATTTATTAAATACAGCATTACTTTTAAATCATAAACCATTTACTACTTTTAACTAATTCAAATCAAAGATATTCTCTGTTAACATTCTCTGGTAACAGATTGTGTTGTTTAACAAATAAAAGGTAGATTTTGTGAAAAATATAATGGCACATCCAAATGGTGTTAGCTCAGGCGATGTAATGGTAATCGCTGCCGCAAACTTTCTTGAACAGATATCTGTCTGGGAGTTTTTGGCCTAGCGTCCGGAACACCCATTTGTTACACGAGATCTGCTATTCAATAAAAAAATGAACTTAAAACATCACCGAAAAAAGTGCATAAGTTAATTAATCAAGGCAGCAGTTAAGTTTCGCAGTTGGTGAGCATAGATTACATAAAAAGGACAAATAGCAAACATTATACGTAATATCTTAAATGAATTATTGTAATGTACATTTTCTTATTACATGATAGTTATGAAAATGAAAAGTTTTAGGTTTACAAATTAAGGGATATAACATCCCATATTGTTTCTTAGCCGAATAGGAAACTCAAAGAGTTTCATGCCGAATATAGAAACTATATAAAGTTCGGCGATTCCAAGCGTAAGCAAATACCTGGACAGTGTTACAACTGACCCTTTAGGGAGTGCAACACTGAGGCAACTCGTGTAAAAGGTGGAGCAAGCTCCGATCACTCTTCTTGATATTTACCCATAATGTGAACTTAACTCCTAAGAGCTGTATTTGTTCAACATTATGAGAGAAGGTCACTACCCAGACCGGTTTCAACCTTTTTTGAGGTCTCATCAGTGAGTAGGTAGACCTAGTTAATACCAAGTTTGTAGCGAACAGAACTTACATCCCTTTTACGAGTATTGCCAAGAGGTGTCCTAATAACATATTAATTATATGATGAGCCAAAGGGTGATGACCCTTTGGCTCATCATATAATTTGAGAAATTTGACAGGAATTTGAAGTTCAGGGGTCATGTAACAAAGATGGCAAATACAACTCAAAAGATAATTTCAGTGCTGAAATGAACGTTCACAAGTAAAGTAAGGATGTCACCTTTTGCTTCTTTACAATGCCTTGATAAGACCTCACTTGGAGTATTGTGCACAAGTCTGTCTCATGGATCCCGTTACGTTTCTGATGTAGTGGAGGGTGAGTGCAAGGAGAGTGTTAAAATGATATCAGGATTGTGGAATAGTGATTAGTAAGAGAGAGAGAGAGAGAGAGAGAGAGAGAGAAAGAAAGAATATTTATCCTGGAGATACTAGAAAGCTGGAAAAAGAGGGCTGATATGAATGAGATTTACCAACTTCTGAAATATTCATATAGGATTTCAATTGATGGAATTTTTCAATTTATGGAGGGTGCGGAAAGTACGAGAGGGCATTCTTGAAAGCTGAAAATGAAGGCCGCTAAGGAGGGGTGAGGGCTAGTTTCTCTCAGAGGGTGGTGCATGATTGGGACGGATTGCTTTTGGATGTTGTGAGTGCAAGCAGTGTGAATGAATTCAATAATAAACATGATCGCTGGTGCGTGTGTTATGTGGCCTCCCTTGATGAGTCCCTGATTCACTGGAAGGTAATCTTAATAATAATAATTATAATAATTATTAACATTTTAAACTATTAGTGACTTTAAATAAGATTTTTCAAATAAGTGCGGCCATCTTTGGGTTTCGAACCAAAACACATTGTTCTCTGGGCGTGAGCCCTACTGTCGAGGTTCTGTGATGATCTTAAGATTACTCTGCATCGACCATAGACAGCAACACTATCGGCAACATTTATTTTCTAAGTTGGTACATCTGTCATACGAATCCATGTGAAATTGAAAGTGATTCTATCAAGTAGTTTTTTTTATACCGCTGTCTGAAGCAAAAGTGTTGTCTGTATCTCTTGAAAAGGATAAAATTGAGTAACGGTTATAAAATTAGGTAAAAGAAGGTTTAACGCCAAACGAAATTCATTCAAAGTTCAAAAAGGTAGGTTTATGGGCACGCCTCCCCTTCGTTTTCGACAATTAAGAAATAGACTGCCGAGTTTAACCATGGCCGTACCAGCCTTGAAGACGATCAACGTGAAGGACGTCCAAAAACTGTAACAAGACATAGAAGTCATTGATCAAGTGCACGATATGGTATTGGATGACCGGCCAGTCAAAGTGCATGATTGCTGAGAGAGTACAGGTATTTCAGAAGAACGTGTAGGATATATTTTGCATGAAGAATTGCAAAGCATTGCGCAAGATGGGTACTGCGCTTGCTCACAGCAGATCAGAAACGCACTCGCATGAAAATCTCTGAACAGTGTTGGAGCATTTTAACAAGAATAAAACTGATTTTGTATTTTATTACTATGGATGAGACTTGGATTCACCATTACACAGCAGAATCAAACAGTAGTCAAAACAGTATACAAAACCTGGTTGTTTAGCACAAAGAAGACAAAGTCAGATTCATCAGCAGGAAGCTCATGGCGTAGGTGTTTTTGGATGCTAAAGGCATTTTGTTTATTAATTATCTTGAAAATGATAAAACAATGACTTCGGAATATTACTCCGATCTTTAAGCCAGACTAGAAGAAAAAAAAGTTATGAGAAAAGACCCGGTTTGGAGAAGAAAAAATCATGATTTATCAGGAAAATCCACCTGCCCCATAAAACTGTTTTGGCAATGGGAAAATTAAGGGATCTGCACTATGAATTGTTGGAACTTCCACCTTATTCCCAATATTTTGCTCCGTCTGACTCCGCTTGTCCGTGCCAGAGATCGACTAACTCTAGAACCGGTCGAAGATAGGATAGACTTAGAAAAAGTTCCTCCAGTCGGCGACTAGACTGGAACTTAAGTCTAACTTGGAGCAACCTAGCGCAGAGGATGCAAGCGTCTCTCCCACTGAGCTATGGGGGGGGGGGGGGGTGGGGGGGGGGGGGGGTGGGGGGGGGGGGGGGTGGGGGGGGGGGGGGGTGGGGGGGGGGGGGGGTGGGGGGGGGGGGGGGTGGGGGGGGGGGGGGGTGGGGGGGGGGGGGGGTGGGGGGGGGGGGGGGTGGGGGGGGGGGGGGGTGGGGGGGGGGGGGGGTGGGGGGGGGGGGGGGTGGGGGGGGGGGGGGGTGGGGGGGGGGGGGGGTGGGGGGGGGGGGGGGTGGGGGGGGGGGGGGGTGGGGGGGGGGGGGGGTGGGGGGGGGGGGGGGTGGGGGGGGGGGGGGGTGGGGGGGGGGGGGGGTGGGGGGGGGGGGGGGTGGGGGGGGGGGGGGGTGGGGGGGGGGGGGGGTGGGGGGGGGGGGGGGTGGGGGGGGGGGGGGGTGGGGGGGGGGGGGGGTGGGGGGGGGGGGGGGTGGGGGGGGGGGGGGGTGGGGGGGGGGGGGGGTGGGGGGGGGGGGGGGTGGGGGGGGGGGGGGGTGGGGGCACGTTCAAATAAATATACGCAGTGGGAATGTTGTTAGTAAATAAGCTGATATTTCGAATACAAGAAATAAAAAAATAAAGATAAGGCAAAGACGTAAAAAGTGATGAATGGTGTATGAGATAACGAATGTGAAAGAGAGAAAAATGACAAAACGTCGATTCTCATGGCTAATTACACTTCGACCTGATTTGTGCTCGATCCTCTCTTTTTTCCGAGAATTCATAAAATTATTGTCAGAAGGACAGAATAAAAAACGAATGAAATGTTTGAGTAAATGAATAAGACTGAAAACAGGACGTTTTCCGAACTCCTAAATTGAGCATGAAAAGTAAGAGAAACTGAGATGCATTTGGGAATATCAGAACTGCAATCGCTTTTATAAGTAATAGCTCTGCCAATCTTCTTGGATGAATCCATCTCGGAACCCAAATGCTTCTTAATCTCTCAAAGTATCCGTTCTTGTTTTAAATATGTTGATAGACCGAATAACTCTTGAATGATCTTAGGTCGAACAAGCGATATCTGTTTTTGAAATAAGGGAGTCAAGTCTGAACGGTAATATCTTTGAAAATAAAAACAAACCAGCTATTGCTCCCAAGGAGTACTCATCGTGCTCCCCACAGACTCTAAAATTCGATCCGAAGGTAAAATTTCAACATCGACAATATTTGCCAACATTCGTGTGACGAAACTATATTTCCAAATGACCTACAGGATATATTATATACTGTAATGCTTCTTGGGATACAGTGAATTGTAATCAACTGTTTAGAAAGAACAGTGCAGGCTTTTTTCAGAACTTCACATTTATATATAAGTTCCCATGAAATGAACTTCAAATATCTTGATAAATAGAGAAGATAATCTTATTCGTCTGGCAATAGAACACCATGAAATAACTCTGAGTGACTTAATCTATTAAAACAACAATTTGGAAAAATAAATAAATAAATAAGAAAAAATAACCTGAAGCACATGTCTTAGAAATTCAACGAAAGGAGAAATGGGGAAATGTTTTTTTCTTATTCAGCAATTTGAGGGAAACTTTAGGAAAGGTTTTAAATATGTCATCGTTGTTTTGTGACTAAGTATATTTCAAATTCGTATTTCACTAAATATCTCTCTAAAATCTAAAATACTTCACAGAATTCCAGAGATTTGTGATCGTTGATGCTCATCCAGTTGTCGTTAACCCAACAAGGGCTTTTCTGATAATCGTGTTTTTCCTTAAGGCGTTTGCGATCTTTCAGGGATGCGGAACGTCAGTGGTTAGCTAAAAAAATAAAACACGTTCTTAATGCAACACCTTCTGATTGAACAGAGTTTTAAAATAAATATCTGGTAAGATATTGCAAATGAACGGAGGAAATATGAATACACTTCGAAGGAAATGCACTTAATTTAGAAAAGACTATTCAAGCTTTAAATTTCTTATTCGAAATCAAGGTCATCGCAAAATTCTTTTGCGAAGTAAAAGTCATCATAATCGTCAGAGGAGTGCCTTTCATTTATCTATTTCTTGCTCCATTCGCCTACTTAAAAAAAAATAAACATTTATAGATAATACCGCCTTTAAATTAATACAAAAATCGCAAAAGAACTGAACGAAAGAAATGGAAACTCGTTTAAGGAATTGGAATTAAAATAAAGTTAATTTGATTGATAAAAATGATAAAGGAAAAAGGATTAGCCATCGATTAATTAGAGAAAGATTACACGATGAAATTTAATAGAGAAGAGCCAAGAGTATAAATAAAAGAGTAAAAATAAAAAGAATATAAATAAAATGTAATAAATATGGCCAACGTAATGAAGAAATTATAAAGTGTAATGTGAAATCCTTAAAAATCGGAAAAGTTTCTAAAATTATTTATATAAAAGTAATTATAAATTTATAAATAAATAATTTAACTAATTTAATAAATAAAAAAATATTGAATTTTTGTCACAAACTGAATACACCTATTGTAAAATTAAAGTAAGATTATATAACTTTCTACAGAAAAGTAAATTAACCTCACGATATTAGATGATTTGAGAGTCCTTTTTAGGACTTCCAAGGTAACGAATGGCAATGCTGTAGCCAATGAAGTTTTAACTGAGGCTCGGATATTGCTGTTACCCAGCCATGACTAGAGCTTTTAGCTCAATAACACCCCATCCATACAGATTCAGATTTTCTTCATTCAGATGACGGGATAAAGAGTCAAGGACTCAGTCCATCGCCCAGTTCTTTTAAAAACTTTAAGAAAGGACTTCACTTTGCCAATATAAATATATTTGAGTACGTAATAATTAATTAATGCAGACTTCTGCGTTCTTTAATTTAAAACACAGACTCAACGTGCAGATTGATATAATATTATAACTCGTACGCATTTCGAATAGGGGAGAGCAACGGTACAGCTTTAAAGTCGGCCAGCAGCGATGCTTTTCAATCAAGATAATAAAATTACAGCAAAAATTAAAGAGAGTTGCTTTAGGAAAGAATATTTCTAAAGGGCAGCTCTAATAAAGATCATTAAAAAATATTATGTTCGTACTGAAGTGATTTCATCGCAAAAAGAAAAAATAAAAGAGTAAAAATAAAAAGTAAAGGACTAATTCACAAAATAGATGAAATAATTAACTTCGCAATTAAAATAAATTTGTGTATAAATGTACAAAACGATGTTCTAAAAATAGAACATCGTTTTGTACATTTCTAATACTAACTCTAGTGATGTTAAGGCTTTTGTCCAACTGTGGCAAATCACAACTTTTTGTAACGATTTACAATCTCGCCATCTAGCGACGAGGAAAGGAAATACGCAAACAGAGTTCTTGTGGTTAGAGATGGAAACAGAAAAGCTAAAACTACTACTAGTAGTATAGTTATTCAGTATAACAATTATAAATAACGTATTATATTATTATTACTCTACGAAAATCTCTTATATTATCAATATTATTATGTGAATGAATAATAAATGTATAATATAAATTAATTTACTCAAATCTATCTACATAGATTTAATATGATTTGAATCTATATACATAGATACTTTACTAAACTACTCTATGCTGTACTATAGATGGAATATCTGGGATTTAAATAACAATCACTTAAATTTCTCATTTTTATTCAGTCTCTGGGTAATCCCCATAGTACCAATCCTTCATCTTTTTTTTTAAATATTCACTCTTTAGTATCATAGTCATTCATATTTTACCCGTATGATTCTGATTCTCCTACCATTCATGTACAGACAGAATAATCTACCTGCATGTTCTTTTGTATACTCTTGTCTGCATGACACAGTTGGAAAACTCGCAGATCTCTATTCTTCTCTAGTACCTAATTCACGTAGACATTCTTGATGGGTCCGAACCGGACGAACACAAAGTCGAAATCGTTCTCTCCTCGTAATCATTTCCCTGACAAGCCCATTCGCGTTATTATCACAGTTATATAACATTGTCGCTCTTACACTCACATCCTCACCATTCCTCCCTTTACAATTAAGTTTCCCTGACTTTCTGTGTTAGGTCTCATACCAGTTATTACTTAAGAATACTGACTCCAAACGCATTCAGGTGTAGGCCGTCCCTCTTATACAAATCCAATCTTCCCTCAAACTCACTCGCATTCATTCCTTCTCCACAGCCTACGCATCGAATCGTTGGCCATCATAGCCCTTCTTAATTCGTTTGTAAATAAATAAAACGCAGTTTTTATCTCACCTGATCGGTTATGTGGAAACAGCTCTTTCTACTGCAGATACATTTCTTTTTATTATGCAGTGCAGGAGTATCTCATCCTGCTTCGTAGAACCTGCTTCTCATCAGACTCTGTGGCTTGGGATTCTGCTAACAATGAAAATCTCGCATTACTGTTGAAACTCAAATAACGTCAGCATTTAGTATTCATTATTGATTGATTATTGTTGAAATGGATTTGAACACAGCCAGATGCTGTAACAAATCGTATGCCTCTAAAGAGAGAAAGAATCTCAAAACCACACTACTTAACAAACTGCCATATAATCTAAAACCTTTAAACATTACCTTACAATAAACCATGAACTGCAGAAATTGCTTTAACGCTCTTGGTACAGTAAAATATGACATTTATATCCCAAAAATCATACCAACAGCAGCACCAAACGCTAATAAGGAAGTTATATTAAGTGTTAACCCCTACTCTCTTCAGAAATGATATTATTATTATTATTATTATTATTATTATTATTATTATTATTATTATTATTATTATTATTATTATTATTGCATGCAACTTGACATGATGTTTTAGTGCCTCTCTCATCGAAAGAGGCCCTAAACATCATTTCAAGAACTATCCAAATTTGCACAGTATCTATCATATTTTGCTTTGAACTCATTCAAAGTCATCGCACATTCAAGTCTAGACAATGGGTTGTGCGTAATGTCTGACACGTATAGAGAGAACATCAATAGAGCCAGTATTGATCCCTGCGGGTCTCCGGCCAAGAGCAACCGCTGGGATGAGGTAGTACCATTGATCTTGACTTGCATGTTTCTATTCTGTGCATAAGATCTAACTAGAGGTACCATTTTCAGTGAGATAACGGCTGCGATAAGTTTGTGTAGCAAAACGAAGTGTCATATTTTGTCAAATACTTTGGATGGATCAAGAAAAACAGTTCCAGAGTATTGACGCCAGTTCTAGCTGATGGTAATATATTCAACTATTCTGAGGATTTGATGGGTAGTACTGTGGTGTTGCTTGCTGAAAACCGAATTGTTCTTTAGGAAGGATGTTTAGTTCATTTACTGAGGCTTGAAGTCGTGAGAGGATGACTTTCTCTACAATCTTAGCCAGGTTGGAGATGAGGCTGATAGTACGATAATTATGAAGCATATGCGGATCCTTGCCTGGCTTATGCATTGAGATTACATCAGCCTGTTTCCAGTTGTGAAGAAAATAGTGAAACCTTAAGATGGTATTTATTATTATGGTCAGGTGCACTACATCTTTTCGGGGCAGCAGCTTGATCACTCTATTTGTGATTCCATCTGGACCAGGAGCTTTGTTCTTTAAACTTTTTTATAATATCATATATTTCAGCAGGTGATGTGTGTGCAACATGGTCAGCACCGGTATAAGGAAGTTTTAATGAGTGTCTGACCTGTCGTGAATTTTATACAAGTGATCAAAGTCTAAGTTTTCATATGAAGGTTTGCACTGCTCTTCTAAATCTTTTGCTATGGCTTCTGCCTTTTCTACGTCTGTGTAAACAAGGCCCTGGTCAGAAAGTATAAGGCGGGGGGGTATATACCTTTGTTTCTGATATTTATCAGTAGTCCCCAGATAGAGAGTGATCAGCAGGTGAGATGCAGTGGTGAGCTATGGAAATTTTAACAAAGGGCTCGCATCGTCGAGCAAAAAAAAAAAAGAAAAAAGCCGTATTTCGCACTAAAACGTTTATTAATGCAGCTTGTGTTCAAATTCTAATCAAAACGTATGAGAGGACAATCAAAAGGCTATCATTTTTAAACAAATATTTCATCATCTAAACATGAAATATTTGCACACAATCAACTGTGTTAATTTATCTTACATACGAAAAACATTTTTAAACTATCAAAATATAATAAGAATGAAATCTTTTATAATCTTTTATAAAACATTTGATTATCTACTGGTTTTGCCATATTCGTTACAGAGGAGTTGAAACAATAATTCCAAATTATCTATACACTGCCCAATTGACTAATTTTTGTTAGGTTACCGTATGAGATCGTCACTTAATATGTTTCAAAAAAAAATTTTTTTTTTTGAAAAAATAAAAACCTAAACAAGAAGTGCAAGGGGCTCGAAAATTTCAGAAAAATTTAACCAAGGGCTCGAGCTCGCCCTCTTATAGCTCACCGCTGGATAGAGGCTAACTTTTCTTCCCATAATTGTTCTCTGTAAGCTTTTAGTAAATTTATAGATAAATTTGTAAATTTATGTGCATAGGAAAATTTCATTCTGGGTAAAATAGATATTATTCCACTAGGAAATAAAGACTAAGAAACACCTCATGTAGAAATCTCTTAAAGGAATTTCGAAAGTGTCAGGAAAAAAAAAATCGGAAATACACATTTTCGGAAATCAAAGAAATGAAAGAAAAAAAAAGCAAGTTATATGTTTAGATTAAGAGAATCTTTAGATGCGACCAAATATACAATCATTTGTTTGTAATATTTCATTTTGTCAAATTTATTTAAGATATTTAATTAAGTTTAAAAAAATAAAAACTCACCACATATTTCATTAAAATACTTCCCAGCATTCCACTGATTCGTCACTGCCCATGTTTATTCATCTGGCATTACCTTAGCAATGGCTTTTGAGAGAATGGAACCTATCTTCAAGACGATTTCTGCCTTTCAGCAATGCAAAACATCAGTCAGTTATCTACCTTCCTAAAAGTAAATGAACAGAATTATGATGTATAGTAATGGGCAGAATCACAAATAATTCCGGAAACCGTGTTAATAAACTAATGATACATTGTCTACATGTGAAACACTTCGGAGAATATATACTTGAATTTTAAAAGTATTCCCACACTATAAATTAAAATAAAAATAATAATAAGCTAACGCCTTTCATTCCCTTATAGGGAGTAAGCGAGGCCTTTAAATCCTATTTAGCTTTTGGACACTGAATGGGCACAATAAAGAAATAATAAACTACATAAACTATAATATGAATTCTTTACCATGAGTTTGAATTGATTTTCGATAAATTTTAAATAAAAGTGTCAAAGCATTAAAAATAAATATATATATATGTTTATAGAAAATCCTTTCAAAATTTGCTCATTTAAAAAGTTTATTAAAAGTTTGTTTTAAACGTAACATACCTATTTTGAAATTGAAGAAAAATTCTATACAAAAAAAAAAAAAATCTTTTCGTAATTTCTTGACTAAAATAGGCTTCAAATGATGCAATTTATAAATATAAAATAAAATGTAATTCAGTTTATACATTTCGAAAACTTGAGGGACATCAAAGTATTTTTTGCATAGCTGTGCCAAATCACAACTTTCTGTAACGATATACAGTACCGCCATCTACTGATGAGCAAAATGTAAGTTTTTGTTCTCGATGGAAGTAGAAATGCTATTATTATAATTATTACAGTTTAACAATTGCAAACATTCTATTATGTATAATTATTTTGCGTAAATTTCTTATACTATCAAGATTATTACGCAAATGAATATTAAATATATAATATAATGAAATATATAATTAATATATTAAATTATAGTTTTATCAGGCAATAGTATATCCAGTATTTAAATCAATATCACTTAAACTTCTCGTTTCTCTTAATCCGCACTGCTAGTTATTAAGCTTTACTTTGTCTAAGATTCGCCCTTTACCATAATATCTAACATAATTAATCATTCCTGTGCGTTTTATCATATATTCTTCATAATCATTCCAATTAACTGGGTATATGCATCACTGCAAAATTAATTTCTTATTTTTGCGGTAAAGTGTACAGAAGTAATCATTGGTACACTTGTTCAGAATCTTTCGGCTCAAATTACATTAATTTGTCATCGTTAACAGAAACAAAGGAAAGGAAAATTGAGAAATAAAAGATGTAATGCTTGATGTACCTGAGAAGTTATCTGGAAAGATTTCTTTATCTGGATATTTTCATTTCTTTGTTTCAAATACGTATATCGTCCGGTAGTTTAAGGCTTTAGTCTGACTGTGGCTTTAACGTCTGGGTCAATACTAACAATGAAACAATAGCATCGCATCACTGTTCCAACTCCAACAACAACAATCCTATTGCTTAAGTTAGGTTCTCTGTTGGTTAATTGTTAAACTATGAATCTCTTACGAAGAATTGTTGTATAAAGTACAGAATAATATTTAAGGACCAAGTGTTTATTATTATTATTATTATTATTATTATTATTATTATTATTATTATTATTATTATTATTATTATTATTATTATTATTATATCCTTGCAGCATAAATCAGAGAAAACACAATACCCTACGGGTACTGTCATGCATTAATTGTATTTTACAGCACACCAATGTTGTTAACGTAAGTGAAAATAAAAAATATAAAAAACATTTTAATTTTATTTGGAAAAAAATAACACATTCAACAACCAAAACACTATGTCCATCCGCGTAGTAGCATTTTGGGCTGGTTTATTTTGATTGAGATGATCGATTGCATCCGTCTTGCTATTCATTCCACTAAACCACGAAAGGCACTGACTAAACAGAATAGCATCCACGTTGCCAGTGACGGATTGAGGCACTAATATGGACTATTCTTTACTAAAGACAAAATTTATATATACAATTTTTATTTTATATATATATTATATTTATATATTAATATATATTTATATACTATATGCAAACATAATAAAATGAAATATAATATAAATAAAGAAATAAATTATTTATTTATATATGCTTTTAACTAAATATCCATGATTGTTAAAAATATTAATACACCTTTATCTTTTTTGGATAAAGATATTATATTAAATGTTTAAATGGTTCGTCATGCACTTCCATTTAAACATTTAATATAATATCTTTATCCAAAAAAGACAAAGGTGTATTAATATTTTTAATAATCATGGATAGAATCAATCGACCGTGAGATGCGGCGATTGATTCATTCCATCCAATACCCTTGGAGGGTAATGGATGGCAATGCTGTAGCTAATGAAGTTCTAACTGAGGCTCGGCTATTGCTGTTACCCTCCTGCCATGATCAGAGCTTTAATTGCTCAATAACACCTTATCCCTACACTGTCCTCTACAGATAACGGGGAAGATGAAAAGCATTCTTGCTTCGCCCCTTTAAGCCAGTCCTTATAAGGACTATAAGATCATGCACTTCAGATTTTTTTTTTTTTTTTAATTTCCTTTTTAGGACTTCCAGGGTAACAAATGGCAATGCTGTAGCCAACGAAGTTTTAACTGAGGCTCGGCTGTTGCCGTGACCCAGCCATGACTAGAGCTTTTTAGCTCAATAACACTCCATCCACACAGATTTTCTTCATTCAGATGACGGGATAAAGAGTTAAGGACTCAGTCCATCGCCCAGTTCTTTTAAGAACTTAAGTCGTGCACTTCCATCAAGTCTGCGTGCGCAAAGGCATCTAAAGCCATAGCTCAGATATATCCGCTAATTAATAGAAATAGCAAGCTCAGCAACAGAATCAAATTGCAACTATACCAGATTCGATTCGTCCTATAGTCACCTATGCCTCTCCGGTCTGGAGCCACACCTCTAATGCTAACATTATCAAAATACAGCGAGTGCAGAGCAAGTGCTTGAGAATGATTCTGAACGCCAGAATCATAAATCACAGAGACACAAATATTCCATATACTTTCTCTTTTCTACGATCTTTAGCATCCAAGTTTTTCCTAAAGACATCCACACATCTCAACGATTTGGTTCAGCAAGCTGCAGCATACGATCCAACGGACATATTTAAATATAGAAGACCAAAAGCTCTATTAGCCTCCTATAAGGATGCTTAATCTCCATGCCCATTCAGGGCGAGCAAACTGCTCGTCAATTTTACTCTCACTGTAACCGCAACAGATAGCGGGGAATATGAAAAGCATCTTGCTTCACCCCTAAAGACATAAATGTCAATTGTCATGCACTTCAGAAGTTTAAACAGAAGCTTTCCCCTGACATTTCTTTTCTATACGTTCAAAATCTTAAAAATTATCAAGAAACTACTCAGTTTTCAGAACGCGGAAGAAGTGAACACGAAATTAATATGGGCTAAAAGTGATTTCATCGTGCAGTAATAAATTTCTAGAGAGTGGCTCCCAACCTTTTTCCTCTTGTGTTGCCATTTTAAACCCATTTCAATAAATTTTACCCATTGTTTTGAAAATAGCTGTTTTTAAATCCTGACACTTTTGCTATTTGCCATTACCTCATAATGCTATTTTGGGAAAGTAAAATTGCTACTCTTAAAGTACAAACCACAGATTTAATTTTACAGTATTCGCAAAGCAGAATTAAGTATAGCTTCATGTTAAAAATTGATAATGTTGATCAAGTATTTAACAAACTTTTGATTTATTATTATTAATAATATTCATTTGTGTTATCTGAAAAGTCTGTAATAACTGTTACACAGATCACTAGCCGATTGAAACATTGTTGGCGAGATCGTTGAGCTTGCTTTGATGCACTTAGTTTCTTGAAATCAGGCTCAAAAGTTGCAAGATACAGTTGTAAATCGGGACTTGCATTAAGCTTGTTTCGGTACTTATTTTTTATGAAGGTGTAAGAAGAAAAAGCTCTCTCCACTAGTTCAGTATTAGTAAATGGCAAGAGGTATTTGAGGTGCCTTTTCACTGAGCTGTTCGTAAATCCCCACTGACATCTCCCCAGAAGGTAATAAGATGTTTCCTTTTAAAATCAGAATTTAAAGAAGAATCGATTGAAAGTTCCATTAACTGCTTTCTTCACTGATTGATGTTTAGAGAATTTGAAGAATTCTTCATTGAAGGGATCTGCAATACTTATAAAAGGACACTTTCAGACCTTCCAAGTGACTTAAGATATTCTCTTTCACGTTTTGGGACACGTGCATATCATTCTCAGATAAGAAGTTGTACAAATTTCAAAAACCTCAGGCGGAACACTTTCAACACATACTTTCCAAAAGTCCAGTTTTTTAATAATTGACTCAAATTTTGTCGGTTAATTTGAATATAGGGATTGAGCTCATTTGAAGTGCCAAGTTGAGTTTGTTTATTTCTAGATATATATGCAAAACTTTGAAGCCAGTCGCTGTCATGAAACTTTGGAGCAAGACGGAAACGATGGTCTTCAAAAAAAAAAAAAAGAAAAAACCTGAACTTCACTTTAAAGTTCAAATAGCCGTGCAAGTACTTTACCACGTTACCTCCGTAGGCAAAAGTAATGTGTTGTGACTTAAAAATTTTACAACTTTTACAGCCTCATCAAGGACGTCTTTCAGTTCACTAGGAAGAGGCTTGGATGCAAGAATTTGTCTATGAGCAGCAGTGACTCCATGATGCAAGGGGAGCTATTTCTTTAATTCGGCCGCATAAGCCTATAAAACAACCTGGCATAGACTTGGCTCGTCAGTGCATACACCACAACAATTTGACCAACTAATGTCCTTTTCAATGAAATAACCATCGATCACATTAAAAATATCTTCGCCTGTGTTAGGCTCTGTCAATTGGTAACGAAGCAACAGGTTCACCTCAATTTCATTTTCTGTCAAGTACCTCGCGACGACGAGGTACTAAGAGTACTATGAGCAAAATAGATAAATCAGTAGCATTTACACTTTCATCGACGTGGATGGAAAAGAATTTATTTTTCAAAAAATTCTATCTACTACTGCAGCTTCAACCATATTCAGACATATGCTGAATTCTTCGAGATATTGTATTGTTTGAAAAAGAGATAGAATCGATTTTGCGGACATGTTCTTCCCCAAATATACAAAAAAACGGCATCCTTAATACAGTACGAGGAGAAATTAAATCTTCAGCTATGGTGTGGTTTTTACCACATTTAGCTATGCAATAAGCAGTATAGTATTAAGCCTCAACTGCATTCTCATTGTCTTTCTTTCCTGATGTCAGCATGAGTTACACTGGAATGCTTTTCTAAGTGCTGAAAATAAAGTATTGCTTTGGTTTTATACATAGGATGTTTAGTTTCTAAATGTCGCATGAGTAGAGAGGGTTTCATGCAACCGTCGGATAATGCTTCCCCACACACAACACACAAAGGGTTAGAATAGTCACCATCCCCTGCAAATGAAAACCTATATTTAATATATTCTTCACAGTATTTTCTTTCTTCTGTGTAGTACCTGAAGCACGCGCCTTTTTACTATCTCCCGGTGTGGGTGTACTCATAGCTGCGGACACGTGTTGAGAAGTACTTGGTGACGGGCTATAATCCACTTAAAGTTTTGGTTTTTAACCGTTCCTGTTTTCAACCACTGAACCATAACTGACAAGCTTAAAAATCACTGACCATAATAACTGAAACTACGCTAAACATTAAATAAAAAAGCTACTTGAAAAGAATCTCAATTAAAGACAACGCACTTACTTATACTCAGTCAATAACTGAACTGATCAAACTGTCTGGCTACGGATGGATTTATATTTTTGGAGAAGTTCTAGAAACGTCGCAAATGGAAGTCAGTGGAAGGTTGCAAAGGTCATTTCTTAGTAACACGCGATTGTTCTGGATAGGAGGATGGGTGACAAAAGTGACGCATGAACTGTGCGTAGTAATTGGTAGGAGAGTGGTTTGGAGGAGAGGTTCATAGCCACGCCCTCATCAATCATCATTCGCTAATGTGAGCTAATTTTATAATTAGCTCACATTAGCGAATGATGATTGGTGAAAAATTAATAGCTAATAGCATGCTAGTGTAAACGGCATGTAATTGGTATTATTAAGAAATAGATATCGTTAAGTCGTTAGCAATTCAATATCTGAACTTAAAGTCAAATGTTCAAAATGAATCTTGTTAAACGCCTGTTGGGCTTGCGATTAATTTGGATTTGGTGGGTGGCCAAGATGGTTTTATTTTAACTATTCATGAATGTAGAAAACTATTTACGTATAAACTTTTTATACGCAAATGGTTTTCTATCAGAAACATGAGTTATTAGTTGGCATGAATAACTAGTGCTTTACTTTACTTTATAAAAGCGAATCATTAAAATCAGTGATGAAATAAAGCAGCGAATTATCTCTCGTGCAAAATCTTCTTGTCACGTTTTGTTTCAGAATTGAAATCTCCGCGCTGGCTCAGAATCTTACCATACAAAAAGTCGAAATCTGAAGCTACATTTAGCTGTTCTGTACAAATCATAAGAATGGATTACTCTCTATTTACTGTGGCTTTTGTCTCCAAGCTTGTTTGATTGCAAAATCCCAAAGAATTACGAATGTTGTTCACTAAGTCAGTGAATATTTTCCTGTATTCAGAGATTCTCAGAATCGGTTTCAATTTATCGTCACGCGAGCCCCACTTGTGTTCATTCAAAGGAATTTATGACTATCTTGTCCTGTTCAACTTGCTACTGAGTTTTATTATTATTATTATTATTATTATTATTATTATTATTATTATTATTATTATTATTATTATTATTATTATTATTAATGTTTTGTTTATTATCATCATATTTTTTTTTTTTATTTTGAGGGAATTCTTCGAAGAAATCAAAGGTCATAGAAATCTTAGAATTAAAGCGTGGATCCTGTCCGACACGTAGTTTGCCTTGAATTTGATTCGTTAGGTACATCCGATCAGGGCGTACCTAAGAAATGAAATGAAATTGGAAGTATTTAATGCTTCCAATATTTCGTATCAGTTACAGAGACATCGTCAGGGTGTACAAAATTAGACTTGTAACACACCCACAAAGGCAAGACGAAATTAACAACAACAACACGTGGACGAAAAACTCATGACAAGGTGAGGCACCCTTTATTGTCACCTGCCGGGGGCCGAGGATGTAAACCGGGATATCGAAGAATTACTCTTTCCCATATTTTCGGAAGTTTTATGCAATCATATTTATTTAAATTAGGCTGATTTTTAAGAGCAGCTGCAGATTCTAAAACAGTTTACTCTTCTAAATTTATTCTGATGGAATAGCAGGCCAATTTTGCAGGAACAAGCAACTCTAACGAAGCTGCCGTTAGCGTTCTAAGTCACGGCCACAATTTTGCCGTTACACCTCCACAAGCACCGTTACTAGACCTGATGTTCGAATGCGGTAACCGTTACTTAGCTCCTGAGATAGTTAACAACATTGGGCTTGACGTCGCCGGATTACTTTCCAGATCTCCGCCTCCCAAAAGGAACCTGTCGCCCTACCAACTCATTTCCCTCAATAAGCTATGTAAAGATAACAGCGTGGTCATTTCTAGGTCTGACAAGGGAAGTGCTACCGTTACTCTCAATGCCAGCGAATAGATAAGACCGCTCCACCTACAGACTTCTAGATTATGATTCCACAAAATTGCAATTCAAGAAATGAAATAAGCCTACTCCAAAAGATTGAGTGATTGAGTCAAAAAGATCTTGCTTGCCTCCGCATATCACAAAAAACTTTAACCTTTTAATTGCTGTCCCCCTGAATATATGGTTCAACTAAGGTTCATAAACTCAACTCCCTCCTCCCCCTTACGACCCATTGTAGATACCACTGATTCTCCCTGCTATAAATTATCCGTTCCCAAGAAAGTCTATATATTCCAAAAACGCTGTAAATTATCCAAGAAAATCTCTTGTACTTCTTGATATGTTAATTTTTTTAATTTCAGGAATGCTTTGTGAGCTGAAGCTTCTGAAATATTAAAGAGCAGTACAATAACGAGACGAAGGTATGAAGCGCCTGTGGCAAGTGTATAACTTGCGTCCCCCAAACCCAAAAATGACAAAAAGTTTGTAAATTTAAATGTACAAGTTAAATTTTAATAAATGCAATATGGTAAATACTTACTATTAACCCCATCAAAATGAGTTGCAGAATTTGTGTATTTAAAGCGGCGTATTGCCGAAATTTAAAAATACAATATAACATAGCGGGTTTTTATATCTATTCATTTAAATTTATTTTTTACGTATTGCGCCCCGAACTTATTTGCGCCTCTTTCGCCACGTCTTCGTTACGGCACTGTTAAAGAGAATAGTATATAATTCAGTGCTGAGAATCTGAATGCTGCGTTGATAGTACCGTCTTGTACTGCAAACTTCATTTTCTTGAGCTGCTAGAACCGCATGTTAGAATTCATGTTCGTTTCATTTGGATTATAATTGATTTCAATTGAGTTCATTTGGAGTGCTAAGTTGAGTTTCTGTATTTCTAGATAAATATATGCAAAATTTCTAAAATATGAAAAATATATATATATATGCAAAAAGATAAATTTCTGCTAATATCAACGATGCTCTTAATAACTATTAGCTGAATATTAGCTACATAACAGAGATAATTCCTAACATACCCGCGGATCCCACGCAAAAAGAAAATTATTTCATATATAAACTATTTCAGAATGTTAAAGGTGTATTCAATTTTATTTCATGTTTACGGTAATAATAAATAATTTTTCCTTTTTTTTTCAGATATTTTTATTTTTTTGCATGAGATTCTTAAACATTCAGTATTTTCTTATATATATTTTCACAAATTCTTTTAAGATATCTATACACACATCTGCAGTCATAGCACAGTTGGAATAGGGATTGCCGACCCATTCCGTGTAGTTTTCGGTTTCGAATGCCTGCACGGTGAAATGTGTCTCTTTTGTTGAGTGTAAACTTATACGATTACTAGATATATTAGAATTCATTATATTGTTAGATAATTTAGTGCTTATTATATTTTATTATCGGTTATTATGCTGTATTTTTAGTATTAATGGGCGGGTCCGTATTGTTTTTCGATTTAATAGTATAAGATAATATAGACTCGAAATCCATTTACTGCTGCATGTGTTGTTTACTGATTTTAATTTCCATATGGAGTTACGCCATTCTTCGTTTGTCCTGCGATTTTTCTGACTTGTGATAATTCTACTTAAATTATTGAATTTCTCACTTAAAAGGTAGTTCGAGTTACAAGATATAATTATTAAACTTATTCTTCACGATAATTATCAAATTGTTCGTAATTTAAAAAGTTTAATCATTCGTTATGTCCAGATACTTGAAAACTTATTTCACTCTACGATTTAATGCGAAATGTCATCATTTTTCAGCCGTTTCTCAGAGTATACTGTCTGTTCTTTTATTGGTTGGATTCATCGTATTAATAGTAGACGCATGTCTTATATATATGTGTGTGTGTGTGTGTAAATTTTTAAAAAGACTCAGAAACAAACGTCAATCTCTCCAACCTATGCAATCAGTCCAGGGTCCAGCACACATGGCTGCTGAAAATGGAAGCCAAGAATTAACCATATATACAGAGTTCATAGCCATGTTAGATACACACTAAAACACTCTGATAATAATGCTAGCCTGATCACGCCTACTTCACCAGCGGAAATAATTGACATCATAAAGTACCTTAAGAAAAAACCACCAGGTCCTGATAGCATCACGGACAAAGTTCACAAATTATTACCTCGTAAAGCTATTGCACATCTTACTAACAATAAAATCAAATTTCAGATTGCAATATTTTCCTCCCTCTTGGAAAATTGCTGACATAGTCCAAATTCACAAACCAAGCAAAGATCCACATCTACCTCAAAATTATCGCCCATTAGCTGGCTATGAAGTCTAGGAAAAATTGCTGAAAAAATCATCCTCTCCAGACTTCAAGAATCAGTTGATTGGTCTAAAAAGCATTCCACAAGAAAAATTTGGCTTTCGTCGACATCACAGCACCACCCAACAAATTCACAGGCTAATTGATTGCATCATCACGTGATACAACTGGAGACAACACACTGATGCCAAATACGTGTTCGTTGACATCGGAAAGGCTTTTGAAAAATTTGGCACTACGGACTTATGAATATCCTGCAGTAGATAGATCTTCTCTGTAAACGAGCTATTCTTATAATTCTTTTTTTTTTTTGTTAGAATTTAATTTCTAATTTGACTTTTTTTTTTTTTTTAATTTATATCTTAATTTTAATAAAAATCGGTTCTGGTCAGTCAAAAAAAAAAAAAAAAAAAGATGAATATATTTTTTGAAAATATATATATATATATATATATATATATATATATATATATATATAAACCCTTTTTTTCCTTTCTAACTGCTATTCGTAAAATATAACAAAGCCCTGTTTAACAATCAGTCATTCTACAGTGCAATGAAGCTCTGGGATTATTATTATTACAGTTGGAACAATAATATAATGTTGCATTGTTTCATTGCCATCAACACGCAGACCTTCAAGAGACAATCGAAGATTTTTACGTTACGTGCAGGACGCATATCTATCTGGACCAACGATAGCCATTATCTACAGTAACAAATCCTCCCTGCTAACTACTCTGGTACGTTAAACGTTCATATTTTATTTGTAAAGTCTTTCTTTTTGTCTTTATTAACTATAACGAACTTATCTGAATTTGAATTATCGCTGTGGGCATTATGGGAATCAAGCAATTATCTTTGCAATAATGCATATAATCACTTAATTGGATTAATTGGAACAGTTGAAGTAATGTTTAATATATAAAAATAAATATTAATCTTAAATCTCTTATAAAATAATGTCGACATTATAATAGATTTAAGAATAATTTATATAATAGGATGCTTAGAATGGTTATACTGTCAATATAGTTTGCATTTCTATTTCCATCGATAACTAGAATAACTCAGCGATTTCCTAGTTTTCTCGTCACTAGATGGCGAGACTGTAAACCGTTACGAAATCTTGTGATTAGCCACAGCTATACAAAAAGGCTGACATCGCTAGAGTTAGCATTAGAAATACACAAAACCATTGTCAGTTTATCTCTTTTTCTAAATTTATTTTAATTACAAAAAGATTCTATTTATTTAATGAAATAGAATTTTAATTTTCTTTTTATATTAAAATCACTTCCCACACTATTTCAGACAACATATCCTGTTAGAGTTAGGTAGCAAGACATGGCAACACTTCTTTTCCAGTCTCTTCATCGGTTGCCTGTTAAAATTAGTGGTAGTTTTCAGCCAGCCATCTCTGATTAGCTTTCCGAAATACATAAATACCATGATATTTTATTTTATATTTATATATAATGCAATTTTATTTTATTTGTATTAGTGGTGCAATTATATTACATTTTATATATCCTATGCTATCCTATCCTAATTTACGCTCACGCATAGACCTACACTTTTTACTATGTAGGCATTCGGAACGGAGATCTTACGGAATACGTTGGTTACTCCTTATTCCTGGAGGTATCCTATGACTGTAGCATGTGTGTTCACGGGGCCGGTTTGCCTGTTCTTGGAGGGGGAGGGAGAGAAAAAGCCACGTATACGATGGTGGTCTGAAAAGTTCTGAGCCTCGACTTTAGATGGCAACACTATCGGCATGATTTTTTTTTCTAAGTTGGTACACTGTCATAAGAATCCATGTGAAACTGCAAGTCACTCTATCAAGTAGTTTGTTTTATGGCTGTCTGAAGCAAAAGTGTTGTCTGCAGCCCTTGAAACGGATAAAATTGAGTACCGTGCGGTTATAAAATTCTTTGTAAAGGAAGGTTTACCGCCAAAAGAAAGTCATTCGAAGTTCATAAAATTTTGCGGTCACTCTTCTCGTTCGTTTCGACAATTAAGCAATGGGCTGCCGAGTTTGAACGGCAGCCTTGAAGATGATCCACGTGAAGGACGTCCATAAAGTGTAACAACACCATAAATCATTGATCAAGTGCGCGATATGATATTGGATGACCGCCGAGAGTCAAAATGCGTGCAACTGCTGAGACTATAGGCATTTCAAAAGAACGTGTAGGATATATTTTGCATGAATTGAAAATGAAAAAGCTTTGCACAAGATGAGTGCCGCGCTTGCTCATAGCAGATCAAAAACACACTCGCATGAAAATCTCTGAAACAGTGCTTGGAGCGTTTTAATAATAAAACTGATTTTGTGCGTCGCTATAATATCTTAATTTATTTCGGAACTGCATAATACATAACGATATTGTCGCAAATAGGTGAATCTTAACGCTTTTTATCCCCGTTGTCTGAATCGGAGACCACCTTATTAGGAATTATTTATGAACATTTATCACGCCCTGTTGGGGGCTGAGGTATTAAGCGATATTATTGGAAAGTAGAATGACTTTAGTTCTTTTGTGTTTGTAGAAGTCATGTTCGTTGTAGTCTGCAGCTTGTTGTATCAGCTGATTAGGGTGCGTAGCCGCTTTTGAAAAGAACTTTACTGCTAGAGTGCGAAGGAATGAGAAGGTTTCTGGAATATTGGTATCACGATGAATCTGTTCGTTTCTGATGAACCATGGCGAATCTAGTATTATCCGTAAGTACTTGTTTACACTCGTTGTAATTTTAATTTTAGTATGTTAACTTTCGAGGAGTGGCTCCAAGCTGGAGAGGAGTAGGTAATTATGGGCTGAATCAACACCTGAGAGAGTAATAATTTGTTCTTTGTATTTAATTTGCTCTGTGGATTAATCAAGGGAGAGAACTGAGCGAGAGTTTTGGATACTTTCAGACAGATGTGCATCATATGGTTACTGAAGCGCAAATCTTTTATCTAGTAGTAACCCGAGAAAATTCCATGGCAAAAATAAACCATATTTGGTTTATTTTTGCCATGGAATTTTTGTACCAAATAGAGTAATATTTCCTTTAGGAGATGCTGTTCTTCTGGTGAAGAGTATGGTTACGCTTTTCTGAGGGGTTTACGTGTAACCTTCAGTCTGAGAAGCATTTTTCTATTTAAATTCTGTCTTGAAGTTTACAAGGTGACGTGAGGACGAAGTGATCTATCTAGTACTACAGTGTCGTATGCATAGAAAGCCGTGATTAACGTCATGGGGGTTCTGTGGAATATTTGGAACTCTAGCCAAATTTCTACTTTGGGTAGAGCTTGTTCCATTAATTTTGACCTGCATTTTTCCTTATCAGTAAGCTATTACTTAATTAAAAGAATCATATTCATAGATCTGTTGGTGCTGGTGATAAGTCTGTAAAGCAAATCATAGTACCAAATTTTATCAAAAGCCTTTGCTATGTCAAGGAATACAGAACCGGCGTGTTGCTTCCAATTATAACCCACTAGCGGCAATTAGAAGAGAGTTTGGCAGATATTTATTTCTAGTCATAAGTGAGTTCTTTTAGGTGAGAGTGAGTTTCTTGAAGGAATCTTTTGTAGATGTTAGTGAGGGATTTGATTAACTGACCACAGTCAGGTTAGGATGTGTTTGATCCTGGCATGTTACTTTCATGGGGCGTGCCGCTTCGGCGTACGCTTTGTTCATTTGATGTATGTCTTCTTGATTTTTTCCTTACGTTGCGTGCGAGGTTGAGGGGAAGATTGGTTATTTTTTACTGCCAATCTGTGTTTTGGATAGTAGCGCTACATCCTTTGCAATTTTCAGGATAAGGCCATTGTAGTAGGTACATCTGGCCGGTGTGGTTCCAGGATTGTCACAGGTGTTAGTGGGGTGGTTCTCTCCACATTTCGAATACCTGTAATCAGCTCTACATAATTTCTGAGCATTACCATATTTCTGACATTTGTGGCATTGCCCTTCCGATGTTCGTTTTGTTAAAGGTTCAGGCGTGAGTCCATAGATCGATGTTATGTCATAAATATTTTATAAGGGTTTTGAATTTCCAATAAAACTAGTGGCATCGGTCTCTTGCCAGCTCTAAACATTCTACTCACTTTGACCGGAGGCAAACCGTGAGAGCTGAGATCCGTTGCTTTCACCTCGGTAGTGATATCTTCGATATCTCCTCTCAAAACCACTTTCAGATTTTTTTTCCGAGCTTAGGAGAAAATGTGTGGTATTGTTCGTTGAGGTTGTCCATGTCTTTGGTTAGATGACGATAGTCTGTTTTGGGATGAGTCTTTATTCTCTCATCTGTATTTTTAGCCGATGAGTAGGCAATATTGTGATCCTTCATGATCGATATGAGCATTGTCCATTTGGTTTTGACTCGTAGGATGATTGCAGGCTCTTTGTCTTTAGTGGTTGAAGTGTCTGTATTAGGGTTGTCATCATCCAATTTGTCATCTCTGCTTAGCTCTTCTGTTGTGCGTTTTTTAATCGAATGTACTACTTGAAACTGAAGAGGTGGGGTAATCATCAAATCTCTCTTCTCCTCCTCTGCTCCCATGTCATAATCATCTGGGCCACTATTTGTCACTGAATATAGAATTAAGTAACCTGGCTACTCGACTTCTAATTTCTTTAATAATTTTTTAAGGAGTCTGTGTGCTAGATTTTTGTCCAACGTTTGGATTAAGTCATCAGTATCAAGATTTTGCATACTTTAAGTAAGCTGCTTACTTGCAGAACAGCAACTATAAACTCGTACTTCTCACAAACACTACAGTAAATAAATATCACCCAAACAATTCCAGACCGACGATACAATAAAATTCAGTAAGTTCACATCATAATCACAATTCATCGCGTAAAAGCACCCATGAAATCCACTTTCCATTTTTGAATCCTTTTGGAAGTGAACGCAGAACGTTACTGATTTGAAGGGATGTGCTTTTCATAATTCTCTTTTGTCTGAGAGGGAAGTTCTTTGAGTGGAGAATTATTGAACTTCAAGCTCGCCCTAGAAGGGCAGTGAGATTAGTTGTGTTCAGCTGAGCATAGGATTCACTTGGGTCTTTTGTATTAGTAGAATTCTGCTTCATTGTAGTCTGAGGCTTGCTTGATCAGCGGGTTCTGATGATTGTTTGTCTTGGTGAAGAACTTTTCTGATAGGTCATGGAGGAGGGATATGATGTAGGAATGTTGACTTCTCTGTGAATCTGGAAGTTTCTAATAAACCATGGGGCATCCAGAATCATTCTAAGGCATATGTGCTGTATTCTCTGCAGCTTTTGAATATTTGTATTCGAGGTATGGCTCCATGCAGGAGATGCGTAAGTGATGACTGGGCGTATTACCATCCTGTATACGAGTAGCTTGTTCGGAGTATCCACTTTACGTCATCTGTTGATCATGGGGTAGAGCTGCGCGATTACGTTGGAGATGCCTTCGGATATGTTTTATACTTTGGATGTCTTCAGATGTGTTTTATTTATGATATGACTGGTGAATTTGAGTTTTTTGTCAAGCATCACGCCGAGATATTTGACCTCGCACTGCAATGGGATCTTGACTCCTTTCGGAAATGAGTTCTAATAAGAACTGGGCGATGGACTGAGTCCTTGACTCTTTATCCCGTCATCTGAATGAAGAAAATCTGTGTGAATGGGATGTTATTGAGCTAAAAAGCTCTAGTCATGGCTGGGTAACGGCAATAGCCGAGCCTCAGTTAAAACTTCATTGGCTACAGCATTGCCGTTTGTTACCCTGGAAGTCCTAAAAAGGACTTTCTCCTCATACTCTTTACCTTCCTTCGCCGGAATGAGTTCTATGTACAGACAGTTATAAAAATATCTATTCACTTTCTAAATAGGTATATTATATCTATACCAAAAATTTAATAAAAATTTTAATTATTAAAATTATTTAAATTTTAAAAATTATTATTTTTAATATTCTTACGATTTAGTTTAAAATTTGTTGAAAAATATTTAGAACACAAATATTTTTCACACACAGATTTATAACACATGTATATTATAATTTATGGTTTCTTCATGAATTAAAGCAACTCAGCTGTACGTTTTGAATCGTTTCTTACCAGTTTTTATCAAACGTTTCATAGGAAATTTCTTTCGAGCATTTTACTAGTAAAAATATATAACTTTGTATTGCAAAAACAACTCTCATTCAGAATAAAAGAAGCTTGTTTCGTGTAAAATGGAAGTTGAAGTGCTGCTAGTCAATAACGTCAACTATTAAATATAATCATAAAATATACCAGTTTGGACATGCGCATTGCGTTTGTGATTACGTCATTATAGTTGCTATTAAAACTGTCATTCTCTTGAATTGGTGTTAAGATTTTAACATCGATGATGTAAAGTATACATCATTGGTGTTATATTATATTAATCGTATATACTCGTAGTGTTTTTCATATTTCTTTTTCTTAAAATGTCAATGACTTATGTTTTTCGATTATTACTATTTTATAATGAGTAATACATTAATCACTTCAGTATTATTATTATTATTATTATTATTATTATTATTATTGTTATTTCATCCTGTACATTTTTACCGAAGTATATTTATATTTTCTCTCTTTATATGTGAAATTTCATTCTACTGTATTTCCCAACTCCGTTCAGTCTCTTTTAAGAGCGTATTTTATTCTTTAACAGACTTCTGATGTTGCGCCTTCCGGAATGGTTCCAATCGCCTTAAAGAAAGTCTGGAAAATGCAAGCCGTCCACCTTATCGAAATCCTTCCTTCCATCAAACTCGCTTGCTCAGTTTATATTTTCAACGAAATATGTTTCACTGTTATATGTTTACGGACAATAGTTTTTTTCACAAAGTCGACTATTTCTCTTATATTCCCGGTCTCATTTAGCCTCTATCATACCATAGCAACAGACTCACAACGCTTACTTCCTCGCTCTTCTACTTGTCCAAACAAAACATGTACTTCACCTGCTTACATCATCACTACACTCCTTAATGTTCGCACCAGAAAAACACGATTTCTTCACACTCGCCTCAAAAACTCCTCTTATTAATGAATCGCAATAAAAAATCCGATCCTACCTCTCACACTTTTGCTTATTCCTGCTTGCTTTTTCTCGAGTTGCATCATCTCCCACTTCCTTCGAAGGTTTGTTATACCATCCGCCAAGTCTTTCTCCAACTACTCAATCTCACGTTCAGTTCTTCGAAGAATTCTGTGCGAGTGGACCATCTGGTCATTTTCTTCATATTCCACCGCTTCATTCGTTTCGTAACGCTTTTAATACCAATTTTAAGAATATATATATGGAAAATTACACTCGGAAAGGTTTGAATCGTATTTATTATATGTAACAATTTTTTTTAAAAAAGTTACAAATTTTAATATTGTAAATTTCCTTAGCCTATCAATGATACCAATTTATATTTTTGGATATATTAGCCTGAAACCTCTTTTGACCCGAAATCCATCCAAATGCAAGCCGTCCAACTTATTGAATTTCTTCCTTCCTTTCATCAAATTCATTCCACACATACACGAAGTCCAGTCCATTCCTCCTCTCTATGGCTTTCCGAGTGAAGTCGACTCCACACATTTAAAACAAAATCTTCCTGATAATGAAAAAAAAACGTATAAGAATAAAACATTTCTATTTTGTTGGATATATAATCTGAGCAAGAATAGCTTAGAAATCTGGAGAGATATTAGTACGTTAACACGCACGCTCGCAAATGACAAATATTATTTTTAAAGCTCTGATCATGGCAGGAGGGTAACAGCAATAGCCTAGCCTCAGTTAGAACTTCATTGGCTACAGCATTGCTATCCATTACCCTCTCGTTGAAAAATATTATCCTTATAGTCCTTATAAAGACTGGCTTAAATTAAAGGGGCGAAGCAAGCATGCTTTTCATCTTCGCCGCTATCTGTAGAGGACAGTGTAAGGATAAGGTGTTATTGAGCTATTAAAATAAAGCTCTGATCATGGCAAGAGGGTAACAACAATAGCCGAGCCTCAGTTAGAACTTCATTGGCTACAGCACCACAATCCATTACCCTCCAATGGTATTAATCACCGTCTCACGGTCGATCAAACCATTTTTCGATAAATGTTACGTTTTGTAGGTATACATTTCAAGAAGTTTATGCAAAAAAAAAAAATGGTGTGAGGTTAGTATTATTTTTATTATAAAATCGTTTAAAGAAAATTTCTGAATACCTAAAAACATTCAGTTCTACAAATAATTTAATAATAGTTTTAAAAACAATTTAGGTAAAAAATGGAAATCAGACGTTTATCTCATTAAATTATTAATACACTGATAAAACAATAAAAAGAAAGAAACAAATCTCGACTAGATCGTGAACAAAGGAGAAAAAATTGGAAGATTCCACGTGAATACTATTTTCATGGTATAATGGAGCGAATATATCCACAAACTCCACCTGAGAAAAGAAAGGAGTCAAAGATGTGTGGAGGAGTAGAGTTTTGAGAGGGCTAAGATATAAGTTTCTGTGAAGAAATAAAGAGGCGATCTGACGCGGAAGTGAACATCTTTATGGTTAGAACTGAGACTGCACATACTCGTATTTTCGATACGCAGTCTCAGTACTTCTACCAGTAGTTCTTCTGGTATGAGCAAACGCTTTGTCTGATGATAAATAGAGTATAAGAGGGGATATGAAATGACCACTTGGCTACTCAAAACATGAGAAGGTGAAAAAAAAGTTAATATAATACTTAGATATGATAACACGGAATTAAGATGAAGGGTTATGATAACAAATGATTCGATTCATAATCTCTGTCGGAAAAGGGTTGTAAGTATTTGGATGTGTGGAGTGAGTGTAAAGGAAGAAGGGATTTATATAAGAAGGATGGACTGCACATGTGCATTTCGTATCCGTAAGTTCAGGAAAATATATATTGCAATAAGATCAGAAAGAGAGAGAGAGAGAGAGAGAGAGAGAGAGAGAGAGGGGAGAGAGAGAGAGAGAGAGAGAGAGAGAGAGAGGAGAGAGACGAAGCCAGATAAGGTGATGAGGAAATAGAAAGAATCTATGTGTAAGAACGACTAAGATACGCACCTGTGTTAATGATATAATTATGATCAACGACTGAGGTAATCATGATGAAAAGATGAGTGCGTATTGGTCAGCTTCTGACCTGGTAAATATATTCTAGGTTATCTGAAAAAGGAAGCATTCTGTACGAACAGGAATCTGAAAGGTGCTCTACTTGGTCATACACACTATAGAGGAAAGTACACAAAAAAGATAGAAAAAAGCATGGACGTGACTTATTATCTTATTATGGCTGCGCACAAATGCCTGGAGTATCAGGAACAAAGGGGTAGAGGTTGTTGTCTTAATACGGTGGGGCTATTAAAACATTGTTAACATTAGTCGTAAATGGCTCACAAATGCAGATATGTTAACTGGTATTGAGTGTAAATGGATACGGCATCTTATTAAGGAAGAAATTCTTGAAAAAAAAAGATGCAGAAATAATACCCTAGGCATAACGATGATTTCAGCTGTGAAAATTATAAGGCTCAGGCCTAAAGAGTGACAACTATTGTTCGAAAAACTAACTGTGGCAATGAAATGTAACTGGCTCTGCAAGCTTAAACAATTCTATCCTTATGTTGCAAGTAACAAAAAATGAATTTGAAAGAATAACTCCCCTCAATTCTGATTGTATGGAGGTGGTTGATGCAGAAAAGATTGCTCAGCTAGTGTCATTTCGATAAATGGTTTCAAGGTCGTGTGTGCAATATTGACCTCACAGCTACCTCTATACTGAAGAAAGTAATTCAGGTATATGAGGAGAAGGTAATAGAGCTTTTGCATAAATAGAATACAAATTCGGCAATAAGCATTGATGGAATAAATGAGCACGGATTCTAACCTGACTGCATAATTCGAATATCAGCAGAAGGGAATATATGATAATCCCATTGTCCCACGGATTGAAAGAATGTATAATAATGTACGATTCTTTATATGGAGTTTGACAATTGAAGATGAGTTGGCCTATCGGATAAGGAGGTTTTATTTTTCCAAACACCGGTTTTTCATCGCGCGTACCGGCAAATCGACCATGAATACACGCGCAATTTGCTGAGAAAATATTATTGTTGTTCGTGATGGACGGTAGACAGTTGATTGTAGTAGGAGTGTCGTTGTCTTTGGAGAATTACGTAGTAAGGAAGATGATGAGATGCGTGTGTAGCACAGTAGAGTGCCTCACGACGTGAGTCCTTGACTCCTTAAAGGTGTCCCGTAATAATAATGATAACAATCCAATTGCACAAGGCATGTTTCATAACAAAGAGAAAATAGAAAGGCCACACTTTCCAAGGCCAAAAAGGATATTTACCGATTTTGAAGAATCTCTCCCAGGTGAATGAAGATGCGAACTCAAACCCTAAAGGGAGGTCCACCTCTGATAAAAGAAGGAAAACCGTCACAAAATCTTCTACTAAACCTATAACTAAATCTACCGCTGAAATGCATACAATAAAATTCGTCTAATTGAATGTCCGTACATTACAATAAGAGGAATGGTTAGTAGAATTAGAAGAAACCCTAAAAAATCAACTGGCACATCACTAGACTTTCATAGGTGAGACACGACACTGGCAAAATTATTGGAACAATTTCTCTGGGTAAAATAGAAATAGGCAATTTCTATTTTACTGTAATAAAGGCGAAAACTGACTTAATGGAGTTGATTTCATAATTAAGAGCAAATTGAAAAAGCATATCGCAGAATTTAAAAGTTTAATACAAGCAGAATTGCCTCCTTAAAGTTAGAATTAGGAAAAAACAAATCACTAACAATAATACAGGTTTATGCTATCACCACAAGCTATGATCAGGAAGAAAATAGAGGAGTTCTATGATGAACTTACACTAGCAATAAAACCCCACAACTCCCAGGTCATTATAATGGGAGACTTTAATGCCTAGGTAGGTATTTACTAAGAAACAAAAGGTAGAAGATTTAATTATTGAAAACCATTGGCAGCTAGAAAGGGAACGACAGAGGAGGGCTATTCCTATAAGTCCTCTTTAACCACCAGCTGGAAATTCCTTCTTTAGGAAAAGAGAAAAAAGAAGATGGAAAGGAGGAAAAAAGAAACGAAATAGACTATATATTATTAAAAGATTCACTTCGTCTTTATAACTCTGAAGTTATCGATAATTTCTACTTTAATTCAGATCATAGGTTAATAAGAGGAACCTTCTGGTTCCAAAAAATCACAAACAGGAATAAATGGTTCAAAACAGACAACCAGCAGTTCAAGATCTACAAAGAAACCAGAAGAAATTTAGAGACAACTTAAGCCAACTTAAGCCAACTTATGTTTCAGACAACTTAAGCATATTAACAACTCAAAAATCAATCAGATTAGATAATACTGGAAAGCTCTGCGATAAAAAAGAATAAGTAATGAAGCGAGCATACCAACCACTGAGTGGCAACAAGAGAACTAAACAGTCAAAAATAATTGATAACAAAAACCCAATAAAACCTAGAGAACTACTAAAGATGGGGGGGGGGGGGGGTGGGGGGGGGGGGGGGTGGGGGGGGGGGGGGGTGGGGGGGGGGGGGGGTGGGGGGGGGGGGGGGTGGGGGGGGGGGGGGGTGGGGGGGGGGGGGGGTGGGGGGGGGGGGGGGTGGGGGGGGGGGGGGGTGGGGGGGGGGGGGGGTGGGGGGGGGGGGGGGTGGGGGGGGGGGGGGGTGGGGGGGGGGGGGGGTGGGGGGGGGGGGGGGTGGGGGGGGGGGGGGGTGGGGGGGGGGGGGGGTGGGGGGGGGGGGGGGTGGGGGGGGGGGGGGGTGGGGGGGGGGGGGGGTGGGGGGGGGGGGGGGTGGGGGGGGGGGGGGGTGGGGGGGGGGGGGGGTGGGGGGGGGGGGGGGTGGGGGGGGGGGGGGGTGGGGGGGGGGGGGGGTGGGGGGGGGGGGGGGTGGGGGGGGGGGGGGGTGGGGGGGGGGGGGGGTGGGGGGGGGGGGGGGTGGGGGGGGGGGGGGGTGGGGGGGGGGGGGGGTGGGAAGCCACCTTCCAGCAGGAAGAGAAATGTTTAAAACGGAGTATGGAATTTATTATGTTGGGCAGATGTGCAATAGCTAAACATGGTAGTAGTTTTATCACCTTGTTGGTGATGCCGTCAGGTCCAGGTGCCTTTTTGTTTTTTACTTTCTTGGTTATACCATATATTTCTGCTGGTGATGTGGGTTCAGTTTGATTGGAGCATGTTACAGAAGTTATAATGAACTTCTGACATATCTATAGATCTCGTATATGTGATTGAAGTCAAGATGTTCATATGAAGGTTTACATTGCTTATCTAAATTTTCTGCTATTGCTTCCGCTTTATCTGCATCAGTGTGGATGAGGCTTAGATCCTTTTGTTGTGGGGGAAGAGATTTATTTTTGTTTTTGATCTTTCTGATTAGGTTCCATATGGAGTGATTGCGAGGAGAGATGGAAGTCAATCTTTCTTCCCAAAGTTGACTTTGAGGGCATCTCTCACTGTGGAGTTGAGTCTGTTTAGTATTCGTTTGTCTTGTGGTGCGGAGGTATTGTGAAAACTTTTTCTGGCCCTATTTTGCTCCTTGATCAGATTCATGATATCTTCTGGCAAGCAATTGGGCCTGAGGATAGTTGTGGAAGTAGTGACTGCTGTCAAGGCTATGTTAATTTGTTGAGTCAGATCTTTGATAACTGCTTCAATTTCTTGTTTGGATTTTATAAGCGGAACGGGACCAATATATTTCGGGGGTACTTTGGTCAACTTTTCCCATCATATGAATGATTATGCGGGAGGGGGAGACGGTTTTTCTTGATTTCCCAACTGTCGCCGTATTGGGTTGTGATCAGTTGAGTGTCATAAGCTCTACGTCTCACATTCTGACTATGACTATGTCCAAGAAATCAGCCCTGCCATGCGTATTGTGATGGGTGGGTTCAGTGGGACCTGTCACAACCGCATTGTTGGATCCTGTGTAGTTAGCAAGTATGTGTCAATTTTATTAGTAGTTCGACTGTGAAGTCCTTAAAAGGACTGGCTTAAAGGGGCGAAGCAAGAATGCTGTTCATATACCCCGTTATCTGTAGAGGACAGTGTAAGGAGAAGGTGTTTTTGATATATATATATATATATATATATATATAAAGCTCTGATCATGGCAGGATAGTAATAGCCGAGCCTCAGTTAGAACTTCATTGGCTACAGAATAGTCATTCATTACCCTCCAAGGGTATTAATCACCGCATCTGACGGTCGATTAATTTTTCTAAAAAATCATCGACTGGGAAACTATTTTAGTTTATTATATATAGTTTTATTATATACTTTTAAAATAGGTATATATATGTAACAAAGTTACATATATATATATACCTATTTTATAAAACTATAAAAGCAGTAAAGCTTTTAAATAATCTTTACTGCTTTTATTGTTTTAAGGAAATTACAATGATAACTTAATTTGTATTTTTTTTATTAATAATTTATTCATTTTTATTGCATCGCATACTTATTATAATCTATACTGTACAATCATGTTTGCTCATTGTAATGTAGAAATGAAAATGCTACATGTAAAGAAATTCTTGTTTATAAATCGAATAAAGCAACTCAAACATTTAACCATTTCGTACGTTTACACAATGACGTTTAAAAATAGCTTTTGAAAACATTGGCGGTCTGTTTTGTCATCCTCTTGGAGATCTGTGATATATTTCTTCAGGTTTGGAAAATGTCTAAATATCTCCCTGTCTAACTCTTAAAAATTCCTAGTTTCATTTCGAATGCCTTTATGTCATCAAACATACCATGAGACTCTTCCCAGAGCCCTGTAGTTTAAGGTTCGAGTCATTTAAAGGTTCATCAAAATCTGCAAAAAGACATCAGTTTACAAACCTACACGATGTCATGCATTTCTTTATAAGACATTTGTTGATTAGTCAAAAAGAGATTTATTTCACCCAGGCATTCAGCAAATCGTTTCAGAACAAGACCTAGACTACGGTAACGAACATTGTTGTACATTAAGTCCTTTGTACACCAAATCCACCTCATTCATCAGACTCTGAAATTGTCTTTTATTCAAAGCACCTGCAGATATGTAATTAGCAATCTTGGTTACTGTTTGCACCACTTCTTAAAGTTCCTTTAGTCCAGCTTTTGCACATAAAGTCTCCTCATGTATGATGCAATGAAAACCTATCAGTGAATGACCAACATGTTTTGCAAACAGATTTAGAAATCCTACTCCCTTAACAATCATGATAGGTGCACCATATGTTGTGACTGATACCACTTTTGAAATATCAATTTGCCGAATAGAGAATAGATAATTCGTTCGTAACTGCTTTAGATATTTCTCCAGTGGCACGCTCAGATAGTATTACAGGGTTGATCATCTCTTCGATACTTTGTAAGCCCTACAAACTTGAGAAAAAGATTGCTAGCGTAGCTGATTACACGATATCTGTGCTCTCATCAACACCAATAGAAGAGAATTTATATGAAGCCAAATCTCTTGTTAATTGTTCTGCTGTATTCCTTTCCAAATTAAATATCCTATTCTTAACTGTTCTTCTACTCACACACAAATCTTTAATGCGCTGAACAAATTTTACCCTTTCTGAAAGATTATCAAAAGGAAAGGAGCACATTCTAGCCATATTTCTTTAATATACTGCACAGCACTGAGTAGTTTTCCATTTAGGGCAATAACTTTCGAAACCTCAAAACTAGCAGCAAATAAGTTCGAACTAGACCTACCTACAATAAATTTCATCAAAGTATCTTTTTTTTTGTCTTGCCCAGTTCGTGAGAAATGAATTCTGTTTGTTCTTGCACACTTTTATTGCTTAATTTCTTATGAAGAGTTTCAAGATGTCTCTGTACAGAAGAAGTCCTACAAACAACTGATTCGTAACATAAAATACATAATGCTTTATCATCTTCCTCAATAACAAATTTTTCAGTCCAGTATGCTTTACATTCTCTAATATCCTCTTCATTTTAATGTCTATGTTGGTTCTTTGCTGGTGATTGTGACATTCTGTACAATCTGTAAAGCGCAGGAAGCAAATAAAAATATATAGCTTCCAACTTTAATGAAAATGTGGACAGAGGCGTATGGACGCTGACAAAAATTATAATTTGGACTCAGAAAATGTCTTCATAATCACTGTCTTCATACACTTATCAAGTTTAAGCAAACCAGAAATTAGTACACTATAAGCCTACCTTCACGTACACACACATGCAAATGAAAGAGAAAGGTACGCATGTGCCATCTAATCACGTGCGGATAACACTTCATAATTCTGAATATTGATAATACATTTCACATAGCTTTAACAATAACTTATGTTTATAGCAATATAAAGAAACTTTGCATTTATATCTAATAAATTAAACGCATTAATTGACTATAAATACTTCCAATCCATATTTTAATGACTTACGATTTAAGTAAATCCAAATCCACATATATACACATACTTTAAAAAACCGATAAATTCTTTACGAAACACGAAAAAATATATAAAATGACGGTGAAGATGTCACGCCGCGCTTGGCGAATGATGCGTCAACTGAACAGGACAAATAAAATAAATTAAAAATACCAAGAAATTATATTCTTGGTTTAATCATTCAACCAATTATAAGCAAATATAGTTTTGCCTGAAGTATTTTCAGGACAGGGCAACTCGTATAACGAAGCTAATGACTTCACATCACTTGCCTTTCATTATGGGATACGAAGATAAGTGATGTGAAGTCATTAGCTTCGATATACGAGTTACCCTGTCCTGAAAATACTTCAGGCGCAAACTCTGTTTGCTTATACTTGGTTGAAGGATTAAACCAAGAATATCATTTCTTGGCATTTTTAATTTATAGTATAACCAAGTGGAAAAACTTCCAACAATGAACGGGACAAAACCTGTACGTCAGTATATCGCCAAGATAGATAGACAAATGGCTTGGAAATGGGATGTTTGTTTCATTTTCTTGTTACTTATTATTATTACTAAACCAGTTGATAGTGTTTGTTTCTTTATTGCATTTTTATTTGGTATCGCTCTACTTAATAAAACTGTATTCTATTAAGTTAAAATATACAACTCAGAGATGATGTTGGATATGTATTTATTTATTTCATTACTTTTTAAGATGAGCCTTGGGTTACGTGCCGGAACAATGTCGTTGGCGTGCCAAAGGTTACCCAACCCTGGTATAGGAAAATTTCACTGTCATATTCACAATATTCTCTGTACCCTGTATCTTTTCAGGTGACAATCAAATGAATCTTCATCAGAAAAAAAAATGCATTTGAGTATATCAAAAAACTATTTATTTGCTCAGTAGGCAAACAAAATTTGCACTATGAAAAAAAAAAAAAAGCATAATTTAAAATTTAAATATTATGAAATAAGTATCTCAGACGTGTATTAAGAACTCATCTAGGAAAATTCTTCAATTACGAATTTCAAATAAAGAATTCTTATAATTAATAAGAGAAAAAAAATGATAAAGCTTTTGAATACGTGTTAAAAAATAACATGAATCATTTATTATTTAACTTAATTTTAATAATTAATATTAAAAACATTTTTGAACTCAACAAATATAAAGATATGTATTTGGTGTGTTTGAAAAAAATGAACGCAATTTACGCGCCTATCATTAATAATTTATTTACAAATTCAATTATTCCCTTTATACTGTATATATATTTTTGTCATATAAAAGAATAATGAAAGTTAATAATTTTATCGTATTTTTGATAATAAATAATACAAAAATAATTTCTTTTATTTTCTAATAATTATAACTATACACCCTTAAATCATTTTCTTATCAAAATATAATATGTCGAAATAAATCAATTTTTGTATCGTGCTATATATTTATTCAAATTCAAAAGGCATTAATTTATGATAGTGGGCCATTTTGGCCTATTTCATAATGATAATAGTAATATTCTTATGCGGTTCCTCCTTTATCCCGTTACTTGTGGGGAGAGGGTTGGGGGTTCCGTGTGGAAAACCCCTACCGCCGTATGCGACCAGTTAAAACTAACCTTTAAGTCGAAAAACTATAAAATTGTCATCTAGAACCATTGAGTGTATTGTTGATTTGTTTATTAGAATGTTTTCAGTATCTGCTCACAACGATCGTATAATGTATTCCAAAGCTAAGCATTGGAGTTTGACTATCTCTTTGTTTTAATTCTTAAGTTAATGGAAAGGAAACTTTTCAATTAGTTCACTGTCTAACATAATTACTTCGCACACACTATAACTCCACGTATACTGCGGGAGGGGATGAAATGGAAACCTGCGCTCATCTAGAAGCAATTTCTTGGCATTCTTAAACATCCAAATCACATGTCTTTGGTAATAACTGCAGGATCTCACATTTCATGCCTCTCTCTCTCTCTCTCTCTCTCTCTCTCTCTCTCTCTCTCTCTCTCTCTCTCTCTCTCTCTCTCCTTTTTGATAAAGATGAGACATATAGGACTTTTTAATATATTCGTCTGAGAATTGGTGGGATCGTAATCCAGTGGATTATAAGCAGTGCTTTCTCTCATCAACTCATTCATTTTCTGTTTGTAATGACTAACAGTCACGACCAAAGTGCCATTACTTTATCGGTTCTAGTGATTATTATGTTTTAGATTTTGCGGAATTTACGGAGAATATGGAGCGGACCTTCACAGTGATCTCTTTTATATGGCGTCGCATGTTTTAGGTAACTTTTACCCCTATTATTTTGGATGTTTTATGCGTGCTTTTACAATTTTATGATTGCCTCCCGATGAATAAAGTTATATCTAATTGATTCTCTGCGCTATATTCATCCCATTAAAGCCTAATAATAAGTGTGTGGAGCAGCGCATAAGCCTAAACACTCGACTCTAAATGAACTGATCAGGATTATACAAATTTATAAAGTTCCAATGAGTATAATTGAATTTATTCTAGTTTTCTTCAGATATGTTACACCATGTCCTCCATCGAAAGTTGCAGTGTGCACTACTGTTAATCGACCTAAAATGACCTTTGACTAGGGGAGGGGGCGGAACGAATATCATAACCATACACTACGACATTGTAAAGTATCATCTCTCTGAGAAGGCCAGACTCTGGAATTTTTCAGACATTTGAATCCTACACGTTTTCCTTTCTGAATGACACCCATGGAAGGCCCATGACAATACTAGGGATATCCATCAAAGAAAAAGCACATCATATTCGTGAGAACTGAGACCCTCTCTGGGCTTGGAGACCGTATATATATCTTTTATATTTTATATCATCATACAGTATATAGGTCCTGCTTTCCAAGGATGTCATATCAATGTAATATGATTTCCTATGCAATATTATCCGTTGTATAGTACAGGAATATCGGAAATATCAATTCACAGAAGATTTATTGAATGTTCTTAACTCATTTCATTAACATAACATGTCTGATATCCCAGCAGTGGATACCAAGTATGTTGTGACTTGGCTAGGAAGGATATTCATTGTTCCCACCCATCAACTGGGTAAACCCCCAGACTACTATTTTGACAGTCCATTCTGTAACGTGCACACAAATGATTCGACACAAACAAACAAACGTATTTACTGCTTCTGTCTATCCGTTATTAAGTTCCACTCCTTAATCTTTCTTAATAATCTGGATATAGTCATATTCTCTGTAGAATTACAAATTGTAAATTACAATTAAATGACTCTGGATATAACCTTAAATGCTTACAAGATACAAACAGACATTCAGTACTTATTTTTCTTACAATATATATATATATATATATATATATATATATTACTTAAATAAAAGAGCCAATAGGCTTCACTTCGGCGATGGGAGTTTAAATGAATGAAGGGGATATTAAATCCCGCATTATTTCAAAGCCGAATAAGAAACTCAAAGATTGGAATCAAAGAGTTTCATACCGAATATAGTCAACTATAAAAGTATCGGCGGATACCAGCGTAAGCTAAAGCACGTAGTACAAACTAGGGCAACTCGTTGCAAAGGTGGATAAATCTCTGATCACTATTCTTAGTATTTCCCATAATGTAATACACAACTCCTATGAGATGTATGATGTTATACATTATGGTGGAAGGTCACTACCCAGACCGGTTTCAACCCTCATTGGGGTCTCATCAGTGAGTAGGTAGCAAGATTAATACTGAGGGTATAGCGAAAAGAACTTATATACCCTGCTATACGAGTTGTCAAAAAATGGGTACCCATAAATGACTTTATTAAATCCCACATTATTTAAAAGTCGAATAAGAAGGGGATTTAATATCCCCTTTATTTAAGTAATGTTTCATCGCCGAAGTGAAGCCTATTGGCTCTTTAATTTAAGTAATTTATGGGTGCACCTTTTTGTCCACAAATGCAAAAACTTCTTCTTCCATTATCTCTACAAATAGAAGAGATAATGGAAGAAGACAGAACTTAAAGGTGTTCCATCTGGATGGGAGACTGGAATGCAGTGGTCGGTGAAAAGGTAGAGAAGGGAATAACAGGAAGATATGGTCTTGGAAAAAGGAATGTGAGGAGTGAAAGACTTATAGAGTTTTGTAAAAGACACAAACTAATCATTGGCAATACTTGGTTTAAACTTCCAAAGAGAAGAAGATATATATTTATAAATATATATAAATATATATATATATGGAAAATTCTAGGAAATATCGCAAGATACCAGATTGATTATATGTTAATACAAAACAGGTACAGAAACAGTGTAAAAAGAATATCAACATATCCAGGAGCTGATATTGTCTCAGACCATAATTTGCATGTTATGGAATGAAGAATACGATTTAAGAAAATAAACAAAAGTAAATGCAAGAAAACGTGGAATCTAGAAAAACTCAAACGAGATGCAGGTAAGAAAGTCAGAGAAGAACTGGAGGATAAAATAAGAAACAAAGAAGATGCACCTGAAGAAACTATTGATATTAACGCAAAATGGAATCAACTGAAAAACTTGATATATGAAACAGCTGCTGAAGAGATAGGTTTCGTGGAAGGGAAAAGAATTAAGAACCCATGGATTAAAATGAAATGATAAGAGAAATACAGGAAAAGAAGAAGATGGAAAAATGCAAACACTGAAAAGGGAAGAAGAAACTACAAAGTATTAAATAGTGAGCTGAGAAGAGAAACTGATAAAGCAAGAGAGGAATTGTTAAAAGCAGAATATAAAGAAATTGATAAAATGGGGCGATATGATAAAATGTTTGTAAAAGCAAAAGAAATTACAAATATTAAAAAAAAGGCATAAGACATCTGCCATTAGAAGATAAGCAAGGAAAATTGATTTATGATGTTGAAAATTGATATTGAAATGCAAGGTGAAAGATGAAAGAATATATCGAAGAACTTTATGCAAAAAATGAAAAAACAACAAAATTTGAATTGGAAGAGCAAAATGAAATCTCAACAGAAAAAAGAGGTCCTGAAATACTAAAGAGAGAAGTAGAAACGGCAATTAAGGAATTAAAAGGTGGAAAGATCGAAGGAGTGGATGGAATACATAGTGAAATCCTAAAACATCTGGAGGACAAAGGTATGACAGAAACATGGAAACTCGGCAACCTTATTTACAAAACAGGAGTATGGCCTAAAGATTTAACAGAGAGTATTCTTATTTCAATTGAAAAGAAAAACAATCTGCTAAGTGTAGTGACTACAGAATTATAAGCATACTCTTGCATGCCTCCAAAGTACTGCTAAGAATATTAAATCAACAATTGTATAATAGAGTGGAGAAATTTCTGGGGGATGATCAATCTGGATTTAGAAAAGACAGAGGAACTAGAGATGGAATTGGAGTAATGAGGATCATATGGGAAAGGAATATAAAAGTAAATAAAGAAGTTTATATTTGTTTCGTCAACCTTGAAAAAGCATTTGACATGGTGATGGGAAAATCTGATGGAAATGTTACGCAAAATAGGTTTAGATTGGAGAGACCGAAGGTTAATATCTGAATTATATATGAACCAGATGGCCATAATAAAGACAAAAGTAGGAAAAACTAAAAAATGTGTGATTATCAGATGCGTAAGACAGGGATTCTGCCTGTCAGGACGCTCTTCAATATATTTTCTGAAGAAATAATAAAAGAAGCATTTGATGAAGAAAAACGAGGAATTACTATTGGCGGAGGAGCAATACAAAATATTAGATTTGCAGATGATCAAGCAATATTAGATAATACTGAAGTTGAACTACAGCACGTAATGCAAAATTTGAAAGTATGTGCAAGAAATATGGTATGCAAATTAACCCAAAGATTACAAAAGTGATGAGAGTCTCCAGGAAACCAGGAAGTATCAAGGTGATGATGAATGGAGAAAGTGTAGAGCAAGTGAGACATTACAAATATCTTGGTAGTATAATACAATAAAATGGAAAATATGACAGGGAAATAAAAGAAAGAATTTAAAAAGGAAAATATGCATGTTATAGCAAGAAAATTTTCTTTATTAACAAAATGAATAAACATCGAAAGAAAAGGCTTTTTAAGTGTTATATTTGGAGTATGACTTTATATGGGTCAGAAACATGGACAATTGGGAAGAAAGAAGTTAAAATGTTGGAGGCATTTGAAATGTGGTTATGGAGAAGAATGGAGAAAATAAAGTGGACTGAAAAAATCACCAATGAAAAAGTATTACAAAGAGTAGAAGAAGAAAGGAATTTACTAAAGACCATAAGAAGAAGAAAGCATAACTGCAAAGGAAATGTATTAAGAGGAGACAGCTTGCTGAAAAGAATGATAGAAGGGAAATTGAAGGAAAGCGAACAAGAGGAAGGAGACGACTAATGATGATATAATGGGCACAAGAGGATATCAGGAAATGGAGGAGGAAGCAAGAGACTTATGAAAATCTGCTGAGTTATACCATTGTACCTGTCAAGAAAACTAATGATGATGATGAAAACTATTAGGGATTTCACAAAGGGAACGTATTGATATAAAATGCAATTTCATTCCTTAGGAATGATGTAAAGGAACACACACACACACACACACACACACACACACACACACACACACACACACACACACACCAAGATAGTTCTCGTTCATCTAATAAGTTGTATATTCTCATTTGTTTTTAAAACTAAAAAAATAAAAAAAAATCAAAAGTGATAAAGAAATAGAGAAATATTATTTTAAATGCAAAATATGAGATGAAATTCATCAGTGATGCTAGGCCATCACACTTATCGACGACAGATTTTAATAAGGATTTATATCTTAAATCTTTAAAATGCAGATTTATTAACAAATATCTTTTGAGGAATAAGTCTTAAAAACAAAAGGTAGGGTTTTTGGAAAAGTTTCATAACCGTTGAGATCATTGAGTATAATAATACTTATTACTAATAATCATAGTGGACAAGACGATTAATTTAAATTAAAATTATTTCTAAAAATAGCTGTGTATTAATAATTTCTTTTTAATAATAAAAATTACAAAACTATCAATAAGAAAACGAAAACTAAAACTGTTAAAACTACTGATAAACAGTTTTATTAATAGAGTTTCGTCATTTTTTTAAATTAAACGTTATGTTATATTTAGATACCTCAATATACACTGTATGTGCATAATATTTTGTTCTTTGTGTGGTGGAATCAATCTGCTTAATCCGTGACATCGTCATCTGAAATATACTGCACAACGAAAATCATCCGTTATTTTGTCTTTTGCACATTAGCCATCAATGTGTCCACTCCCAGCCCAAAAAAGCATTATAATATACATCCAAATATTTTTATATAAAAGTCTTTAAGAAAAGATCATCAACTCTCTTCTCTTACCCAGATTATGTATTTCTCTTTTGAGAATGCATAATTTTGTATTTCGCATTTCGAGATTATCATTAACGCGAGACAAACTTGAATGCTTTTAATTCAAGTTCTAGTATGTAGCATAATTTTAAATATTGTGGTATTATAAAAACGATAATTCCCAGAAATTTAGCTTCCTTTTGAATATTCCAATTGCCTTTTATTTATACTCAAATAAAAGATATTACGTTATATTTTATATTTATTTTGCTTTATGACAATTATATATTATATTAATCTAACTGCTGTATTACATTGCTTCATTTATAATGGAAATGACAATCTGTTTTCTGTAAACTAGGCTACGTAAATATTGAGAATATTTCCATGAATATTACTGCGATTTTGCAGAAAGAACTATCCTTTTATTTTATTTATTAAAAATAGGGATGTATTCACCCTTTTCTATGACACTTTTACTTCAATATCCAGAAAATCTTAGGATGCACTAATATTTCAATTAATTTAAAAATTGATACTACCACTTAATTTTTACAATACCTCAACATGACTTCAGCAACTGATTGTATCTTGACGTGCTACTTCTTTATTAAAACAGTGTAAATTCTTTGCACGGATCTCTTTTCAGCTGAACTGAATATTCTTTTCACCAGGTGATTAATATGAGTCTTAGAACAGGGATGATTCCACAGGAATGGAAGGAATGTATGGTAATTCTATTGCTCAAGGATGAGGCAAAGACCGATGTATCCAACAATCAGCCAATTAATATCTCAGAAGCGGTGGTGGAGTTGGAAAAATTGGTTAGGGTTCGCAATCAGGAATGGGTTGACAGTGAATTCTGCTTTTCAAATTCCATTCTATAATAATGTTACCATTGAAATAGACAAACGGAACATGGATACACCATGATACTTTTGGATTTTGTTAAAGGCTCTCGACAGAATACAGCGTGGTAGACTGTTGCATAAATTGGAGAATATTGGTTTAGATTATAGAATATTAGCGTGGATAAGAGGATGGCTATCTGAGAGATATCAAAAAGTGGTATACGGGAGATGTGGGTCTGCCCGATTTAGTCTGCACTGTCCCGAATAAACAGGGCGATCCGTTCAGCCATGAGATCATGGCTCCGACTGTCACCTAACATTCCTACTGCATATTTCCATGAGAGGGTGAAGGATGGTGGGCTCGGGGTTCCATCACTTAGATGACTGATCCGACGCCTACGGCTGTCAAGAATCGCGCAGTTAGCACTATTTGTCTTCCCCTATCTGCATAGAGGCTTTCTATAGCCCATTTAATTCAAGAAGACTTTAGGTAGGCTAAAGGTTGGTCCTATTATCAAGGCTTTAATTGAGTCAGTACCTGCAGAACTCAACAGGTGGTCATTTCTGTTGCACTGTTCTGTAGATGGTGCTCCTTTAAAAGAGTCATATCTGGTGCCTCCCCAGCATGGTTGGGTAAGGGATGGCACCAGATTCCTCACTGGGTTCGAAGTATATTGACCGTTTCAGTACGAGGATCAATGCTAACTATTGATCCTCGATTCCATTCGAATGATTCGAGCAAGCGCAGCTTTATTGGGGGGTAGTGACGACTCAAATTGTAGGGCTGGCTGCCCCAACAACGAGACATTGTCTCATATAGCCCAGTGTTTCTTCCACACCCATGGGGTCTGCGTGCGGAGGCATAATGCCGTGATTTCCATTCTGAACAACCGCTTTAAGAACAAAGGTAGGGAGACTGCGGTGGAACCACATTATAGGATTTCCACGGGTTTACGTAAGCCTGAATTAGTGATTAAAAAAGATAGTGACGTTCGGGTAGCTGATGCCCAGGTGGTGGAAACAAGGCGCCCACTAGCCTATAGCTATCATAATAAAGTAAACTATTATAAAAATAATCAAGATCTAGTTAGTAAGATACGGGAGGAGCATGGGGAAACTCAGAGGTTTACCAGCGCCACCATCTCTTTGCAAGGCGTATGGAGTGCAGATAGTTATAAGGACTTAATACTGCTTGGGCTTACGCAGAACTGTATAAACATTCTTTCCTTGATAGCCCTAGGGCACAGGTGGCATGGCGTTGCCACCAAAGAATGACTACAATGATAACTAGAACAGGCATAGGGTAAAACACTTGTAAAGGCTTAGGCCTATATGGGCAGTATTACCCTTACATCTGGAGAAGATGTAAGGGTAATACTTCCCATAACCAGTACAAACATGAATAATAAAACAAAATAGTAATAACAAAAATAACCAGTGGTGTACCACAAGGATCAGTGCTTGGTCCACTGTTATTCAGTATGTACATTAATGATATTGGGAAGTATTTGACAAGTGACTTACCGCTGGTTGCTGAAAATGTAAAGATGGGTAGGGTCATCAGGAATGCTGCTGATATGCAGTACTTGCAGAAGGATTTTAATTGGCTGGAACTGTAGACAAGGTAAAACCGATGTCAGATCAATATTAGAAAATGTAAAATATCCACTTTGCGTTCATTTGATATCCAATGTCATATTATATTGGTGAGATTATGCTAGAAGAAAGTGATGAGGCTAGGGATCATGAAGTGTTAGTAGACAGCAATTTGAAGTTCAGGGTCCATGTAACAAAGATGGCAAATACAACTCAAAAGATAATTTCAGTGCTGAAATGAACGTTCACACGTAAAGTAAGGATGTCACATTTTGCTTCTTTACAATGTCTTGATAAGACTTCACTTGGAGTATTGTGCACAAGTCTGTCTCCTGGAATCCGTTATGTTTCTGATGTAGTGGAGGGTGAGTGCAAGCAGAGTGGTAACATGATATCAGGATTGCGGAATAGTGATTAGGAAGAGAGAGAGAGAGAATTTTTAGCCAGCAGATACTGGCTGGAGGCTTGAGACTTACAAACTTCTGAAATATGCATATAGGATTTCAGTTGATGGAATTTTTCAATTTATGGAGGGTGCGGAAAGTACGAGAGGGCATTCTTGGAAGCTGAGAATGAAGGCCGCTAAGGAGGGGTCAGGAATAATTTCTTTCAGCGGGTGGTGCATGATTGGAATGGATTGCCTTTGGATGTTGTGAGTGCAAGCAGTGTGAATGAATTCAAGAATAAACATGATAGCTGGTGAGTGTAGTATGTGGCCTCCCTTGATGAGTACCTGATTCTCTGGAAGGTACTCTTAATAATAATAATTATAATAATTATTAACGTTTTAAACTATTAGTGACTTTAAATAGCACTCAGAAATGAGAATACTGCAAATAAGTGCGGTCATCTTTGGGTTTCTAACCAAAACACATTGTTCTCTGGGAGTGAGCCCTACGTCGAGGTTCTGTGGTGATCTGAAGATTACTCTGCATCGACCTTAGATAGCAACACTATAGGCAAGATTTTTTCTAGGTTGGTACATCTGTCATAAGAATCCATGTGAAATTGCGAGTGATTCTACCAAGTAGTTTTTTTTATACCGCTGTCTGAAGCAAATGTGTTGTCTGTATCGCTTGAAAAGGATAAAATTGAGTAACGGTTATAAAATTGTTTGTAAAAGAAGGTTTAACGCCAAACGAAATTCATTCAAAGTTCAAAAAGGTTTATGGGAACGCCTCCCCTTCGTTTTCGACAATTTAACTCATTTATACGAGTTAAACCAGCCTTGAAGATGATCAACGTGAAGGACTTCCAAAAACTGTAACAAGACAAGAAATCATTGATCAAGTGCACGATATGGTATTTGATGACCGGCGAGTCAAAGTGCATGATTGCTGATAATAAAAGTCCTCCAGAAGAATGTGTAGGATATATTTTGCATGAAGAATTGAAAAAGAATAAGCATTGCGCAAAATGGGTACTGCGCTTGCTCACAGCAGTTCAGAAACGCACTCGCATGAAAATCTCTGAACAGTGTTGGAACATTTTAACAAGAATAAAACTGATTTTTATTTTATTACTATGAATGAGACTTGGATTCACCGTTACACTCCAGAATCCAAACAGTAGTCAAAAACAGTATACAAAACCTGGTTATTTAGCACAAAGAAGACGAATTCGGTTTCATCAGCAGGAATGCTCGTGGCATTGGTGTTTTTTGGATGCTAAAGACATTTTGTTTATTAATTATCTTGAAAATGATAAAATAATTAATAACTTCAGAATATTACTCCGATCTTTTAGCCAGACTAGACGAAAAAAAGTATGAGAAAAGATCCCGTTTGCAGAAGAAAAAAATCATCATTTATCAGGAAAATGCACCTCCCCACAAAACTGTTTTCGCAATGGGAAAATTAAGGGATCTGCACTATGAATATTGGAACATGCACCTTATTCCCCATATTTAGTTCCCTCTCTGACTCCGCTTGACCGTGCCAGAGATCGACTAACTCGAGAACCGGTCGAAGATAGTATAGACTTAGAAAAAGTTCCTCCAATCGGCGACTGGACTTGAACTTAAGTCTAATTTCGAGCAACCTAGCGCAGAGGATGCCAACGTCTCTTCCACTGAGCTGTAGACCCCTCACATTCATAATTCATATTTTATTGAATTTTCATAATCATAATAATTTATTCATATTTCGACTGCCATTGCCAATCCTGATCAAATCCATGCTCATAACTGGATCACATGTGGGTCGAAAATAGCATTCATTAAACACTTAGGTCAACTGCTGCGTACAGAAAGTTCTCTTTGTCTGTTCGAACCTTTTCAGACAATGGCGATCTCATTTTTGACAAATTGTTAATCAAATAGGTCCGCAATTACAGCCCTTAGACAAGAGATGTGGGTTATTTTTCGACTGATTAAACACCTGGGATATCTCATCTTTTTTAGAAACCAATCAGCTCTTCTATGGTCAAAATGATGACTCCAGCCAGATGGGCACTCACAATAAGCCCTCTATGGACTGATCAATACTGTAGACATTTACTGTCTCATGGCTCTGTTTTTGTGTCATTGTTGTTTAACGTGCATTTAATGAGTATGGGACGAGTTTAACTAGAAAGATGCAACTGTTTGCGGTGATTCAGAATTTGGGGAGAACAATCAGTAGCGATGTAGTCGAGATGCAGGGTAGGTGGGGTGGGGGGGGGGGGGGGTGGGGGGGGGGGGGGGTGGGGGGGGGGGGGGGTGGGGGGGGGGGGGGGTGGGGGGGGGGGGGGGTGGGGGGGGGGGGGGGTGGGGGGGGGGGGGGGTGGGGGGGGGGGGGGGTGGGGGGGGGGGGGGGTGGGGGGGGGGGGGGGTGGGGGGGGGGGGGGGTGGGGGGGGGGGGGGGTGGGGGGGGGGGGGGGTGGGGGGGGGGGGGGGTGGGGGGGGGGGGGGGTGGGGGGGGGGGGGGGTGGGGGGGGGGGGGGGTGGGGGGGGGGGGGGGTGGGGGGGGGGGGGGGTGGGGGGGGGGGGGGGTGGGGGGGGGGGGGGGTGGGGGGGGGGGGGGGTGGGGGGGGGGGGGGGTGGGGGGGGGGGGGGGTGGGGGGGGGGGGGGGTGGGGGGGGGGGGGGGTGGGGGGGGGGGGGGGTGGGGGGGGGGGGGGGTGGGGGGGGGGGGGGGTGGGGGGGGGGGGGGGTGGGGGGGGGGGGGGAGACTACACTTGAAATTATCTCCATGCGGTTCCATCTCAGTATCGTATCACTAATTCTTGAGCAGGGATAGCCTGATTTGTCAACAATTTGCGAAACAGATAAGCCTGCAACATGGTATCCTCTCACAACGCCTCTTTCAAATTTCGTCAGTTTCCTCCTCGCAGCTATTTCACCCAGACACTGTTGCACTAACTTGGGAGCATCATGTTCCTTCCATTTACACCGGTACAAACACGTGACTCATTACATGGCATGATGCATCTTGCCCATGCGGGGTGTCCGTTGACTTCTTTCTAAGCAGTGTATAAGTTACTACTCACCACACTAGTAAATTTCGAATAGGAATCGTTTTATACTTTAAAAAATATGCGAGATAAATTTTAGCATAGTGAAGCAGATATATTACAGTATTTTTTCGAATATTTTTTGTCAGAATAAAAACTGAAGAATCTTTTATATGATTTCTTTGAAACATGAAATATCTGTTGAGTGTAAGACATTGCGAGACCACCTCGTTGCTTACTGTTGGCCTGAAGTGTGTTGACAAAGTTCCATGTTTGGTCTTTAGAGCATTATTGGAGAAACGTATCAGTAAAAGTCTTGCATTTAGTAATTATTAATAAAATCAAAACGCTATTAATAATCTGCACACTCTAACGTTTGTATGAATTAAAAAAAAAATCCGAGGCTACCAAACTGCGATACATAATTCAGTTACTTTAAAATTTGATATCATTCTTCTATTTCTCTTACCTGAAAATTCGCGTTTTATTCCTTGATTTACAACGATGTGAAAATGGTGAGCTATTCTCTGTAATCATGACTCCGCTTTTGTTAACTTCCCAGTGCGTGATGCCTTTGTGGTAAAAAAAAAAAAAAAAAAAAAAATATATATATATATATATATATATATATATATATATATAGCAATACCATAATGGAAAAGTATCATAAAGATACCGGAAAGATAAATACTGTACTGAGCTACGGCCTTGAAGGTCTAATGCACGCATTTGTTTTACAACTGTCACAGTGAAAAATATTGATTGCATATCAGAATACAAAACAGCTTCTTATTCACTCATATTATTATTGAATTACACTAATATTCCGAATTATGAACTAGTTTTACAGTGAGTGGTCAATTTATTCGGAACATATTTCTATTTTCCTAAATAGGGAAGTATTCCTAACAGTTGGCCACTTAGGGAAGTATTCCTAACAGTTGGCCACTTAGTGTATATTTCTACTTTAATTGTTGTTATATTCTAGCAACCGAGAAATGTACCAGTATGGCAACAGGCAGGTGAGTGAGTGTTCATATATTTACAAAAGCTAATGCACAGAATCAAATGAACAGAACTTGAATCATTTTTTATTGATTGACTGATAGAAGGAAAGAATGATTTAGCATGCAAAATCATCGATCAAGTCGCCAGAGCGCACATGAATACAATTGCCACGTGTTTGTTTTTTTTTCGATCTGTTTCTTGAGGTCAGTAATGACGTCAAAAATTGATTTTCATATCATTAGTCGTTTTTCTTTTCTTTTCTTTTATTTTTTTCCTAAATAATAAAAAGAGATGAGAAATATCATGTTTAGCTAAAGTTAAAGGTTTTTGCATTCTATAAGGAATTTGAAGCGGGGTCTTTCTAATGAAAGAGAGTCGGCGACACAAACTAATAATAATACTTGAGGAAATTCAGGTGGTCAGAGGTAGAATGCGGTAGAATTCCCTCCAGACCTGATTGGAGGGAATTCCAGTTTCTTGATAATAAATCTGAGGCTGTTTCTTGTTATATACGTATATGGATGAGAAACATCAGTCTACGATGTTTCTCAGAAAGTAAGCTTCTTTTAGTATATTTTAAGATTTTTGTAATTGTAAAAAATATGGTTTTAACTTATGATCATAAATCAAAATTTAAACAATAAAAAATTCATTATTTGAAAGAAAATAAGGAATATTCAATATATTCTAGAAACACTTGTATTTATTTACTTATTTTTGAATTTCATAATCAAACTCACACTGTTTGAACAGTGCTTAAAAACTTTTCAGCACACAAATACACATCATAAAATGTGAGAAAAGAAATAGGTATAAAATTTTATTTTAAAAACATAATTTATATAAAATATTTTATACAAATATATACGTAAAATAAATATTATAATAAAATCTATATGATAAATATTTTTTTTTAATTTACATTTCTTTATAATATACCTTACTATTATTTCTATAATACCAACACAATTGCTAATCAGTAATCAGTAATCCTCTCGAAGTGGTTAATCGACCGTGAGATGCGGTGTTTAATAATACTCTTGGAGGGTAATGGATGGTAATGCTGTAGCCAATGAAGATCTAACTGAGGCTCAGCTATTGCTGATACCCTCCTGCCCTGATCAGAGCTTTATTTATACAGCTCAATAACATCTTATCCTTACACTGTCCTCTACAGATAACGGGGAAGATGAAAAGCATTCTTGCTTTGCCCCGTTAAGCCAGTCCTTAAGGATTCTCGGCCTTATAAATGGAACTGCAATATAAACCACAACTGAAAAATCGATTTCTTGGTCAACGATCACTTTTGATCCGCAAATGCCTTTGAATCTGAACAGATATTCCTACTTGAAATAATCGAGTGACTCTGAGAGGAAAATCATAACGTTTGGAGGATTATTCATAGAAAATTCAAAAAGTTTGAAATCATATGTTAATAAATTTATTTCTAAATTTAATTAAAATATTTATTGATATCAGAAAGTTACAAAATTCTGCTCGGTCACAGTTTTATGTGAAAGGATTATAAAGGTTAGCGAAATTACAGAATAGCCATAAAAATAAAACCGAATACACACAACCGTCAGTAAATGTCTGGATAGATTTCCTGCTTTTCAAATATATTAAGGAGAAACAACACAATGTTATAATTTTCGTTGTCTCCATGCGTTATCTAGAAGAGCAAGCGATTTAAGGGTGTATAGTTTTAATTATTAGAAAATAAAATAAATCATTTATATTATTTATTATCAAAAATACGATACAAGTATTAAATTTCGTTGTTATTTTATAGGAAACTAAAAAATATAGGGATAATTTTCGTATTGCAGTTTTATTTGCATAGTACACAAATCATTATCACAAATGATTGCCATTGTAAACGGATATTCTTGTAAATTAAGATCTTTATCATTCCATTGGTATAATGATACTGCTGATCACCAGGAAATAATATTACCTAGTGAATGAAACACTGAGAATAAGTTCCTCTTGTAGGCGACCAGAATCGAATTTTCAATGTCTTTCTTCTGGTGGCTTAGCGCTATGAATGCAAATATAATTTCCATGGCTCTTACATAAACCATATTCCATAATGACACACACTCTTCCGAGATCACAGAATTTTCTTGAATTCATTCATGCAACTTGCACACATAACATCCAATGGCAATAGATTCCAATCAGTACTCTACGAGAGTATTGATTGGAATCTAGCCCCAACCCCCTTCTTGACAGCATTCATTCTCAACTTACATGGATGTCCCCGATTACTTTACCCACCCTCCATAAAATGAAAAATTCTGAAATCCTCTATGACCCCTTCAGAAGTTTTTTAGTCGTAATCATATCACCCACCCCCTCTTTCTCGTGTTTGCTATTGGCTGCAGCCTACCAGTTCTAAATGTGTCTTCATAATCAATATTTTGCAACCCTGATATTATTTTTCACACTCTCCTTTGCTGCGGTTTCACTAAAATGTAGACTTATTTTGGCTTCTGTTCTTTCATAGGTATTTTTAATTTTCATTTAATAAAAATCCACGAAGAAATTACTATTTTTATTCCAATTTAGTCAGAAGCCGCTAAACTAAATTTATGTCTAGTTTCCTAAAGGTTTAATTGTCAAAGTTCGTAAGGTGAAAAATATATCAATTAAATTTCCTTTTTCATTTTTTTTCGAATTTCCTATTTTTCTCATAAACTGGAGATTCCCGTAATACTTCCATTGTTACCATTACGAAATGTGAACAAATTAATTTCAAAAATCTTTTATATTACATAGGCAAAATTATATTTCAAAGACTATTTAAGAAATGCATACATATTATGCATGAAACTGAAAAAAAGTGAATACCATAAGTAAATAACGATTATGTAAGATTTCTAAAGAAGGAGAATAAAGAAATATCCATTTGTTTTATTTGCGAGTATGCATACACATTTGCTCTATGACACGATAGAAACTTCAAAAGTGAAATTCTGAATGTTGCAAAATCTGCTCTACACGCGCCACATACTCTACATGCCTATCGCTTTTTTGTTTTCAATAACTAGAATTTATAAACTTATAGAGGGTTTCTTACAGGAAAATAAATAAAATTTAACGAAATTTCTGTACGATTTTATATTTTTGCTTACTTACGTCGAATGCATCTTGGTAGGTTATTCGACCTACTATAAATAAGAAAACAAAGAATTATTTGCCATAATTAATATTTTAGCCTTTTGTCATTTCAGATTTAAAGTATAACATCCAATATAAATCACATAATAACGAATTACATTCTTCCTACTTATCATAAACCATTAGAATTAATATTATGTTTTAACTTCTCTCTTGTATAGTGGGATTATTTGCTCTCCTCCCACTTATTCAGGATTCTCCTCCCACACATCTAAAATTATCCAGGTTGATCTGCAATTCAACCTTCTGACCAAGTCTTCTGAATTATGCAGTGCAGCCACTACGAAACTTTTGTACCTACGCATAGGAGTATTTATTATTATTATTATTATTATTATTACGTGACACCTCCAGGCAGTCCAAAGGCTCATCGAGGGAGGGAGGGCACCTACTCCGCAACTCTCCGTCTTCACCACTCAATCCACCATCTACAACGAATCGCAACTACCTGCATAATATACATCAACGCCATCTACCGCCATTAGTATTTTCACAAACAATCACAAACATCCATGCCCACGGAGGGATTCGAACCCGCAGCCTTTTGGCTGGAGAGCAGATACGCTAATCACTCGGCCAACCAAGCCGGCACTTCTGGTCGAATATCATCTCCCCGAACTGCCTTCCACATTGGAAAGGCAGTTCGGGGAGATGATATTCGATGAATTTGATGAATTTTCTAACTTAGAACAAGGAAAAACTCTCTTTGTTATCTCTATTGATTTCTCTAATCGAGGGGAAAATTTCCTCCATTTTGTCCTTTGTAGAACCTTCTATGGGATCGGATCATAGACACAAATAAGTTTCGTTGTTCAATTCCTTGTTTGATGTTGGTTCTCATGA